>NC_081553.1:78895504-79225797 GCF_963082655.1 Stomoxys calcitrans | reverse complement strand
TTTCCAAAATTATGTTAATTCTTTTCACTTTTACTCACAACCTAAAATGCCTTCCAACCTTTATATTGCTATTTCAATACACCTTAATCATGGTTTTTGGCAATATCTACTTGTCTGTCTGTGCCACTTTTCCCCACGACCCTCTTAATGACTCTATCGAAAATCCCATTCAGCATCATTTGTTCTTGTTTTGAAAAAAGAGAACAACGAAACTAAACCATATATGGGAATATTGCACACTTTCAACATGAGGTAATAAATTAAGCCGCAGGGTATACGATTTTCGTAAAGCTACAACATCTCTGGCAATTGGTAATATTTACGTACAATGGGCAAGGTTTAGGAAAATCACTCAATCTACTGGAAATGCTTTATATGAGGGCTATATATAACAATTGACCTTTGACCTGAAGGGAGTTTTCTGTGTGTGTGCTTGTATGGCTGGGAGACTAATCGTACTTTAAATACCAACATGCAAGAAGTTAAATCGGATGACCCCTTATATTTTCATGCCCCAACGGAATATACCAGTTCGGAGTCTCTGTGTTTAATTTTTGGGACATATATGTTATTCACCCATTCTAACGCTGTCGTGTTCGTCGGTGGACGGAGAGATGGACGAACGAGGTTAGATCTGCTTAGAATATATGAAGACTGCTATATAAGTTTCTGGCATAGGCAACATCAATTGTTGCCAGGTGCAATCAGAATTTTCCATTGGAAAGTGCATTGACTTACAATCATCATTTGTGTTGTTTACAGTCACTTGAAAAAATTAATTTGACAAAAAACATGTAAAAGCGGGCTAAGTTTGGCCGGCCCGAACTTTACATACCCACCTGTTCGGATATATTGGGTTGCCCAAAAAGTAATTGCGGATTTTTTAAAAGAAAGTAAATGCATTTTTAATAAAACCCAGAATGAACTTTAATCAAATATACTTTTTTACACTTTTTTTCTAAAGCAAGCTAAAAGTCACAGCTGATAACTGACAGAAGCAAGAATGCAATTACAGAGTCACAAGCTGTGAAAAAATTTGTCAATGCCGACTATATGAAAAATCCGCAATTACTTTTTGGGCAACCAATATATATTAACCACCTTACGTCATAAAACAGTGAAAAATAGATCATTTAACTAGATATAGTCCCATCTCCACCATATTCAGGAAGGCTATGTAAGGGTCTACCACAAGTCATTGCACCAAATTCATTACTTAAAAAATGAAACTTTTATGGACCTAGAACTTAAATCGGGAGATGGGTATATGTATGAGGCAGCTTTATCCAAATATAGACCGACCTGAATCATATTGAACACCAATATCGTAGAGCCTAATATAGCCCACAGTGCCAAAATTTAGCGAAATCGAGTAATAAACATGCCTTTATAGACCCAGGAACTCAAGTTGGGAGATCGGTAATAGCAGCTATATCCAAACATAGCCCGATCTTGACCATACTGGTTATAACAAATTGAGAAATCGGACAATTAATGCGCCTGTTAAGAGCCCAAGATCTTAAATCAAGAGTTCGGTCTGTATAGCAGATATATCCAAATATGGACCGATCTAGGCCCAATTAAACAAGGTTATCGAGGACCATAACATAACTTAGTGTCCTAAATTTCAGCGAAATCGGACTATAAATGCGTTTTTTATGGGCCCAAGACATTAAATCGAGAGATCGGTCTATATGGCTGCTTTATCTAAATATGACAATAAATACCCCTTTTAGGGGCCCAAGATCTTAAATCGGGAGTTCAGTCAATGTGGCAGCTATATCTAAATCTGGACCCATCTAGGCCAGATTAAACAAGGAAAGGTCTTAAATAATTCAGGGTATCAAATTTTATGGAATCGGGCAATAAATGGACCTTTTGTGAGCCCAAGACCTTAAATCGAGAGATCGGTCTATATGACAGCTATAACTAAATCTGGACGATCTAGGCCATATTGAACAAGGATGTCGAGAGGACTTACAGAACTTACTGTCCCGAAATCAAAGAAATCGCATGATAAATGTGACTTTTATGGGCGTAAGACCTTATATCGGCAGATCGGTCTATATATAGTCCGATAAAGTCCATCATCGAACTTAAACTGCCTACGGACGAAAAAAAGAATATGTGCAAAGTTTCAGTTCAATATCTCAAGTTTTAAAGTCTGTCGCGTGATTTCAACAGACAGACGGACATGGCCAGCTAGAGAAAGCTTTTAATAATGTGTGGACTGACACACTAATCGAATCGTTAGACCGGTATGGGGTGGAAGTGGTCTTAACAGACTGGATATGCTAAGAAATAAGTGAATTAGTTGTGGATTCAATGATTTAAAGTGAGGAAAAGATTTGCACATGGCACGCCATAGGGGACATTTGATCGCAACTTCTGCGATCGGCCACCACAAGAATCTTGAGTGAAGAAGGATTTTAACCCTTGACGGACGTTCTTTTTTTCCTTTAAGGGTCTAAAATGCAAATCAATTAGGCAGAAATGCCAAAAGGGTCTTTGAGACTTCAACAGAACGATTTCGACAAGGTCAAATGCTTCGGAGTGTTGAATAAAAGGCTGAATTAGTAGTCTCACATTCGGAAGAATACTGAGAAGGCTCATAGGAGCTGAGCACTATGTAGACGGGGTATATCATCAAAATGGTGCCTGAAAATTAAGATAGTCCTATGGCTTTATTGAAACGTTATTAGACCAATACCCAGACAAAAACAATACGATACAAAATCATTCACCAATGGCGTTGTTGAGAATATTGTCATCGTGCGGGGATGATTTTGTGGACAAGTTTTGTCAATTTCATGAACCGACCTTTGTGGACATTATCACTACCACATGTAGGCAAATAGAAGCGTGCTAAAGTCGGCCGTTCTGAATCTTGGGTACACACTATCATGGATTCTGCCAAAAATGTACCCCTTTTAACTCAGTTTGTATTTGAATTATCAAAGACCGGTCTCTTTATCATTATCAAATAGGGAATTGATTGTGGCTTCTATGCTCTCAAGAATTCATATCGGGGTATCGGTTTTTAACGGAGCCTATATCAGTATATATGCTAATTTCGATTATATTTGGCACGGGTGTTGGAAGTCAGAACAGAAGTTCTTGGGCCAAATTGTACTCAATTGGATGAAAATTGGGGGCTGTGACTGTGGGGGCTATTTCAGTTTAAATACCGATTCGGCAAGGATTTTAAAAGTCGGTATAGAAGTAATTGGGCCAAATTTTACTCAAATCGAATGAAAATGCTCTGGGGGCTTAAGAAGTCAAAACTGGGCATCGGTTTGTAAGGGGCCTATATCAGTTTATAGAACGATTCGAATTATTCTCGGCAAGGATGTTGAATGTGAGAACAGAAGTTATTGGGCCACATTTAACACAAATCGAATGAAAATTCTCTAAGGGCTCATTAAGTCAAAACTGGGCATCGGTTTATATGGGAGCTGTATCAGTTTATAAACCTGTCCGGATCATACTTGGCAAAGATTACAGCCAAATTTATGCCAAATTGGGTGAAAATATACACTCAACCAAATTTCTTATTCAAAACAGCAAAAATGTTTGCTAAAACAGCAGTTTTTGTCTGCTGAAAATGGGAAAGCAGACATTACTGCTGTTTCAGCAAACATAGGGCTGCTGTATTAGCAAACATTTCTAACTGCTATTTCAACTAACAAAATCGGCTGTTTTGAGTACACAAGTCTGCTGAAAAAAATGAATATGCTACTTTTCATGGTTGCCAGTTATTTGTTTTGATTACTTTTGGAATTTTTTAGATCTTTTTTTTTAGATTTTGTATTCCGCTAAAAATTTACCCTTATTAACTGAGTTTGTGTTTGAATTATTTTGATCTCAAAAGTCTTATTGGGATATCGGCATTAAGGAGGACTATATCACCATATTGGCCGATCCGGATAAAACTTGGCTCTGGTGTTGTAAGTCAAAAGTTATCAGGTGAACATTTAAATGAACAGCTAAATCAGGTGAACATTTAGGCTTCTAAGAGCTGAAGAAGTCAAATCAGGGGATCGATTTATATGAGGGCTATATCTGCTTATAGACCGATTCGGATCATACTTGGCGTAGATGTTGGAAGTCATAAAACAAGTCCATGTTCCAAATTTTACCACAAGCGGAAAAATGTGAGACTTCTAAGGGCTCTAGAAGTCAAATCCGGGAATCGGTTTACATGGGGGCTACATCCAAATCTGAACCAATATGGCTCAAGTGTATGTGCAAAATTGCAAACGGCGAGCTTAACGCGTTCGACCGCTATCGTGATTTCGACAGACGGACATGACTAGATAGACTCAAAATGTCGAGCCAATCCAAAATATGTATGCTTTATGGGGTGGCAGATCAATATTTCGAAGTGTTGCAAACGGAATGACTAGATTAGTAAACCCCCTAATCATGGTGGTGGATATAACAATGTTCGTATTTACAATACCATAAAAAAAGTCTTGCAACAAACGGGGCCAGGCTGGAGACTGCAAACTTTTTGTAGCGCATAAATTGTTTGACAACATTCTGCGCTATAAAGAAATTCTTGCATTTTTATCATAAACAAAGTGCCAATGTTTTTCACAAAAGAAGTTTGCTTGTCGAAAAATTCGTTTATGGAATTCTTGGTGATGGGTATAAAAACAATTAATCTTAAAACTTTTAGGCGTCCTTGATGCTATGTGATAATGTAAACACACAAGTATGGGGTGCAGGGCACAGGTTCGATTCTCAGCAATCTTTTTACAATCTTTAAAAAAAGCAACATCGATTTTTTGCTCACACAAAAACTGATGTTTATTTATGAACATTTGTGGCTTACATCACTTTAATGAGCCGATGAGATCAATTTGACATCACCATGGTTGATTTTGAAGAAAAATTGGAACTAAGCATATTACAGAGTTTCAGCGAATTGGTTGTAAGTTGGGAGTAGAGCCATGCATTTAAGACAATTCAAGCAGCCACTGCGGCTATGTTTTTTAAGGCGATTGAAGAGTGGATAGAAGATAAAGGCTGGTCAAACTACCGCGGAGTAGTCGAGAAGATGATTGGAAAGCCTTAAAGGTAGGGCATGATACATCGTTAGATCAATGCTAGAGAGTATAGCCCCAGACCTATACTCTCTAGCATTGTCTACATCAAGGGCCCAAAGTATTGGGTTGCCCAAAAAGTAATTGCGGATTTTTTAAAAGAAAGTAAATGCATTTTTAATAAAACTTAGAATGAACTTTAATCAAATATACTTTTTTTACACTTTTTTTCTAAAGCGAGCTAAAAGTAACAGCTGATAACTGGCAGTAGAAAGAATGCAATTACAGAGTCACAAGCTCTGAAAAAATTTGTCAACGCTGACTATATGAAAAATCCGCAATTACTTTTTGGGCAATCCAATATTTGTGACACATTATTTACGTATTGTGGGCCAGAAGGCCAATAGGAACCAAAACAACAGTCGGCTTAGTTGTAAAGCCAGAGGACAGTCATTAATGAATTTGATGCATGCGAAATCTTTGATGGTGACACAGTCCGTGTTACCTTGATCGCCGTAAAAATAAATGGGGGATACGTACGTTATCAAATGAAGTTAGCACTGAAGATATTTAAGAAGAACAATGGTGGCTTTGGATATCATTGCAAGATTTAGAGGACTGAAAACGACTGAGAATGGGTTCGGAAAGTGATAGCGTGTGCAGGACATGTGGAGAAGATGACGAGATGTTAGAGCAACAACAGCCTTTGTAGCTGGAAAAAAATCCGACACTAATAGCCGACTTCGAAGTATAAAACAGGTACCGCTTAGGAATGTGAGAAGCTCCGAATTCACAATACATATTCTTTTGAAGTTTCTTTTCATTCTTTGAAGCGTGCAACAATTGAATTACTGGGTTATATGTATAGCCATAGTGGCATTGGGCGGATTTTAATGCATGCTGGCATTTTCTGGATAAGACGATTCCTCAAACACATGATTTAAAATATTAATGACAGACTTATTTCCATACTCAAAAAAACAATCGTTCTAGACCCCATATTTCTGCGATAGTTCCATAAGCCCGATTAAAGTTTTTTTTTGCCTTTTAAGATTCATCCCGAATTAAGCACATTTAACATATTCGTCAAAATAAGGATTTATCCGAATTTTGTTCTAGGTTTTCTTTTCTTTCTTTGTTTTAAATAAAAAAACTTTTAGTTTTCGTCCAAAGTCAAGGCAATTTGTCCATTTTTATGTAATTCTGCTTAATTCTCCCTTCCCTTGAATATCATTATAGTTCTCTCCTGCTGCTTAGCTTCGTTGTAATCGAAAGAAAGACAACGTTTTCTTTATGTTCTATTATTTCATTTTCATAATAAATTTCAATTCAGCTCCTTTAGATTTTTCTCAGGAAATGCTTGATTTCATTATACCCTTTGGGCTATTCTTTTTCCGTGTAATAATTTAAAGCATTCATGCTTTAATTTCTTTTGTTGAATTTGTTCGCTCTCAACCTTTAAGGAAAAAGTGATGCTCCTTTATACTTTAAGCTCATTGGCCACCATTGAGCCCTGTTATAAGAAAATCTTTCTTTTATTTCTCTTTCGCTCTTCCCAAGTAGTAGTAACTTTGTCCTTGTAACTAATCTAGAACAATAACGACCTGGTCTTTCTTTTCTACAGTTTTCCTTTCGAACTTTCCCTCTATACTTATATTCTTGCCACTCTTTACAAGCACCACATAAAAATCATTATTTTTTTAAAATTTTATTTAACTTTTCAACTTCAGTGGAAAAAAGAAGGCAAAAATAGCAAAGACCAGGAAAAATAACGTCATTAGAAATCAAGAGAATAAGAAAATCCTCTGAAAAGCGGGTTGCATAAAAGATAGAAGGGGGGAAAAAATGAAAAAGAAGAAGGAAAAACATTAGCATTAAATTAGCAGTATTTAATCCTTTCACAACTTGCCACACAACAGCCACAACATCTTGACATTTAATTACCTTGGCACCAATGCACACACACCCACACACACATACACATAAACTGCAAGCACACCATGCGAAGTGGATGTGGAGGTGTATACAGCGTAGGATCTCAAAGCCATGAACTAAAATCGGAGACTATCTTGATCTCCCCCTCCTTAGCTTTGGTATGGCAAGGTAACATTGCCATACAAGAGGTGTTAAAACGAGCAAGGATGTCACCATAATAAGTTGCAGTAGGAAATGCATTATGTCAAATGAAATTTAAACCGTCGTCCTTACTGTAGATGCTGTTGCTGCTATTGCAGCTGCAACTAATGCGGCAAAGATTTTTCCCACCTTCTGTATTAGTTGGTGCTCCTTTATCTGCAGTTTTAAGTCGTTGATTTCTTTAGCAGGTGGGGAGCATTAATGTGGCATATATCGGTATACGTTTTGATGTTAGTTCTATAAAACTAAATAATAGAGATAATAGAGCTACGGAGGCTAGAAGGACAGAAAGCGAGATTTGGAGCTTGATGGGGAACGTCTACTCCGATGCACTTGATATCGGTATGTCTTTTATGCTGCCGGACAAAATTGCAGCCTATCCGGCAAAGGTCTGTGCGACATAATGATAGCCGCAATCGATATCCTGGAATAGAATCTAGAACCCTTGAATCTCAGGAAGCGCCTCTTAATGTCTTGAATTCGAAGTGAGTGAGGTTGGGGTGCATGGTGGAACATTAAGAATCCCTGCATTTAAGACAGATCAAGAAATTATAAGGTGGACAAATGTGCTTGGAAACGGCCCAGTTGTTAGTCACACAAACTACTACTTGAATGGTCAACGGAGGCGATGGTAAAGAGATCTATACATGGATTTCGGATGTCCTGGACAAACTGACCTGACATTTACCGGAAATGGATAATGGGAATCCAGTATTATGAAGAAGAAGAAATTGAGACGAATGAGCATTTGGGTAGTTTTCCGGGTCCCGCAGATTGATAAAGACTTTCATACAAGTGTGGGGTTCTTCGTTGATTAATGTAATCTTGGCTCGCTGGTTGGCACACACAAAAACAGTAGACTTTAAGGTTGGTGTGACCAATAGGGCTTATTCGCTAGGTTTTTAAACGCTATCATCTTTTTTTATTCTTCAAGACCCAATTTCGGTTAAATTTTCCTCAAACAAAACAATTTTTTTAAGTCAACATTCAGTCAAATTTTCCTTAAGACAAATTTTAAGTCAAATTTTTTTTAACGTCCAAATTGTAATGAAATTGACAGACAAATTTCTTGAAATTTGGTTGACTTTCAACAAATTCTTTTGATGAGGGAGTTGTTAAAATAGACGTACTACCATGTAGCACACAAAACTCCAATGCCATTCATGACTTGCAAACACAGGTACGAGTCCCCGGGTCGGTCAAAACAAAACCTAATTTTTGTTTTCATTAAACTTATTCTAGAAAACTCCGCACAAAATATTTAATTTCGTATTCAGAAAAATGATATTTAGAGTAGTTTTTACTTTTTTTTAAATTTAATAAATTGAGACACTTATTACTGTTTAGCAGTACATAATGAGTTATTTCATCATAAGTAAGATGATGTCGGTAGGCTACCAAACATGAGATCATGAGTTCAAACCTCTGCGGCACCAAAATTATTAAAATTTGTTTTTAAGGGAAATAGTGGTAGAGAGAGTGACAGAGAAAACTCCGAAGGTGGCAGTAAAACGAACGAGACAAAGCAATGCGAGCCAAACAAAGAAAATAACCAGTATGGAAGGGCAAAAGTCGGGCGGTGCCGACTGTGTAATACCCTACACCTAACCTATAAGTACAATGTGGGACCTATATCCAATTCTGATGGACCTCGGCGAGCAAATATGTTCAAACTGAAAAAACTATGGTTGACTAATGACAACATTATGGCAAATTACCCAAAATCTGACGAACGTATATATGACAGCTATATCTAAATCTGGGTCGATTTCCATGAAATTCACCAGTAATTGGCTTGCAAATTGTGCCTTTAAACAACAAATTTGTACTTTCGATCGTTGAGATTCAAAATAAATCGTTGCAGGAAAATTAGCAATTTTCGTGGTAGTTTTTTCGACCAAAGTTGTTGTTTTTCAAAATTATTTTTAGCTTTGGACATACTTTTCCCATATCAATGAGTGTAGTCCTATTGAAGTTTAAGCTCAATGATAAGGGGCCTCCTTTTTTATGCCGAGTTCGAACTGTGTGCCGCATAGCGACACCATTTGATAGAGAAGTTGCAACATGTCAGGATACCTCGCAAATGTAGACAGCATTAGTAAGGGGATAACCACCAATGAACATTTTTCCAATGTTGAACCCAGGCGATCGGCGTCACAAGCGGACGTGCTAACCTTTGCGGCACCGTGAACTCCGTGCTGTGAGCATTAAATTTAGTTGAAACAAGTAAAAGCGTGCTTTGTCTGCCTGGGCCGAATCTTATATTCCCTCCACCATGGGTCACATTTGTCAAGTTCACTATTTCCATGCTATAGGAGCTGTATCAGGTTATGGACCAATTTGGATCATACTTGTTTTGGATGTTGGTTATCATAGTTAATGCCACTGTGCAAAATTTCACTTGAAGTGGATAACAATTGCTCCCTAAAGGGGTTCAAGAATTAAAATCGTTGTATCGGTTTTTTTTGGGAGCTAAATCAGGCTATGGACAGGTTCAGAGCATACATGGCATGTATGTTGGAAGGCAAAGGAGAAGTCGTTGTACAGTCAGGAGAAGGCGTTTTTTCAGAGGCTCCAGAAGTATAATCGGGAGATCGGTATATATGGGAGCTCTTTCAGGTTATTAACTGATTTAGACCCTATTCGGCATTGTTGTTGGAAGTCTAAACAAAATACTTTAAAAATTTCAGCAAAATCTCTCAAGAATTGCACCGTACTCAAGATCCAAGATCGTTTTATATGACAGTTATATCATGTTATGAACCGATTTGGACCATGCCTGACAAAGTTCAGGGAGGTCATAGTAGAACAACTATTGCAAAATTTCAGACACAGAACAGAAATAAGAACTACACCCTCTAAAGGCTTAAGAAGTTAAGATCAAAGATCGGTGTTTATAGCATCGGTATCAAAACATGAACCGATATAGGCCATTTACAATCCTAACCGACCTATACCAATAGAAAGTATTCGTGAAAAGTTTCAAGCGTTTAGCTTTATTCCTTCGAAACATTCGACAGACGGTCGGATATCGTATCCCCACATATACCAAAAAACAGGATGCTTGTAAAATTTTGTATAAATTGTTGTTTAAAGTTTTCCAATTATCCAAATACTTCATTCACATATAATTTCGTTTGCTATCAAGTACAAAGTTTTTCAAAATTTATGGACAAAGAGAATTTCCTACCCTACCCTATAAACCAGTACTGATGGTAGTCGCATCCTAAATAGCATTTGCTCTTAAGCAAGTGACTGCTTCTGTGCTTGAATGTCATTTATAGTAGTGTAGGGCTCCATTGTGGAATGAGGGGTGACTCAAGCATTGCTTTATTGTTCATTTTCCAGTTCGATGTTTGCCTTTGTGGTTGGCATGCCATTACTACAATGTCTGAAGCTCTACCCTTCAGGTGGTAGCTAGCTCTGAAGCCATTCATGGCGATACTGTCTATCCGCCTGTCACATAGTCTTTTTGTTTGGCAACAAGCACTCGAATTGGAGTCTTCCTTGGAGCTCTTTGTGAAAATATTCCACCATGCAAAGGTGGTATGCTGGCTGGTTGAAACTAAAAATATCTGTTGTTGACATAAAGTGGCAATTTTAATGTTAAGATAACTACTGTCATTGCTGCGACACTAACGGCGACGCAGCCGGCGACATTCAGCATCATGATGCAGCAAAAGGAGAAAATATAATCGTCAATTCTCCATTAACATTCCAACTCACGTACAGCGACTGTGATTCAGGATATGAGGTGAGTTTTTTTTTTCTGTCCACCTTTCACAGTGTGAATCACAGTGTGAAAGTGTTTCAGCCCATTGCGATTAGTCGTGATCCTAGTCAGTGCTGGGCGGACATTATGTGTTAAGGTGCTTAAATGAGCCTTCGGCAAAAACCAAAACACCTTAAAAAAGAAAATTGAGCAAAAATATGAAATGACCAAACAAAGGCACGTTTCTAACAACCAAAGGATTTTCTAATGCTTTGAAGGCGAGCGTTCGGTCATCACGGATATTACCTTTAGGGTAGGGAAAAGCTTATTAAAAAGTTCCCACGTGTAAAGTGCCAATGATGAGCCTCAGATGCTAATCCATTGTTTGTGTTGTATGCTCGTAGTGGAAAATATAACTGCACTTTCCCATTAATGGGAAATAGGCACGCTTAAGGTGCTTGATTTCAAAATGCCCATGAAAATCGTTAGCACTAAAGTAAAGTATTCAAACTTAAACTTGACTTGGGAAATTAAAGATCAAATGGTTTAGCCGAATAAAAGTTTAAGTTGGCAGAGTACAAATAAAAATGTCTTATGAATGTTGAATAAAAAAAGAACAAAACTTTATCAATAGTTCCTCTGAGAGTCCAAATAACCCATTATCGATATCAGATGAGAGAATTGGCGGTATGGAGTAACCCCTAATTCTTTTGTCCGATATTGATAAAATTTTGGTATTTATATTTTGTATTGGGTTGCCCAAAAAGTAATTGCAGATTTTTCATATAGTCGGCGTTGACAAATTTTTTTACAGCTTGTGACTCTGTAATTGCATTCTTTCTTCTGTCAATTATCAGCTGTTACTTTTAGCTTGCTTTAGAAAAAAAGTGTAAAAAAGTATATTTGACTAAAGTTCATTCTAAGTTTTATTAAAAAAGCATTTACTTTCTTTTAAAAAATCCGCAATTAATTTTTGGGCAACCAATTAGACGTTTTGGCCACTCGTTTTTCCAATTTCTCCCAAGACTTCAGGCAATCAAACGGTGATGTGCCACTCATAATTGACCGACCTACGACGCTCAAGTGGAACAGTCTTGCGGAATAAACATACGCCAATTTGCTTAGAAGTGGTTTTTCTGCGAAAATCTTTTGTTGTATATGGCTTGACTTTGAAGACCCACTCGGTTGTAGTGGGCTCATACTCATCTATGATTCGCTACCTGTGAAGATTTTACAAAAGTTGTTTGAAGCATCGCGATCGTGTTTCTACGACATTCCTTTACACTAATCGATACGAGACTTTTTTTGAGCGATAGTCAAATTGTGGGGAACAACGAGAACAAACCTTTTTTGCGGCAATGTGTTCATTCAATATCGAATGTATGCTGTTGGGAGAAATGCCCACGAATACCTCTAACTCATGGTATGTCACATGACGATTGTGGATTATAAGTTCACGCAAGGCATCGATGTTCTTTGGTATAACGACCTTTTCGGAATTCGACTCTTAGCAGGCGTTGGTCAGTTTTTCATACAAAGTTTAAAGTTCATCTGAAGGAGGCCACCGTAGCGCAGAGGTAAGCATGTCCGCCTATGACGCTGAACGCCTGGGTTCGAATCTTGGCGTGACCATCAGAATAAATTTTCAGCGGTGGTTTTCCCTCCTAATGCTAGCAACATTTGTGAGGTACTATGCCACGTAAAACTTCTATCCAAAGAGGTGTCGCACCGTAGCACGCCGTTCGGACGCGGCTATAAAAAGGAGGCCCTCACTTCACTCATTGATATTATGTGAGAAGTTTGCCCCTGTTCCTTAGTGGAATGTTCATGGGCAAAATTTGCAAATATTGGGTTGCCCAAAAAGTAATTGCGGATTTTTTAAAGAAAGTAAATGCATTTTTAATAAAACTTTTTTTCTAAAGCAAGCTAAAAGTAACAGCTGATAACTGACAGAAGAAAGAATGCAATGACAGAGTCACAAGCTGTGAAAAAATTTGTCAACGCCGACTATATGAAAAATCCGCAATTACTTTTTGGGCAACTCAATATATTCTTGATCACCGTAAATGTCTAAGACGATCTAGCCATGTCCGTCAGTCTTCAAAAATAAAGATATTGAGCTGAAACTTTGCACCGACTCTTTTTTTGTCCATAAGCAGGTTAAGTTCGAAGATGAGCTATATCGGACTATATCTTGACATAGGGTCTTAGGCCCATAAAAGCCACATTTATTATCCGATTTTGCTGAAATTTGGGACAGTGAGTTGTGTTAAGCCCTTCGACATCCTTCTTCAATTATCTAAATCTGCCATATAGGCCGATCCGCCGATTTAGGGTCTAAGGCCCATAAAAGCCACATTTATTATCCGATTTTGCTGAAATTTGGGATCTCTCGATTTAAGGTCTTGCTCTCATAAAAGGTGCATTTATTGTCTGATTTTGCCCAAAATTTTTTGACAGTGAATTGTGTTAGGCCATTCGACATCCTTCTTAAATTTGACTCAGATCGGTCTAGATTTAGATATAGTTGCCATATAGACCGATCTCTCGATTTAATGTTTTGTTGCCATATAGCTGCCATATAGACCGATCTCTCGATTAAAGGTTTTGTTGCCATAAAAGGCGCATTTATTGTACGATTTGGCCGAAATTTTGAACAGTGAGTTGTGTTAGGCCCTTTGACATTCTTTTCAAATTTGGCTCAAATCGGTCCGGATTTAGATATAGTTGCCATAAAGACCGATCTCTCGATTTAAGGTTTTGTTGCCATAAAAGGCGCATTTATTGTCCGATTTCGCTGGCCCAAATCGGCCCAGATCTGGATATAGCAGCCATATTCACTGGATTTTGACGAAAGGTGGATTACATATATACCCGAGGTAGTGGGTATCCAAAGTTTGGCCCGGCCGAAATTAACGCCTTTTTACTCGTTATTCCTTCAGATTAAGATAAAAATGCTTTTCCTCACCAGAAATGACTTTCGTCACCAGAAATGCTGTTAAAATGTTCAGTAACAACATTTTGGAGGTGTCTCAATCGGAGTGGAAAAAGTGCTTCGACAATTGGTTTGAGCGCATTCAAAAGTGCAAAAATCATGCTGGTGGATAGTTTGAAAAATCAATTAAATCATTTTTGATGACAAAAATTTGCATTTTCATTATTAGGCCAGAAATTTGCGTAGCAGCCCTCGCACAAGGTTGCAGCAATATGTGTGAAAAACGGAATGAATAGATAAGTGTTCCCCCATTCTATGATGAAGCATAACATCCAAAATTGCAGCCAAATCGGATAATAATTACTCCTTCTTCCTTGGCCCCTTAACAAATCACATCTGACGCACATCAATTAAAATTATTTGTGCCTGATTTAGCGGGGCAAAATTTTGTTTGTTAGGATTTAAAGAAAAATTTTATTTTATCTAAACTTTCTTTGAATTTTCCTTACAAAAGCTTTTCATGTTTCACAATTTTTAGTTTACTGTCAAAATGCAATACCTTTGTATTCTCCAAATCCATTTTTCAGTGTCCTAATTCCTTGACTTCAATGACAATGTCATTTAATGCCTCGAATGGGCATATTCCAATTTTGCAAATAAGCTGTAAAACTACTCCAAAGAGAGTCTTTTTGAAAAATTAGAAACACTTCTGTCAATTAGCCCTAAGACCCAATTTGAAATCAAAAATAAGCCCCTGGAGCATTGTAGACATAGAAAAAATGGTTGTTCATCATTGCCAGGCCACATGGAGACAATCGAACTAAAGAAAGACATTTTGAAGTTTATCGGTATGTAGCAGTGGGGGTGGTTGCGTTGAGTTTGCGTTTCAGTGCTTGTGTGTGTGTGTGTAAAAGTGTTAATGAGTTAGGAAATTAAGTTCATTTGTGACCTACAGGGGTTGCCTGTGTCCCCTTACTATCCGTTCTTTGAAGTGCAAAAGAAAAAAACAGATATTCCGAAAAAAGGACATTGAGAGTGGAGAAGACAAGACCAAATCCCTTTAGAAACTATGAAAAGAGCACAATTTACATTTTTGTCATGTCGTAGATACCACCATCAGCCATGGTTGAGGTTTATAATTAAGGAAATGGCATACCGTTTGCAAATGTACTACTATAGCGTAGCTCAATTCAATGTTTTGTGTCCTCATACAATGCGAACAACGACTTACAAGGATATGCTCGCTTGCCCCCTCTCTCACTCTCACTCTGCCCCGGCATATAGTACAGGGAAATTCTAATTAAGGCACGTTTGGCGCGTTTTACCATTTCGTAATATCCTTTTGTTCACAATTCTCTAGCTTTTTTAGTTGCGTTCTTTCTTCTTGTTCAAAGTCAAATGGAAAACAATATTTGAAATTAAATTGCAGATAATGCACATAGCCAACAACTATGATATAAGAATTATAAAAGAAAAAAATTGAGATTTAAAAAATTTTTTATAACTTTATATATATTTTATAACTCGAGTATTTTTTATAACGTGTTGCTCTTTTTTCCGTATCTCTTCCATTTCAGTTTCCACAGTAGCTGTTGAAGCGGTATTGGGCCGTACAGCCACTTTGCCATGTGACATCGAACCGGAAGCCAAGGATGACAGAGTTTATATGGTCCTGTGGTTTCGTGAAAGTGCTGGTAAACCTCTTTACAGGTAAAGCTCTCTTACAAATATCATGTCTTGTGGGGAAATATACATACGAATACTTAAAGCGCCAAAAAGCGTTACTAACAATTACAAACAAAAAAAAAAATGCACATGTTGTGTTAAACGCCAGTACACAGTAGGAAAGTTTGTACAAATATACACTCACACCGACACTATAACATACATTTCCGCATATGAAACTCGCCTTGGGAATGTGAGTGAGGGACAGTGCTGCCATTAATGTAACAATTTTTGGAAAAAAAGTCGGATAAAAATAGATTTTGAAAATTATTTACACCTTTTTATAGGCTAGGCTTATGTACAGTAATAAAGGGAGACTTATGCTCGATATACGAAAACGGTTACACTTTGACTGGCATGGGGGATCGCGATTTCTGATGCTCGATGTTTCTTCATCAACACCTTTGTCAAATTGATTGAGGTGCTTTACATGCCCAACGACTATTGAGCATGGTGTAAAGCACACTTTTGTTTTGAAACAAGGCTCAATAAGTCCTCTTACTCTACTTAGCGCAGTAAGAGAGAAGAAAGCCTTACTTTCCACTATTCCGATAAAAACTAATCATCAATGCTAAGAACAAAAAGTAAAAACGTGCGCGTGCCGAACTTTAGATACCCACCACCATGGATAAATTAACTATCCTCTTTAATAACCACTCTACTACGATATCCATACTAATATGCAAATGGGCGCTGACCTGGTTCATAGTTCAAGTCACAGTTTCAGCGAAATCGGTCAACAAATCCGATTTTTATGAGATTAAGACCCTAAATTGAAAAATCGGTCTATATGACAACTATATCTGAATAAAGACCAATCTGAACCATATTTGAGTCGGACATCGGAATGCTTTATTCAACTCACTGTTTCAAATTTCAGCGAAATCGGATACTAATTGCGGCTTTTATGGGATTTAGACCCTAAATCGGCAGAGCAGTCTATATGCCAGCTATATCTAAATATGATCTAATCTGAACCATGTATGAGTCGGATGTCGGGAGGCTTAAAAAAACTCACTGTTTTCAATTTCATCGAAATCGGATAATAAGTGCGCCTGTTACGGGCTTAAGACCTTAAAACGGCATATCGGTCTATATGGCAGCTGTGTGTAAATATGGTCTGATATGCGGCATATACGGGTTGAAGATCGGGGACTCTATTTTAATTTCCTGTTTCAAATTTCAGCAAAATCGGACAAAAAATTGGCTTCTAGGAGCTTAAGACCGTAAATCAGTAGATCGGTCTATATGACAGCTATATCTGAATAATGAACAATATTTGGGTCCGATATCGGGAGGCTTTAATCAACTCCTTATTTCAAATATCAGCAAAATCGAAAAATAATTGCGGCTTTTATAGGCTTCAGACCGTAAATTTGCTGATCGGTGTATAAGGAGGCAATATCTGATTAATGACGGATCTGAACCATATTTTAATTTAATTTAATCAACTCCATATTTCAAATTTCAGAGAAATTGGATATTAACTGCTGCTTTTACGGGCTTAAGACCCTTAATTGCTAGATCAGTCAATATGACAACCATATCCAAATATAGTCCGATTTAGTCCCTAAAATTGGTTACCGAATTCGTTTTCTAATCTCAAACACCTTTCATTTGAGCCACGTATTGTCATTGTCGGTATATGTTTACCCTTTGGGGGGTATTTTGTGTTAGGGGTGGTGCCCCAAATACATGGTCCTACATAAAAGGGTAGACCCCAGAAAATCGTGCTATACTCCCCTATACCTTTTATTTGTGCCCCACATTGATATGGCCGGTAAATATACCCGATTTAGTGGTGTTTTGGTGCTCTATGTTCATATATCTTTATATCATTGATTTGAAATTCGAAATTGGATATTAACGTCGTTTTCGAACTCCGGTTTGCGGTATGGGCCCTACAAACTTTCAATATTGAGCTCCACTGTCGTGAAGACCCAAAAACCTTTCATATAAGCCCCATATTGCTATGGCCGTATATTTGTCCTCTTAAGGGGATGTTTTTAGGGAGGGGTTGCCCCCCACCCCCAACACTTGGTCCCACATTTTAATATTAGATTTGTACTCAAATACCTTTTATTTGAGCCCCATATTACCATGGTCAGTAAATAAGTCCTGTTGGGGAAGTGTTTTGGGGAAGAGGTGACCCCCAATAACTTGGTCCCACATTTGGATATCGGATTTGTATTCTACTCGAAAATACCTTTAATTTGAGTCCCATATTGCCATGATCGGTAAATATGTTCGACTTAGGGGTGTTTTGGGGGTTGCGGTGGTCCCCCAAACACTTGTTCCTACATCCTCCAGCAGAGACAAAGAAGAAAATCTGGTAAATGATACAGATAGTGTGCCAAACTGCTAGTGGGCGACAATGGCAGCGAAGAGGATACCCCAGAACCAATCCCTGATGATGGTATATAATGTTTACCTCTTAGTCAGAATGTGGTCTAAGTAGCTGTGACCTGACTAAAGAACAACAAAGCACCAGGAGCCGACGGTTTACCCACCGAACCATTTAAGATCGGAGGCGACACGCTGATAAGGCGTTTCCATCAGCTAGTCTGCACGATATGGCCAGAAAAACGCATACCCGATGATTGGAACCTCAGCACACTATGTCCCGAACACAAGAGAGAATGCGCCAACTACGGAGGAATGAGTCTCCTTCCTGTCGCATACAAGAAACTCTCGAACATGCTGCGTGAAAGACTTAAGCCTTAAATCAATGAGATAATTAGGCCCTATCAATGCGGCTTTAGACCTGGTGAATCCACCGAAATTTTGAAAATTTTTTCTGATGGTCTCGTCAGGTTTCGAACCCAGGCGTTCAGCTTCACAGGCGTTCAGCTTCACAGGCGTTCAGGGTCCCAGGCGTTCAGCGTCCCAGGCGTTCAGCGTCCCAGGCGTTCATCGTCCCAGGCGTTCATCGTCATAGGCGGACATGTTAACCTTTGACCTACGGTGGGCTCCTGTCCTGATATAGCTCCCATATAAACCGATCTCCCGATTTGACTTTTTTAGTCCTTACAAGCCGCAATTTTTGTCCGATTTAGATGAAATTTGTAACATAGTATTCTACTATGACTTCCAATAATTGTGCCATGTACGGTGCAAATCGTACCTGATATAGCTCCCATGTAAACCAGTCTCTGGATCATCAGGAGGATACAAAAACTTGCATTCCTCACCAAACAAACGATACAAATTCTACCACTCACACCGTCTGAGCAAATATTTAAATAACAAATCTCTCCCAACAAATGTGACTTCAGAAAATCACAACGGCAACACTGGTAACTATGCATAAACAGCAGCACAACGCGTTCCATAGACATGTGAGGGTCGAATTTTTTTTTTTACACAAACTTGGCGTTACAAGAATAACACCAGCAAGAAAAATATATGAAATCCAAAATGGGGGGGAAAAACAAACTAAAAGTGGCATTTAATTGGATGTGGTTGTCAGTTTAAAATGCCAGTTATTCAGACACTCATAGTGCAAGTAACGTTAGCATAATTTGTAACACAAGACAACCAGCCACCTACCCACCTAGCCACCTAGCCATCCAGCCTTACAGAGAGGCAACTGCAAATGCATTTCGAAAATATTGTGCGAAAGCTTTTTGTAGTAACGGTAGTGCCTGACAACGTCACCAATGAATTCTAAGCCCATCTCAGGTGTTTGTTCTATGAGCACCAGAGCTTTTTTCATCCTTCTAACGTTTTTCGTTGCCATGGAGTATTCTAATTTTCCACTCGGTTTAAATTTCCATTTTTGAGCGCCAGCACATTTTCGTATACACACATGGTGTTTGTCAAGGCATCAGCTGAAACATAATATGAGAATTTTTCATTCGTGTTTTTTTTTGGATTAGATGTGGATGTAAATGCGTATAGTGATGCTGTTAAAATTTCAACTTAACCTATTATGTGGCATACGTTGCGATGGTTGTAGATTTTAAACTGAGTTGTGGGATAATTAAAGAGATATGCACTGCTTAAATGCAATTTAAGTCGATACCAGTGTTGGTAAGATTATGGTGCATAGTAGGTATTTCTCGCAATTTATCTGCAATGAAAGCACACTTATTAAACCTGAATTCATCAAAAATTTGCTAGAATAGCAAAGTCTCTGCATCTCAATGCAATTGTTAGTGATGTTGGTGTTAAGTGTTGAATTAGGCTTTCTACCTGTTTTTCTCGGTACTATCTTTCAACTACTTTTTTTCCAATGAGTTGTAGGATAATTAAGTAAATACTGATAAAATGCTTTTTAGCTGGGAACTGCGCTTGAGATTCTGGAGAATCGTACTTTGATTTGAAAAATCTTCACAAATTCCCAAGTTATGTTAGCTCTGTAGGCCCAAATGCATCAATAAACGACTACTTCTATAGTTATTCTGAGAACGAGAGTAGATATGAAATGATGCTGGTTTGGAGCCAAACTCATAAACTCTTATTTCTTTGTCTTTGAACAACTTATATAACTAACGACTTATATAACTGGAGATTATTCACAAATATCCAATATGATAGCTCACAAGACCTAAATACCTTGTTTATCTATATTACGCATGTTGAAATAAGGTGCTGTTGTTTTGGAGGCAATGTTAAAAGCGTTGATGAATACGCAGCTTTTTGAGGGCTATATTCAAAACTGTTCCGCCAAGCTTTCGTTCAGGCTAAGGGAACTTGGCATGCTGAAAGAAGTCGGTATAACCACATTTCCTTTCTGGATTTATTGGGAGGGTGGACTAAGGTAGGTCTCATACAATCTGGCACCAACACCGATTAGAGATACATTCTTCAGGACTCCCTTTCCGGAAGATGATAAAACTTCGATCTTCACTTATGGCTCTGAAAAGGAGATTGGGACCGCATTGGCGTTCTATTCGGATGCACTCGATATTGGCATTGCGCTGAGACTACAGGAAGAGTTGACGGTTTTCCGCCCGAGGTCTGTGATATTACGATAACTGCAGTTGAAATCATGCACACATAGAAAAAAGTTCTTTGGAAATAGCAAACACTGTCTGCTGACTGTTAGTTGTTAATTTTGTTGCTATTACAGCAGTAGTTCTGCTATTACAGCAGTAGTTCTGCTATTACAGCAGTAGTTCTGCTATTACAGCAGTAGTTCTGCTATTACAGCAGTTTTTCTGCCATTTCAGAACAACAGGCTTATCGCTGAAAAATCTGTTATTTTCTAAAAACGACTGCTACTTGCTTATGAAGAAAAAACAAGTAAGTTCGGCCGGGCCGAATCTTATAGACTCTCCACCATGGATCGCATTTGTCGAGTTCTATGCGCCTTATCTCTTTTTAGACAAACAAAGAATATTCAATAAGAACTATTATGCTTTTGGAGCTAGATCAAGTTATAGTCCGATTCGGGCCATAAATGAATGCTCAATATTGTAGAAGTCATTGTGTAATATTTCAGTTTATTCGGATAAGAATTGCACCTTGAAGGGGCTCAAGAAGCAAAATCGGGAGATCGGATTATTTGGGAGCTGTATCAAGCTATTGATCGATTCTGACCATATTAGACACGTATGTTGAAGGTCATGAGAGAAGCCGTTGTACAAAATTTCTTCCAAATGGGTTGAGAATTGCGCCCTCTAGAGGATCAAGAAATCAAGATCCCAGATCGGTTTATATGGCAGCTATACCAGATTATGAACCGATTTGAATCGTACTTAACACAGTTGTTGGAAGTGACACCTAAACACCACGTGCAAAATTTCATTCAAATCGGAAGAGAATTGCGCACTTTAGAGGCTTAAGAAGTCAAGACCCAAGATCAGTTTATATGGCAGCTATATCAAAGCATGGACCGTTTTGGCCCATTTACAATCCCAACCGACCTACACTAATAAAAAGTATTTTTACAAAATTTCAAGAGGCTAGCTTTACTCCTACGAAAGTTAGCGTGCTTTCGACAGACAGACAGACGGACGGACATGGCTAGATGGACTTAAAATGACGATCAAGAATATTTATGGGGTCTCATACGCATATTTCGAGGTGTTACAAACAGATTGACAAAATTAGTATACCCCCATCCTATGGTGGAGGGCATAAAAATATCCTATTTGTGAATGGATAGAGATAACTCTTTGAAATTTAAAACGGTTTAAGCTGAGGTAAAGGGTGATTTTTTTGAGGTTAGGATTTTCATGCATTAGTATTTGACAGATCACGTGGGATTTCAGACATGGTGTCAGTATGCTTTGACATTTCATCATGAATAGACTTACTAACGAGCAACGCTTGCAAATCATTGAATTTTATTACCAAAATCAGTGTTCGGTTCGAAATGTGTTCATTCACCGTTCAGCGATGAGGCTCATTTCTGGTTGAATGGCTACGTAAATAAGCAAAATTGCCGCATTTGGAGTGAAGAGCAACCAGAAGCCGTTCAAGAACTGCCCATGCATCCCGAAAAATGCACTGTTTGGTGTGGTTTGTACGCTGGTGGAATCATTGGACCGTATTTTTTCAAAGATGCTGTTGGACGCAACGTTACGGTGAATGAACACATTTCGAACCGAACACTGATTTTGGTAATAAAATTCAATGATTTGCAAGCGTTGCTCGTTAGTAAGTCTATTCATGATGAAATGTCAAAGCATACTGAGCATCTTTCTCTTTGACACCATGTCTGAAATCCCACGTGATCTGTCAAATACTAATGCATGAAAATCCTAACCTCAAAAAAATCACCCTTTATTATCGAGATGATGTGGAAAATTGGTCGCCACGGCATTTCGAAAAATTGTTCCGGCTGTCAATTCTTCTTTTGTGGACCGATTTTCATCCAACTGTGCGATCTGCTGATTTAGAGTCTTCAGCCCATAACAGCTGCATTTTCGATCCCGTTGAAATTTGGAACAATGTGTGCAATAATCGGATTGAATATTTTCATCAACATCGGACTGTATAAACCGATATGCTGATTTGAGGTTTCGAACCCAAAGAAGGCGTATTTGTTAGCAGGTTTTGCTGAGTTGCATTACTCCTCTATACCTGCCTGAGTATAGCCAAAATCGAATTGTATTTGGATTTATCTGGTATATTGTATTAGACCCTAATAAGGCCATGAGCTAAAAGGAGCCTCTGTCATTTCCCGAAATTGACAAAACTTGGAACAAGCCCGGCAAGGCAAGCTTATGCGACACCAAAGGCCTACAGACCCATAAGCCTCACGTCATTTCTACTCAAAACCGTGGAACGTATTGTGGACACCATGATAAAGAGTAAAACATCCAACGAACTGCTCAAATGCAAACAGAAGAATAGAAGAATCCTTCGTTGCCAAAACGTACACCCTGGCGGTATGCATTGTCATCGAGGGGGCTTTTAACAATGTGCGGACCGACACACTGATCCAATCTTGAGACTAGTACCGGGTGGACCCGATCCTTATAGACGGGATAAACGGGATAATATGCCAAGGAAAAGGTGGATAAATTGTGTGTCCCAGGGCATAAATATAAAGGCCAAAATTGCACAAGGCACGCCACAGGGGGGCTTTTGATTGCCACTCCTATGGGTGACTTCCATAAAAGACCTATTACGGATGCTGACTGAGGAGGGATTTGAACCCATCTGCTACGCAGACAATGTTATAATACTTCTAAGGGGTAAAGATCGAAACGAGGTATGCAAAAGGGCCGAAAGAGTCTTGCATATGGCATATTACTGGGCTAGACCCAGGGGTCCAATGTTAACCCAGAGAAGACTGAAATATGCCTGTTTACGAGGAAGGCGAAGGTGGGCCCATTTATTGGGTTGCCCAAAAAGTAATTGCGGATTTTTTAAAAGAAAGTAAATGCATTTTTAATAAAATTTAGAATGAACTTTAATCAAATATACTTTTTTACACTTTATTTCTTAAGCAGTAACAGTAACAGCTGAAAACTGACAGAAGAAAGAATGCAATTACAGAGTCACAAGCTGTGAAAAAATTTGTCAACGCCGACTATATGAAAAATCCGCAATTACTTTTTGGGAAACCCAATAACACACCACGTTTCCTCAATAAGACGATTTCGATATCTGACAAGGTCAAATACTTAGGTGTGATCTTGAACAGGAAACTGAATTGGAAGTGTCACATTCAGGAACGTACTGACAAGGCTCGCAGTTGTTGGGCACTATTTGGGCTCGAAATGGGGCCTGAATCCGAGGATAGTCCACTGGCTGTATAGGAGCGTGATAAGACCAATACTTACTTACGCCTCAGTAGTTTGGTGGACTGCTATAGAGAAAAAGTGCAACATAAGAACCATACAAGAGGTTCTGAGAACATGTTGCCTTGGCATAGGCGGAGCGATGAGGACCACGCACACTGGGGCACTGGAGTCTATTCTAGATATCCGACCCATTGGCATATAGATTAGGTGTGAGGCAGCCACTGCGGCTATGGGACAATGGACTGAGGATGGGAACTGCTGATACCATCGCTGTATAATCGAGGCAACGAAGTCGAGTGCGTTGAGTCGAGTACGTTGAGTCGAGTGCGTCGAGTCGAGTGCGTCGAGTCGAGTGTGTCGAGTCGAGTGCGTCGAGTCGAGTGCGTCGAGTCGAGTTCGTCAAGTCGAGTGCGTCGAGTCGATTGCGAAGAACTGCTGCCATCGGCACAATTGTGAATTGCCATCTGGAAAATCATGTTACACGGATGGATCAAAGCTAGAGGACAGAATGGGCCCGGGGGTCTACATTAATAACCCAAGGACTGAGATCTGTTTTAGACTGCCTGACCATAATAGGGTCCTGCTGGCGGAGATCTGGGCGATCACGGAAGGCATGAAGTGGTGTAGTGCTTACGATTGTGAACATCTTTACGGACAGTAAAATTGCCATAAGGGCAATAACTACCAGGACGGTAAGGTCTCGAACAGTCTTGCAGTGTAAGATGGAGGTTAATGCCTTCTCTGAGGATGGCAAAATCCGCATTGTTTGGGTGCCGGACCATAACGGAGTAAGGGGGAATGAAATGGCAGGCGATTTGCCGGTGTTGGCCAGAGGACTGCCTTTCGGGTCGACGCAGTCCGACGCAGGTAAGGGAGTGGGCGACAAATGCGCATGCAACATTGAGGAATAGCGAAATGATCAGTACGACGGCGAAAATCCTATGGGGGATCCAAATCGTGAGAAGACGAGGCTATTACTGAAAGCAAGTAAAACGGAGGTCAGTATAGCTATTGGTATCATAACGGGACACATAGGACTACGAGCTCACTTATGTAAAATCGGTTCGGCAAGGTTATGTAAAATAGGTTCGTCATGTCATTTTAGGGCATGCGGGAAAAGTGATAAAACGTTGGAGCATTTCCTTTGTTATTGCCCGGTTTTCGTGTCTAACAGTATTCCTTACTTAGCACGGAATTCCTTACTTAAAATTTTCTTTTAGAGGTTATTTTATAGTTTCAAAGAGCACTACAAGCCGATTACTGGCTTAGGTGTATGTTCATGGTGGAATGGGACGGATTAATATCTGCACTCTCTTTTCAAACTAACCTAATCTAGAACCAGTAAGGAAAGGCAAAAGTCGGGCGGTGCCGACTATATAATACCCTACACCACCTAGTGCATGTAGTACTTTTTATATGTAGAACTTATCTGGAAATCTAGTCACTCTTTAATTTAGATACCAATTAAAATAGCAATTTAGAACCTTGTAAAAGTTTCCTACCATAGGACAAAAGATTTGGATTTCCACATCTTTTAAAGGCCATATCGGATAAACGATTATATGGGAGTTATATCGAAACCTGTGCCAATTTTAATGACACATAGTGGGACATCAAATAGAGCATCTCACGCCCTAGATTATAGAGATGTGACCAAAATTGTGGATTTTACTGCCTTAAAAAACCATATCGGATGAAATATACACACTGGAGCTATATCTAAATTAGGACCGATTTTAAAGAAATTTTGCGCACGTACTGGAACGTCAATTTAAACGTCTCATATAAAATCGGGCAAAAATTGTGGCTTCTACTGTCTTAAAAAGTCATATCGGATAATTGATATATATATGGTAGCTATATCTAAATCTAAACTGATATTTATGAAGTTTGGCACATACATTGAGACTTCACAAAAACGACTACACGCCAAATTTGGTAGAGATCAGACCAAAACTGTGGCTTCTACAGCTATAATAGTTCAAATCGGATGAAAGATATATATGGTAGCTATATCTAAATCTGAACCGATTTTTATGAAATATTCCAGATATATTAAATGCAGTAACAAAACAGTCTGTGCCAAACTTTGTGCAGATCGGTTGAAAATTGAAGCTACTACGGCCATTTAAGTCCAAACCGGGCGATACATATATATGGGAGCTATATCTAAATCTGAACCTATTTTTATGAAATTTTGCACACATATGGAGACGTCAAATAAAACACCCTGTCCTAAATTTTGTAAAGATCAGTAAAAAAATTGTGGCTTCTACAGCCTTAAACGGCCATATCGGATGAAAGATATATATGGGAGCAATATCTAAATATGGACCGATTTTCATGAAATTTTCCACACATATTAGGACGTCAAATAAAACAACTCGTGCAAAGTATTTTAAAAATCGGACTAAAACTGTGGCTTCTACAGCCATATATGTCCATGTCGGATGAAAGATATATATGGGAGCTATATCTAAATCTGAACCGATTTTTATGAAATTTTGCACACATATGTAGACTTAAAATAAAATATCCAATGCCAAATTTTGTGAAGATCGGACGAAAATTGTGGCTTCTACAGCCTTAAAAAGCCATATCGGATGAAAGATATATATGAGAGCTATATCTAAATCTGAACCGATTTTTTTCAAAATCAATAGCGTTTGTCCTTGAGGCAAAAATGTGAAATGTGCGAAATTTCGTGACAATCGAACAACAAATACGACCTGGACTTTGATTACAAGAATACATGGACTCACAGACAGACGGACGGACAGACGGACATGGCTATATCGAATCAGAAACAAGTAAAAGCGTGCTAAGTTCGGCCGGGCCGAATCTTACATACCCTCCACCATGGATCGCATTTGCCGAGTTCTTCTCCCGGCATCTCTTCTTAGGCAAAAAAGAATATAAGAAAAGATTTGCTCTGCTATTATTATATTATTACATGTTGGAGACCTGTGTAAAATGTCAGCCAATTCAAATAAGAATTGCGCCCTTTGGGGGCTCAAGAAGTAAAATAGAGAGATCGATTTATATGGGAGCTGTATCGGGCTATAGACTGAATCAGATCATAATAAACACCTATGTTGATGGTCATGAGAGGATCCTTAGAACATAATTTCAGGCAAATCGGATAATAATTGCGACCTCTAGAGGCTCAAGAAGTCAAGATCCCAGATCGGTTTATATGGCAGCTATATCAGGTTATTAACCGATTTAAACCATACTTGGCACACTTGTTGGGTATCATAACAAAACACGTCGTGCAAAATTTCATTCCAATCGGATAAGAATTGCGCACTCTAGAGGCTCAAGAAGTCAAGACCCAAGATCGGTTTATATGGCAGCTATATCAGGTTATGGACCGATTTGAACCATACTTGGCAAAGTTGTTGGCTATCAGAACAAAACACGTCGTGCAAAATTTCATTCGAATCGGATAAGAATTGCGCATTCTAGGGGCTCAAGAAGTCAAGACGCAAGATCGGTGTATATGGCAGCTATATCAGGTTATGAACCGATTTGAACTATACTTGGCACAGTTGTTGGATATCATAGCCAAACACGTCGTGCATTTCATTCCAATCGGATAAGAATTGCGCACTCTAGAGGCTCAAGAAGTCTAGACCCAAGATCGGTTTATATGGCAGCTATATCAGGTTATGAACCGATTTGAACCATACTTGGCACAGTTGTTGGATATCATAACAAAACACGTCGTGCGAAATTTCATTCTAATCAGATAAGAATTGCGCACTCTAGAGGCTCAAGAAGTCAAGACCCAAGATCGGTTTATATGGCAGTTATATCAAAACATGAACCGATATGGCCCATTTACAATACCAACCGACCTACACTAATAAGAAGTATTTGTGCAAAATTTCAAGCGGCTAGCTTTATTTCCTTCGGAAGTTAGCGTGCTTTCGACAGACAGACGGACGGACGGACGGACATGGCTAGATCGACATAAAATGTCGCGACGATCAAGAATATATATACTTTATGGGGTCTCAGACGAATATTTCGAGTAGTTACAAACAGAATGACGATATTAGTATACCCCCCATCTTATGGTGGAGGGTATAAAAGATTCTAAGTCGATCGGGATACTTATCAGTGGATCTAGCTCTTCTCTTTGTTAGCGTTGCAAACAAATGCGCAAATCTATAATACCCTGTACCACAGTGGTGATGCAGGGTATAAAAATAAGTAGTTTTGGCTCACTCAACATCCTTACCCTTTTGTTTACAAATGTTAATGAGATTTGGATAAAATATTGGTATCCAAAGCTCCAAGCGCCCGAACTTGATGCATTTTTACTTTTTTATCTTAAATTATTGTAGAGTATATAAAGACTTTTACAGAAAAATTGCGTTTATTTTGATTTATTTTGCAGGTTTGGTCGGCTGGTAGGGAATTTGGTAGGTTTTTTGAAAGACTTTGGTGGGAAAGCTTTTTTGTAGTGGCAACGCTGGTTACAATTTTGACAAGTGTGTTCGAACTCAGCATATAGTCTGATATAGCTTTCATATAAACCTGCCCAGTTTGACAAAAATTTGATTCGTGAAATATTGTACATCAATGACCTTCACCTAAGTTCATTTTGTGTAATCTCTTTGCAGAATCCACCTTTACTTTTAACACCTTTTAACTTTTAGGCACCTTTTAACTTTTAGGCATTTGCACTATACATTACATGTGTTGCATGGTAGGTAGTTATGCTATACCACTTCAAGCAGATATACACCTAACGTCACTTTACATGTGTGAACTGACACAAATACATACTAAATTGACCAAAGGAAAAGTTGTACAGAGCACTCGTCATATTCATATGCATATGAAATGGTGTTTGGTTAACAGTGTTGCCATAAGAAAAAAATTACAATCTTTGCAAATTTTGTATATATTTTAGGTATATAGAAATTTTCTGGTGTCTTGAAGATTTGTTTTCTTTAGAATTTGTTAAAATTTCATTATATTTCATTTTATTGCATTCTTATTTAAATTATTAAAATGTATTTAATTTTTTTTTTATTTGATTTCCTTTGAATGAAGAAATTCTTAGAATGGCAATCCTAACTGATGATTCTGCAGGTGTGTGTGTATTTACATACAAAAGTAGTCCATTAGTTTGTTCGCTCATTCATTTGCCAGTGTGTCCGGCTCTCTTCGTTTGTTCTCCATATCCATGTCCACCAGCCATGTGTGTGTTAAATGTAATATCCATTTTAGTGTAAGTAATGCCGAAACACATGTTTCAGTGCTACAACTGAGACCACCAATTCAGAGAGAGAGGGAGAGTAGTTATATGCAAATTTAGATTTGGCAAATTGTAACTTTAGTGCTACTCTTGCGGTCATACATTGACCCTCTTGAAAGCCCTAGCTTGCAACTTTGTGTTGGTCCCCCTTCCGGCCCATAACATATCCTTGCTATTTTTCATTTTTTTTTTTGTGTTTTCGCTACGCTATTCTCCTTTCGCCCTTTCTCTCGAGTGAGTGGGAGTAGCCACTAGAACACCAGGACTAGCCACCATCGGCCACGTTTGTCCATTCATGTGTAATTTATGAATGCCGCCGCCATTGCCATAGTCGCATTTGTTGGATTCCAGGTACAAAACTCATATAATAGAGCTGTTTGAGGGCACTCAAGTTAATTTTCCATAAACCACGTTTTTATTTGGGTTACGAAATATTAGATGTTACTTTTTGCACACAAGTGATGGGTAGCGGCGGGTTTTTGTGTGCTTAATTTTTTTTTGCGGTCTATAAGGGGATTTTTTCTTCGCTTTAAACTGGTGAACCATAAACAGGTGTTTGGAATGGTGACAGAATTTGCACAGATTTAATGGGACAAATAAAAAAGCATTTATAGCAAATTGTGGAAGCATTAAGAAGCTTTCAGGCAGTGAATGCTAAATTAGATTAAAAGTGTTTATTGGGGGCTTTTTCGTGAGCAATGCAATGAATTAATGAAATTTTCTCTTAAAAACCAATTTCAAAGATATTTTCTGCAAAGACTAAGTTCAAGCAAAAATGCTTAAGAAAATGGACATACATATAAAATACAAGAAATGTCCACGGGAATATTTGTTGATAATAAAGGCTGGAACATTGAGGTCCAATGTGTGTGGGGTTCATTGCTGTCACGAGAGCAGTCGCGAACTACCGTGCGCGTCCACAGGTTGCGGATAGTGGAACGCTCCATACGGAGTAGCTGCAATATCAGTCGCGGATAATCAGCGAAATCGAGCGGAGAGTCTCAGTGAGAGGCTAGGCGGCACCGGTCCTTGCTCAAATACCGAGTGCCTATGATGCTCGATATGACAAGGTGAGTCATTGGCTCCTTTATATAACCACATACCCGCTTCGATCGGTCCTTTGGAACGGAACGAGCTGGCTCACCTACAGAAGCTTGATGAGGATCGCCACCTCCACATGAAAATCTGGTTACAACAACAACTGGAGGAATATTTTATTTTGGGCTGAGGGTGTAATTTGGTGGAGCGCAACTTCATACCGCCGAAAGTTTAGAGAATTTTCTTTTAAATTTTCTCTAAGAGAAAATTTTGAAAATTTTTCAAGCAAAAAAAAAAATTCAAATTTTTTTCCAAAACTAATTTTTTTGCGAAGTTTTCTCCAAAAGCAAATTTTTTGCATATTTTTATCCAAAATATTTTATTTTGGGCTGAGGGTGTAATTTGGTGGATCGCAACATCATACCGCCGACAGTTTAGAGAATTTTCCTTAAAATTTTTTTCTGAGAGAAAATTCTGAAAATTTTTTAAGCAAAAAAAGAAATTTAAAATTTTTCTCCAAACAAATTTTTTTGCGAAATTTTCTCCAAAAACATATTTTTTGCATATTTTTATCTATTTATTTAATTTAATTTTATTTAATTTTAATAATTTAAATATAATGGTCGAATAGTTTTAAATAAGTTAAGGTTAGGTTTAAAAGAGGGTGCGGCTATTAATCCACTCAATGTCACTGTGAACATACACCTAAGCCAGTAATCGGCTTGTTGTGCGCTCTAGAAAACTAAAAGTAACCTCGAAAAAATCCTTAACTGTTTTCCATACCACTCCCTCATATCTGGTATTGTGTCTCCATCTAACTACAGGTGTTCTTTAGCGGCGAAAGCCGGGAAATGACATAGGAAATGTTCCAACGTCTCATCATCTTTCCCACATGCTATCACTTGTTGGACCGATTTTGCATAAGTGAGCTCAAGCTAAACCGACCTCCTTCTTACTTCATTTCAGTATTAGCCTAGTCCTCTCACGATCCGCATCACCCCTTGGGATTTTCGCCGTTCTACAGACTGTTTCGCTGTACCACAGTGTTACATGCGCGTTCGTCGCCCACGCCCTTAACTCGGACTGCGTCGACTCGAAAGGCTTCGGGTTAACCATGTTTACAGGCCGTCACTGCCAAATCATCTGCCCTTTCATTCCCCCTTATTCTGTTGTGGTCCGGCAACAAAACCATGCGAATTGTGCCGTCCTCAGAGAAAGCGTTAATCTCCTTCTTACACTGTAAGACTGTTCGTGACCTTACAGTCCTGGTTGTTATTGCCTTTGTGGCTATTTTACTGTCCGTAAAAATATTCACACTTGACGTCCTTCTACCTCACGCATTTCGTTATCGCCCGTATCTCTGCCTGTAGGACCGTACTATGCTCAGGCAGTCTAAAACAGATCTCAGTCCCTGCGTTCTCAATGTAGATCCACAGACCCACGCTGTCCTCTAGCTTTGATCCATCCGTGTAACATGATCTTCCAGATGGCAACACTAGGGTTCCGTCAGTCCAAAACTGTGCCGCTGGCAGAAGTGCCTCGCACTCGACCTCAAGTGTCGTCTCAGATATCAGATTGGAAACCTCTTCCATTCCTTCCAGGTTTTCTAACGTCGCCTCGACTATACCGCGATCGAGGAGAACTTTATCCGTTCTCCCATCGCTTTAAGTCTTATAACCGCAGTGGCTGCCTCACACTTAATCTGTATATCAATGGGTCGGATAGCTAGAAATGTCTCCAGTGCCCTTGTGGGCGTTGTCCTCATCGACGTGTTCTCTGAACCTGTTGAATGGTCCTTATGTTGCCCTTTTTCTCCATAGCAGTTCACCAAACTACTGAGGCATAAATGAGTATTGGTCTAATCACGCTACTGTAGAGCCAGTGGACTATCCTCAGATGCAGGCCCCATTTTGAGCCTATGCCCCATTTACATAGTGTCCAACATCTGAGGAAACGTGGTGCGTCAAATTGGCCCACATTCGTCTTCCTCTTGATCAGGCATATTTCAGTTTTCTCTGGCTTAAGATTGAGACCCCTGGGTCTAGCCCAGTCGTGTGCCATCTGCAAGGCCCTTTCGGCCCTTCTGCATATCTATTTCGGATCCTTAACCTTTAGAAGTATTATAACATTGTCTCCGTAGCAGGCGGATTCAAATCCCTCCTCAGTCAGCATCCGTAATAGGCTATTTATGGTGGTCACCCAAAGGAGTGGCGATCAAATGCCCCCTGTGACGGCACTTTCTCCCTTGCGCCACTTTCTCCCTTATATTTATGTCATGGAACCCGAAATTTACCCACCTGTTCCTTAGCATATGGTTTATCCAGTCTCTAAGGACCGGGTCCACCCGGTACTGGTCTAAGGATTGGATCAGTATGTCGGTAAGCGCATTGTTGAACGCCTCCTCGATGGCAATGCAAACCGCCAATGTGTACGTCTTGGCGTCGAAGGATTCTTCTTTTTTATGTACAGGTTAGTCACCGATTTTCCTTTGATGGGATGCTGTTTGTATTTTAGCAGTTCGCTGGATGTCTTACTCTTTATCATGGTTTCCACAATACGTTCCATGGTTTTGAGTAGAAAGGACATACGGCTTATTGGTCTGTAGGCCTTTGGTGTCGCATAACTTGCCTTGCCGGACTTGGGTATAAATACCACCCTTGCATCTGCGAGGCTTTCGGAGTATATGCACGTCTCAGACACGCTGTGAAAATACAGACCAGATGAGGCGCCAGACAGTCGGCCTCCTTTTTTAGTAAGGACGGAATTATTCTATCAGGTCCGGGTGATTTAAATGGTTTGAAGCTCCTCAAGTCTTCGTTGACCATAAATTCCGTTATAATAAGCCTTTATTCAACATCATTATTCCAAAATACGCATAACTTGCCTTGCCGGACTTGGGTATAAATACCACCCTTGCATCTGCGAGGCTTTCGGAGTATATGCACGTCTCAGACACGCTGTGAAAATACAGACCAGATGAGGCGCCAGACAGTCGGCCTCCTTTTTTAGTAAGGACGGAATTATTCCATCAGGTCCGGGTGATTTAAATGGTTTGAAGCTCCTCAAGTCTTCGTTGACCATAAATTCCGTTATAATAAGCCTTTATTCAACATCATTATTCCAAAATTCTAGTGCCCGTGAGTCCCATCGTATACTGCAGAAAATACCTTTTCATCAAAATCCTCAACATCTCCCTCGTTTTTTCCGCCCTCACTCCTATGTCGTCTACCTACATTTCAGTTTGGACATGGGTTTCTGGAGAAACTTTTTCATCTCGGCGGCGTCATTATCGACCTGTTTGCAGAAAAACCTCCAGGAGGCACGTTTTGCCGCTCTGGTAATATTATTGTATTCATTGAGCCGTGTGTAGTACACATCCCAATAAACTTCCTCGTTTTTACAACGAGCTCTGTTATAAAGCCTGCGGACCTGTTTCCCAATATTGCAAATCTCCCCAGTCATCCAGGGTTTTTCTTGGGGTGATTTCCTTTCTCGAAGGGGACAAATATTTTCGAAAGTCTCTACTAGTACAGTCGTAATCCTGTTGACATTGTCGTCAATGTCTTCTATGTTTCTAAAGTCTAGATTATCTTGCCCAAGTCTTCTTCTGAGTAGTCTTTCGAATTTTGACCAGTTGGTTTTCAACTTATTGCGGAAGCTTATCGAAACCGATGCTGGGCGTACTATTCAAAACCTAATGTAGCGATGGTCAGAGACGGAGCGCTCCAATGGAGATAGTCCAATTCTGAACCTCATCGATAAGATTTTCCGAACATATTGTCGTATCTGAAACGTCCTTCCTAATCCTATTAACAAAGGTATCCGTGTTACCAATATTAAGTGTTATCAGGTCGTTAGTATTCCAGAATTCTGCCAGGGCTTGGCGTCGCTTATTAATGTTGGTACTACCCCTCGAAATGTGATAAGAGTTCGCATTGCACCCTATCGGTACCTCATTTCCTGTATGTTTTGCTTTTCTCACCAGCCGTTGAAGCTCCGACGTGGGTGGGGCTGTCGGAGAGTCCAAAGACAGTTAAACTGATGCCAGGTATGTTGAACCATCTCTCTGTCTCATCACTGTCGGGAAAAATAATTTATTAATAGCCTGTTTGTCTATCTCTAAACAGGCTATTAAATTTTTCTGACAAATAATGCAGGTCCTGGGCCAAGTGAAAGTGTTAGCATAGAATAATTGATAGTTGATATGGTTTAGTCGAGAAACTTTGTTTCGGGTCGTCCATGGCTCCTGAATTAAGGCAATATGAATCTTACCCTTGATTTTCTCCATCAGAGAACGAGTAGCTGTCTCGCTCCGGTGGAGCTTTATCTGTATGATCTCAATAATTAGTCCTCCATTAGATGGGCTTCTTGGGAGTGGCTGATGGTCTCATCGTCTGCTCCCTGTTATTTAGGATGCATTGAGTATCCCTTCACTGCACTGTCTGATGTTTTAAAAAAATGGATCCTTGCCTATCATAGTCCTACGAATGTTGAGAAAGTCGATAATGGTTCCATCATCGGGACGCTGTTCGTAAGGCTGTATTTAGTCTTCCGTCTTTGCACTGCCTTATGTTCCATTTTTTCGATCTTTGCCTATACCAGTCTTCGAAATCTTGAGTAAACGGGCTTCTTGGGAGTAGGTTACGGTCTCATTGTTGGCTCCCTGCGCGTTAGGGGGCATTGAATTCTATGCCACTGCACTGCCTTATGTTTCAAGATTAGGATCTTTATCCCTCCTAGTCTTCCTTATCTTGAGAAAATCGTTGGTGGTTCCGTCATCGTGTCCCTGTTCGTTAGGCTAAGTTGGGTCTCTTGCCCCTGCACTGCCTGATGTTGTAGTATTAGAATCTTTGCTTATCCTAGTCTTCCCAATATTGAAAGAGTCGGTGATTGTCTCATCCTCGGCCCTCTGTCCGAACTGTTTTAAGTTTTTCTTCAAAAAATTTAAATGTTTGCATTTCTTGTTTAAATTCCTTATTTTCCATTTGGAATTTATTGGTCCCACCGCAGGGCATTCATTTTCCAAATTTAGAATAAACATAGTTTATTGACATCTGAACAAATGGATTTTGGGGGTTTGGGGGGATTGATTTCATGTTGGCCAAACAGAACAAAACAAATCCATTTTCACGCATATATTTACAAGAAAAAGAAATTCGAGAAGCTGTAAAACGGCGACTACCGGAAAATACAAGAAAAACAATTTAAATATTTTCCTCTGAGTGCTTATTTCTGTTTATGACTTCTGTTTTGCCGATTCGTTTTTCATTTTCATTTTTGTGTTTTTTTTTTTTTGTTCTGTGTTTGTTCCGCCATAGGATTTAACATTTTGTCATTTATTTCCGCCGTTACCTATGTTCTCGTTTTGGATATTTCGCATCATCTGTTGTTGCTGCTACTACAACTCCTGTCTCTTGAAAATCGGAGTTTGTTGTGATTATGTGCCTGTTTTTCCATTGATGACGACGACGATTCGTTCATTCATTCAATGGTTTCGACAAGGAAATCGTATTGGAATCACTTACAGATATTTTGCCAAGATATGGGTATTAGGAAGTATATATTTGCATTTACATATAATTTTACTTATGTATGAATGTGTGTGTGTAGATGGGTGAGTGGATGATGTCTCTAGAGTTGTTTGTTTTGCTTGCCGTCGTCTCCTGTGCTTTGTTTATGGGAGCATTGTGTGCGTTGGCAGTGTATTTGCCTTAAATCTCTTCGATGGAAATCGGAAATTTTTCTACATTATTATTGTTTTTGTACACAATGTGTGTAAGAGTGGTTGTGTGTGTGTGTGCCAGTGTGTTTATTGTGTCCGGATGTATATTGTTAACATTAAACAGATGACTTACGAACACCGGCACACAACAAAAGAAAAAGCGAACCCAATAAGAATGAAATCATTCTTGTGTTGCCTCTTGTTGTGCTTATTGTCGTAGCCGTCTCGTCCTCGTTGCCGTCGTCGTCGCCGCTAGTGCTTTTTTCCCATGGTTTGTATGCCCTGTTTTTTTTTTGCCGTTTGTTGCTATTTTTGGTGTTCTGTTTTCTCTTTGACGTATACACTCGAATGCGTCAAAATACGTGCATACCCGGTAAATGTAGCTGCTGTGTCTGGTCCCTGCCATCAGTTTTATTAGTAGAGAGAGTGAGAGAGGGGTAGAGGGTGTTTGCATGTGTGTATGTTGAAAATAAAATTTATTGTTTTCAATTGAGTGCAAACACACATGGCGCTTACACCCACACACGGATGTACACATGCACACTCACACACACACACACACTTGTCACTATTAAAGGCTCTTACCAGCCATAATAGACAACATTCCACCTACAATCGGCTTAATAATAGACACTCGGAAACTGGCTTCAAAACATAGTGTATTGCGTATTGTTGTAATACAACCAATACAGCCATGGGAAATGTGAAATAGTATTGTATGGACGTAGATATTAATGTCAAAAAATCGCAAGATACTCAAATATACTAAATTTATTGAATGCTATAACCACCAAAAATGGATTATATTAGGCCTGTTTGAAAGATTTTTGAAGTATTGCTTCGTCCAGGAAAACACTATTACGACATGCCATGCGAAATAACTACTAAATCTGGCAAGAGTCCCTTTTTTTAATGGTTCAATATATCACATCGGAAAATAGGTTTCTGTGAGAGCAACAAACATTAAAAAAGAGGGACCAAATTTTAAAATATCAATGAGTGCTCGATAATAATGGACCTCCTTTTTATAGCCGAGTCCAATCTGAGCACCTCACAAACGGCATTAGGAGAGGGTTGCTAACCAATTTTTTTTCAATGGTCTGAAAGAACCCATGGAACCCTTTTTTGAACATCGGACCCATTTCTAAACACCAAGATTCGCTCAGTTGTATGTCACCTGGGTTAATTTAGAAATTCTATACCCATGTCTTAAATTTTTTTATATTTCACACAAAATTTTATTGCCACCACCATAGGATGGGCATATACTAATCAAGTCATTCCGTTTGTAACACATCAAAGTTGAGTTAGGTTTAAGTGACAGTCTGCCATCAGACTCACTTAGACGTTTTTGTCCATTACGATACCACTGGAATAAAAGAAGGGCTTTATTGGGCTTTAAAGAGCCCAATAATATGCGTATTTTCACACCCGCTAAATCAGACAGACTCAAAGATATGAGAACCTTAAACGGTGTAAGAATTACTTCACTCCGTCTGATCTTCTTAACATCTACGCCACTTTCAATGCACATGTATGGGCTGAAGCTTCAAAATCATCCCTGGAGGTACTGGACATCATCGTCGCAATGTGGGTTGTTTGGCGCTGTTCTATCTGAACTTTCATGGTGTGTGTTCGTCTGATATTCGTCCTCTTATTCCTGATGTATGGATGTTTGTCAGGGATACTAGACATTCCAGGAACTCTCACCCGTTTGTTATTGATTGGCCAGCGGACCGCACAATGCATTATAGAGAGAATTCCTATTTCGCCCGAAACGTTCGTATGTGGAATTAACTTCCGGCTAATGTTTTTTCCACCCACTTCGACATCCAAAGATTTAAGACAAATGTCAATAAGCACTACATCCTTTTCCCCCCCTCCAATTCCTAATTTCCTCTCGCCAACTCCATGCACTGCATTCATAGGGGACATCCCCTGCGTATTGGCTAACAGAAAAAAAAAAACCTAAGTCCAACCCCTTTTAACTGCTAGTGCGGGAAACACACACACACAGAAGGTGTTCTATAGTCTCTTCTTCTTCGATGTCCAGCTTCTGCAAAAGTCGTTACTGGTAACTTTCAGGCACCTTCAGTGCCTCAAATTTCATTCGATTTGGCTGAACTTTGGAACAAAAACTTGTGTTACGCCTTTCAGTATCCTTGCCAAGTATGATCTGAAATGCTTCAATGTTGTCTTCCAATGCGGGCTTGTCTGTATAGACATGAGCCTATAGACATGTCTGTAGATCCAAGCGATCTAGATTGGCCGTTTAGATCGTTTGAACTAGGTGGCCTATTGACCAGTCCCGAACGTCAAATAAAATGTTCACCCAACTCGCTTCTCAATAAGTCCATTGTTACGCATGCTTGACTTGCATTTCATGCAAGTCAAGCTTTTGCATTTTGGACAAAAAAAAGTTGGATATCATCTCACGGTAGCGCTCACCATTCACAGTTATTTTACGATTCGCATCATCTTTGAAGAAGTACGGTCCAATTATGCCACCAGCCCATAATCCGCACCAAACTGTAACTTTTTCTGGATGTATTGTTAGCTCTTGCAAAGCTTCTGACTAATATTCACTCCACAATCGACAATTCTGCTTATTTACGTGCCCATTGAGCCACAAATGAGCTTCGTCGTTGAATGAAAGAAGCGCGTGATGAACTTTCTTAACAGAGCACGTAATTTTGATAATAAAATTCAATAATTTCCAAACGTTGTTAGTTTTTAAGACAATTCATGGTAAAATTATAAACCAAACTAAGGATGTTTGACAGTGAGAAAGGTAGTTACCAATGTTGTTAAAAACAAAAAATTGCAAATTTTGCCTATGAACATTCAACTAAGGAATAGGGGCAAACTTTTCACATATTAATGAGTGCAGTCCGATTCAAGTTTAAGCTCAATGATAATGGGCCTCCTTTTTATAGCCAAGTCCGAACGGCGTGCCGCAGTGCGACACCTCTTTGGAGAGAAATTTTACATGGCACAGTACCTCACGAAAGTTGCCAGCATTAGGGGGGAAAATTTTTTTTGATGGTCTCGCCAGGATTCGAACTTAGACATTTAGCGTCATAGGCGGACCTCTGCGCTATGGTGGCCTCCGTTGCTAAAGACAGCATTCGTGTCAAATACGATCCTAGTCGGTCTAGTCGTGTCAAATACGATCCTAGTCGGTCTATAAACTGATATAGCCCCCATTTAAACCAATTCCCGGATTTGATTTCTTCAGCTGCTAGAAATCTAAATTTTTATCCAATTGCGTTTAAATTTGCAAGAAAAACTTGTTTTATTATTTTCAACATCCGTGCCAAGTACAATCCTAGTCGGTTTATAAACGGATATAGCCCCCATATAAACCGAACTCAGGATTGGACTTCTTGAAGCCAAATAAGCAAAAATTTGACTTCTAACATCCATACAAAGCATAATCCGAATCGGTTTTTAAGCAGATACAGGGCCCTTATATACCGGTCCCCGGTATATAAGGTCCTAGAGCCCCTAAAAGCCTAAATTTTCACCTGATTTTGTTGAAATTTGGCCCTTTAGCCTATCTTATGACCTACAATATAAGTGCCAAGTTTCATCCGAATCGCTCTATATAATGATATAGGCTCCCTAGGTAACGATATCCCGATATTGCTTCTTGAGATGAGATCAATCATTTCCCGATTTGATTGCAGCAAAATAATTGAAATACAAACTCAGTTAATAAGAGAACATTTTTTTGGAGAAATGCATGGTTGTGAGAACCCAAAATTCGGCCCGCCAGAACTTAGCACGTTTTTACTTGTTTGGCCTCTTTATAATTTTTATAACCACCACAGAAGGACGGTATGTACCGCATTTATTACCCGATTTCACAAAACTTTAGAGCCGTGAGTTGTCTTGGAACCCTGTACATCCGTATCGAATATTGTCTAGGGCTGATATATGTAGCCCCTATATGGACCGATCTCCCGATTTAAGGTCCAAGACCCCTAGATCCCGCACTTTTTACCCGATTTCGCTGAAATTTGGTAAAATGAGTTGTCTTAGAAACCTCGAGATCCGTATTGAATATGGTCTAGTTCGGACAATATCTTGACATGGCCTCTGTATATTCCAATCTTCCGATTTAAGGCCGTTAGAAATCGCATTTATTGTCCGATTTCGCTGAAATTGGTCATAGTTAGTTTTGGTAGACCCCTCGACATCAGACCCAAATATGTTCCAGATCGGTTTATATTTGGATAAAGCTGTCATATATACCGATCTCCCCATTTAAATTCTTAGGTACTTAAAATACACATTTATTTAATTTAGCGGTGTGAGCTTTGCTGATCCCTTCTTCGTCCGTGCGGAGTATGGGTCAGATCGGAATATATTTGTTCCGGGATATATTCCGATTCAAAATTTAGCGAAAGAGGGTAATAAATGGGACTTATGTGAGTTCAAGAATAAAAATCAGGAGTTTTTCGGAAATTTAGAAAAAAGAGAAAAAATATGGAAATTATGATGGAAAAACCTTAAATCGGGTTTTCCATCATAATTTCCGTACTTTTTCCCTTTTTTCTAAATTTCCGAAAAACTCCTGATTTTTGTTCTTGAACCCACATAAGTCCCATTTATTACCCTCTTTCGCTAAATTTTGAAACAGTGAGCTGCGTTAAACCCACGACGTCCGTGCTGGGTTTGGTATAGATCGGAGTTTATTTTGACATAGCAGAACTCCTACCTATGGTGATGGGTATCCAAAGTTCGGGCTTCTTTTTTGCTGGTAAAATGTTGGCATTTGAATAGCTTCTATTCCCTGTTTGTAGTTAGAACCGTCTAGTTCCTCAAAATATCCATCAACCGAAACTTCTACTTCTTCTTTACTGGCAAATCTTTTTCCGCTGGGCAAATGAGTCTAAAATCAAGTAAAGGCGCGTTAAGTTAGGCCGGGACGAATTTTATAAATTCTCTACCATGGATCGAGTGGTATAGGTTTTTTAAATGACTTTTTCAAGTATATAGAAGCCCTTTCAAGTTATGAAGACCGAAATGGATCGTATTTTTCATGGCTGTTAAAATTCATACAAAATTTCAAAATCAGCCCTTAATTGCGCCCCCTTTAGGCATAAGACGTCAAATTGGGCGATCGATTAATATGGGACATAAATCATGTTATGGACCTATTTATATCATTCTAGCCACGGCTTTTGGATGTCATAGCAAAACTTTACGTGCAAAACTTCAGACAAATCGAGAAGTCACATCTGACGATTTATAGGGCAGCTCTATCAAATTATGAACTTCCTTAGACCATAATTGGCCCAGTTATTTGAAACTATTACAAAAATAGCAAATTTTCAGCCAAATCGGGTAAGAATTACCCACTCTGTAGGCTTAAGAAGTTCACATCCAAGATCTGTTTATATGGCAGCTATATCATAACATGCTCCGATATGGTCGATTTACAATCCCAGCTGACATACACTAATGATAAGTATTTGTGCAAACTTTCAAGCAGCTAAATTTATTCCTTCGAAGGTTAGCGGGAGGGACACACAGGCAGACATACAGAGAGACATACAGGCAAACGGAATGACGAAATAAGTATCCATCCTATGGTGGAGGGTATTCAAATTTGGAAATATATTTCATGTTTTATATGGGTTTGAGTGTTTTAAAATGCCAAATGACCCACCGATATTGTTTAAACTGAGTTTTATCTCCTTTTATCCGATGCTGATCTTAATTTCCACATTCGCAAAATTTTCAATGTCTCAAACGTACACCAAGTTTTTGTTTGGTCTCAATAAGTTGCCCCATGGCTATAAAGCTCTTACATCTGTGGAATGCTCATAACCACCAGCGAATCAAAGGCAAGCTGAAAATGGACAAAAGAATTCCATTTCTTTACAAAGCATCAACAACAACAACAAAAATCAACAGCACAAAAGGGCAAGGGTATTCGTGGTGGCATACAAGGAAAGTATATTAACAGTTCATGTTACCTAAATAGACAGGGCCAAAAGTATATCGATGTTTCGGCAATTTTTGGCCCCATACGCTTTCAAGTGGTCCTGATGTCAGGATACCTTTTGTTTTGTATATGGACCAATGTATTTGTGTGCCTGTGTGTAACTACATACTGGTATGTGTTAATAATGTGCAACACATTAAGTCGCAGGAACTTTTGTCTATAAATCACAAACACACACTCTCGCTACCCGGATACGGGGCAAAATCAATAGCATATCGAATTAGATGCTACATTAGGGTGTTTCTACGTTTCTCATTTGTAAAGGACTTTTAAATAAAGGGTGATTTTTTTGAGGTTAGGATTTTCATGCATTAGTATTTGACAGATCACGTGGGATTTCAGACATAGTGTCAAAGAGAAAGATGCTCAGTATGCTTTGACATTTCATCATGAATAGACTTACTAACGAGCAACGCTTGCAAATCATTGAATTTTATTACCAAAATCAGTGTTCGGTTCGAAATTCACCGAACACTGATTCACCGTAACGTTGCGTCCAACAGCATCTTTGAAAAAATACGGTCCAATGATTCCACCAGCGTACAAACCACACCAAACAGTGCATTTTTCGGGATGCATGGGCAGTTCTTGAACGGCTTCTGGTTGCTCTTCACTCCAAATGCGGCAATTTTGCTTATTTACGTAGCCATTCAACCAGAAATGAGCCTCATCGCTGAACAAAATTTGTCAAAATTTGAACACATTTCGAACCGAACACTGATTTTGGTAATAAAATTCAATGATTTGCAAGCGTTGCTCGTTAGTAAGTCTATTCATGATGAAATGTCAAAGCATACTGAGCATCTTTCTCTTTGACACCATGTCCGAAATCCCACGTGATCTGTCAAATACTAATGCATGAAAATCCTAACCTCAAAAAAATCACCCTTTATAATACTTTTGGAATGTTAAAAACGGAATGAGGAGGCCACCGTGGCGCGGAGGTAAGGATTTCCGCTTGTGACGCTGAACGCCTTGGCTTATATTTTGGCGAGAACATTAAAAATGATAATTTGTCCATAAGGAACACCTCTGAAAAAATTTGGTACGTTAATACCAGGCATCACGTCATAAAAATCTTGCACATGATGCCGGCTTAAAGAGTGGATTACATGGAATATGATTTTTTAGAAAAATTAAAAATTATAATTAAAAAAAATTATATTATTATAAAATTTTTATTAAATAAGTAATTTTTTTTACAAGAGTGTTTTTCGGAATAATATTTTTTTCCTTGAAGAGTGTAGCATTACTTATGTTTTGGATATTGGCCAAAAACGAATACTGTTGATTAGATCGAGCAAAATGGAGATGATTATAATAATAATTAGGAGCCTAATTTGTTGAATGATTTGGTTCAAATTTGTCCCAAAAACCAATCTTATTACTTACAACATCATTTCCAAGTTTTATACGAATTACAAAATCGGCACCGCCCGAATTTTTTTTTTCCTCGCTGGTTTTATTCGAAAATCGAGCAGATCGTTTTTTCCAATCAATGTCTTTTTAAAAAAAATCTCAAAAAATTCTGGACAAAATTATGGCCAATGCTCCAGGAGCACATCTACAAATTCTACAGAGCTCTGCTAACCAGTGGAACTCTGTTAATACTTATGTTTCTCTCTCTCGCACTCTGTTAACAAAGCGGTTTGTGTCTCTGCTAGTTAAATTCGGAGTTTATCTTTATGTACATATTAAATTAAAATATATTAAAAAATAGATAAGGTTAGGTTTAAATTGCCGTCTGCCAACAGATTCATTTAGACGTTTTCGTCCATTGTGATACCACAGGAACAGAAGAAGAAAGATGCCTTCTAGTTCCTACCGTTAAACCATCCAAATCACTTTATAAAGCCCAATAACTTGCGAATGTTCACATCCGCTAAATCAGACAGGTTCTAAAAGAAATGAAAACCTAAAATGATACTCCTTCTGACTGCCAGAGTGGGACACACACACAGAAGGTGTTCTATAATCTCTTCTTATTCGATGTCTTCACAATCGTTACTGGCAACTTTCAGTCTGTCAGCATGTTTTCCGATTAGACAGTGACCTGTCATGACGGACACAATGACTGAATCGTCTAGCCAATGACGGCAAAGCAGTAGACCTCTTCAAGTCAAGATTAGGCCATATAGTTTTGAAATTCTCAGAGCCCCTTCTTCGTGGCCATCTATCATTCGTTGCCCTTCGGGCCTGGTCCTAAAAACTTAGTTTACATGTCGCTAGAGGCATACCCACAGATTCCCGTATCCCTGAAATGTGTAAGGTAATTCCAAGTTTTGCAAGCTGCTTTAGAATTCCCTGGGATATCTCTGTGGCCCGGCACCCAGAACAGGTGAATTTTGAACTGTTCAGCCATCTCGTTGAGATATCTACGACAGTCGGGGGCGGTTTTTGTGTTCAGAAATATATTCTCCTGGGATATAATGGCTGCCTGGCTGTCTGAGAAGATAGTTATGCCAATCGTCGTAATGACCTTATATCATAGCCATTCCACCACTTCCTTAATTGCAACGATCTCTGCCTGATACACACTGCAGTGGTCGGTTAACCTTTTTGATATGACCAGTTCTGGATCTTTAGAGTACACCCCAAAGGCCGCCTGGTCCTTTAGTTTTGAACCATCCGTTTAGAAGTCTATGTAACCAGGGATATCGTAGTTCCAATCGGTAATATCAGGAATAGTGGTACAGTAATTTTAAACCCTTCGTGTGGTAGGGGTTTCCTGTTTTCGGAATGAAGATGACCTTCGTGTCCCTCCATCCCGCTGGTATATATGACATTCTGATACTAGAAGAGTTTATCTCTCTAAGCCAGGAAACCAGTCTATCAGACACTGCTTGTATCCGACGAATGCATATCAGTGACAACCCCTTCTGACGCCACGTTATCCGTTGGAGAATTTCCCGGGAAATATGTATCAACGAGTAGGGTATCCTCACTAGTCATTGTCCATACATTCTCTGACTTCTGAATATACCCCACCGTAATAGGTCTCGAGTACAAAATCTTCCTTAGCCTAGAGGTCTCAGATGTATCCTCCACGGAGCTGCAGAATTCTACCCAGGATTGGTTTTGAGCCTTTCTATGCTCACCCTTATATATCCTTAGCTCAGCCTTATAAATGTCCAAATCGTGTGGGACAGTTTTCTACAGTCCTTCCTTAGACCACTTAGCTCTGGGGTCCACCATGGCGGTCGCGGTTTGTCCCTTGGCTTGGCACTAGGGCATGCTGACACAAGCGAGTCATTCAGGGCCTTCGTGATCCGCTTGACCACTATGCCTATATTCTCCGTAGTTTTCACTCCATTTTCTAGTCTAGAAGAAATAGTGGTGCAGAATTTGTGCCGAAATTTATCCCATTCCGCCTTACTTCTGTTTAGTCGAGGAACCACTACTTCAGTATTTTCTCCAAGGCGGAAACTAATATAACAATGATAAGAGAAGCTGCGGTCATCCAACACTTCCACATCATACAACCACTTAAGATTTGTTTAGGTCTGCGAGACAGCCGGAATTTAGTACGGCATGTCCTTTGTCAACATCAGCCTGATCCAATCTACCAATCGGTGGTTGAAATATTGGGATTACATACCCTTAGTCTTCCAAGTATCGATTCAGGATCTGATGGAATCTTTGGTATCCAAGCATGCGCTATTGGTCGAGAAGAAATATCTTCCTTCTTGACTAAATCTAGTGCTGCACCTGGCTGGATCTCACCATTTTTTTTTTTTGGCGCACAACGATACATTTCAGTTGAGCGTTGATCCCCGAAGGCAATTAGTCTGTATCGGCCTCGATACCAGACTGCATCGTCACAAACTGGAGGAAACCCAGGAAATTGCGCAAGGACATCGGAGTATACTGATGATAGTCCATTGACTATACCACTCCAATTATTACTAGGTGTGCAGCCTTGTTCTTCTCCCTTGTCGACAACTGCCATCACCAAACTGTCCCTAGCGACATTAGCAAAGGTTCTTGGACCCATCTTACTATTGTTAGCCCTAGTTCTTTTAGGATTAGGACGCCCTCCAGGTGATCGCAGCCTTTTGGCTGACTGCAGCGCAGTTTCCGAATCCAGACGTGTAGTCTTTGGGGCAGCCTTTGCAATGAATTCCCGAGCCCAATTTAGGAAGTCTCTCTCCCTATTAGTGAGAGCCTTAGGATCATTCGCACCAAGCCTCTCAATAAACCTAAAAGCGATGCGTCTTCTATTACTCCAACCTCTTAAAGAGTGTGTTGGTTTGCCGGGGAAGACCGATGGCCTAGGCAAATCCTTGTCACTCGAACCAGGTGTCTTCGTCAAAACCCCTGCTGACCAGTCGTCTGTCGGCTAGTGGAGCCTGGAGCAGCCGCTTCACCAGTCGAGGTTTCAGTAGCAGACAACATGCTACGGCCCGATACCACCACCGCAGCTGTTGGGCAGCAGATCCCGGGCTCTAGATCTGCCGCTCCACTGGAAACAGACGCATATCATTTACCGCCTAATGGGTACCTTTATCGCAGCTATCCTTGAGTGACTTAAATTTTTCTTCCAAAAATAATGACCTATTACGGGTTACAGGAAAATTCTTGCGAAGTGAAATAACAATACTTCCGCTCCACTCAACGGTTCAAACAAGATTCCCAAAAAAAATAAATTTATTAAAAATTAATATATATAATAAAATTAAATATATTTTTTATAAATAACAATTACTAAAAAATCAAACTCAAAATCTGAAATATAAATTCCGACCCTCCTAATATTAGCAGCCTTTCTTACCCTGAGGATATGTAATTCCCTTTTGTGCTTCACGTTGACCTCGGCTACAGAGAAAGAGAAAAAGAGAGAGAGAGAGAGTTACAGAGTCACTTTTTCCCGCTTACGGCATACGTTTGCGTGTTTCGGTAATATATTAACATTAATATTAATATTATTGGCAAATAATAAATTAAATTATGCTTATATATCAACGACACTATTGTGCCCCATAGCCATAGTAGTGATGGTAGTGGCGGCAATGATGGCGGTGATGGTAAATAATTAGCAGCAATTTTGTTATGGTCCTTGGCAGCAATATAGGATTGTTAATATGCCTGTATTGTTCCCCTTTCCCCTTACCATCGCTTTGGTTGGCGTTCGTCGTCATGGTGGTGATGATAGACAAATGCTGCACATTTATTAACTCATCAATTTCCGTATGCCTTGGCATAAATTACAGTGTGAGTTGAAACCGCCTAGCCATTATTGATTCCTTATGTGTCTGCTATTTTAGTTACGCTCGACTGTCGGTTAATAAACTACTTGTGACAGAAGGTGAGAAAATGTTTGGTATTAATAACGTGGCGTGTGATGAGGAAATTGTGTGAGCGATTTTTCGTGAATAAATCAAATTTGGCCCAAAACTCAGAGGGAGGTACTCAGTTTGATTTTTGGTACATTTTTATTGAATTTCATAAGAAAAGTTAATTAATATTAATGTAAAAGTAGAAAGTGGGTAAGCAGACTTAGAGGACATTGTGTGTAGTAGAAAAAGTAAGGAATACCAAAATGGTAACAGAATTTTGGGATGCATATGGGCTTCAACCATAATGACACAAAGAAATGTTCAACTCATAAAGACAAACTCTTCTTTCTAATTTCATAAGCGTGATCATTAAGCTTGCAAAACCTTTGTGGTCAATTAACTTAACAAAATAAAACTACTTAAATTCTGCAAAGCTTGTATATTCTTTAAGTATTCATTAGAATTCATTTTTAATAAAATTTTGCCAATAGCTGACTCTATAGACCTTTGATTTCACCATTTACCACTTTCCCTTTCTTTGATATTTATTTTACGCATTTTCATTGCTATATGTTCTTGAGAACAAACGTTAAATTATTTCTACCCCGACGCTGGTGTTTTTAATTTCATTCAGTTATCGGTTTCCAAGAAAGAAAATGCAAAATTGCAATAGAAGAAACTTTGATTACAAAAGTTTTTACTTTTGCGGATATTGTGGTTTCCAATGTTACCACATTGCCAATGCTGGTTCTCTCTCCTATAACAACACCATGGTCTTTTATTTTGGAATCATGCCGGGAGTTGTGTATAAATTCCCCCCTCCTACACCCTTTGGCACAGAAGGTGAATTACAATGCTGGCATTACAAGTTGGCAAAATATATATCTTTTCTCTTCATTTATGTAAAATTCAAACGATATTTTATTTTGTTGCACTACAACAACAATAAGATGAGACTTCTTTCAATGGTTTAGCGTATTGATAATAGCCTTTAGGCAAAGGCATATGAATAGTTTCTTAAAAATCCCTGAAGATTTTGCCTTTGCCTGCTTAGCCCCAAATCAATTATCGTAGTGCTGCAATTTGAATTCAAATTATACTACGAATCTATACTGTATTCATCCTTGAAATTGTATCTGCAAAACTTCTTGCAATTCAAGGACATTTAAAATGAAGAAAATTGGTATTTAAATTTATTTTCCCCACAACTTTGCCATATTTGATTTGGCATTTCAGCTTAACCCTTTGACAAACAAAATGGCATATATATTTTTGATTGGAATATTTATGCAATTTCTAAATGCAATTAAGTTTTTATTTAGAAGATACTGACTCCAAAATTTAATGAATATTTTATGAAAATAAAACTTAGCACAAATTGTTTAAGGTAATATCACTACAAACTTTTCCAGGAACATTCAATTAAATTCTTCTCTCTTATCATTAGTGCAGTCCGACTAATATTTATGCTCAATGATAAGGGGCCTCCATTTTATTGCCGAATCTCAACGGCTTGCCGCATAGCAACACCACTTGAAAGGGAAGTTTAAACATGGCAGGATTTCCCAAAAATAAAGCCAGCATTAGTAAGGGGAAAAGTTTTCTGATGAAAAATTTTCTGATGTTCACGCCGGGATTTGAACACAGGCCTTCAGCGTATTAGGTGGACATGCTAACCTCTACGCTACTGTGGCCTCCTCATCTATAACGATATACAATTCATGGGAAGTCAAATAGTCACTTAACAAAATTTTTACAAATTTTCAATTTTCATTTTCGTTTTGAGAAAAATAAAAAACAAACATTAGGCGAAAATTGCCATTTTCAGAAAATTGAAGTGATATCCTCAATTTAAAAAATATTAAAAAAAAAAATATTTTCCGAATTTTTACATAAATATTCAAAATAACCATTTCGCCGAAAGATTGATATCTAATCACTATTTTTTGTAAAATTGCTGAGGACACTAAGATATTTTTTTAAATTGGATTGGTTATCCAAAGTTCGACCCGGCCAAACTATATGCGTTTTAATTGTTTTACTTCTTTTGTCCCCTAACCCATGCAACGAATTTTTAGCACCAAAAAAAAAAAAATATCATGTATATATTCATCATTATATTTTATTAAAGGGTGTTTTTTTTTTAAGATCTATAGGAAAGTTTTTCAAAAAAAAAAAACATTAAATTCAGAAACATTCACGAAATCTTCAGTTGAATCGATAGTACGGTCCATATAATCCAATGCTTGAAGATTATTTCATTTCATTCAACCGTGACTGCGCCTCAAATCGTCCATCTGCTTAGCTCAGATGGTATCTCACGAATAAATGCTTCAATGCTTGTCCGCGTAGACACATGCCATAATTACCAGGTAGTGTAACGTAAACAGCTGAGTACAATTATTTCTCGCCAAGTGCACTATCTGTCAACGAGTTTTGGTTGTGTGTGTGTATTATATTGTAGTTAAGAACTATAAAACGCACAAATAACGAAAAATGGCGCGAACTAGTAACATACACAAAATCAGAGTTGCACTAATCACTGATTTTGAAAGAAAGTGTACTCAAAATGTTGTTGTTGGGGAACTGCCACCACCTGTAATTAAATATATCTTGCATAGACATGAGCTTTAACATAGCCCCACAAAAACTAGTCTAAATCGCACGATCTAGTCGGCCAATTGACCGGTCCAGAACGTGAAAAAAATTGTTCACCGAACTCGCCTCTCAAAAAGTCCATTGTTACACGTGCTGTGTGCCATGTGGCACTGTCTTGTTGAAACCACATATCATTCAATTCAAGCTCTTGCATTTTGGGCAAAAAAAGTTGGATATCATCTCACCGTAGCGCTCACCATTCACAGTTACCTTACGATTCGCATCATCTTTGAAGAAGTGCGGTCCAACGATGCCACCAGCCCATAAACCGCACCAAACTGTGACTTTTTTGAATGCATTGTGGCACCGCCTTGTTGAAACCACATGTAATGCAAGTCAAGCTCATGCATTTTGGGCAAAAAAGAAAATTGGATATCACCTTACGATTCGCATCATCTTTGAAGAAGTACGGTCCAACGAAACTGTAATTTTTTTGAATGCATTGTGGCACCGTCTTGTTGAAACTACATGTCATTCAAGTCAAGCTCATGCATTTTGGGCAAAAAGGTGGATATCATCTCACGGTAGCGCTCACCATTCACAGTTACGTTACGATTCGCATCATCTTTGATGATGTACGGCCCAACGATGCCACCAGCCCATAAACCGCACCAAACTGTGACTTTTTTGAATGCATTGTGGCACCGTCTTGTTGAAATCACATGTCCTGCAAGTCAAGCTCATGCATTTTGGGCAAAAAAAGGTGGATATCATCTCACGGTAGCGCTCACCATTCACAGTTCCATTACGATTCGCACCATCTTTGAAGAAGTACGGCCCAATGATTCCACCATCCCATAAACCGCACCAAACTGTGACTTTTTCTGGATACATTGATAGCACTTGCAATGCTCCTGGCTGATTTTTACTCCAAAATCGACAATTCAGTTTATTTATGTACCCATTGAGCCAAGAGTGAGCTTCGTCATAAAATGGAAGAAGCGAGAATTTAACAGAGCATGGGAGGCTTGAAACAACGAACTGTTCCGAATTTTAGTGAAACGGAGTAATGAATCCGGCTTTTATGGATTTAAGACCCCAAATCAGCAGATCGGTCTATATAGAAGCTATAACTAAATATAGTCCGATCTGGAACTTTTCCGGTTCAAACAATTGGGGGCCTAGTCAAAATCTCTGTTCAGTTTAATCAGATTAAAAATTTGGCTTTTATAGGCTTAAGACCCTAAATCGGCGGATCGATTGATTTGACAGATATATCAGATATATTTTTCAATTTGAATGCCGGGAGGCTTAATATCTCGTATTTTGTGACTAACGAAGACTTGTTACCAAATTTTATACCCTCCACGATAAGATATTCCGTTTGTAACACATCGAAATATTGGTCAAAGTCCCCATAAAGTATTGGGTTGCCCAATAAGTAATTGCGGATTTTTTAAAAGAAGTAAATGCATTTTTAATGAAACTTAGAATGAACTTTAATCAAATATACTTTTTTACACTTTTTTTCTAAAGCAAGCTAAAAGTAACAGCTGATACCTGACAGAAGAAAGAATGCAATTACAGAGTCACAAGCTGTGAAAAAATTTGTCAACGCCGACTATATGAAAAATCCGCAACTACTTTTTGGGCAACCCAATATATAATTTCTTGATGGCCCTGACATTTTAAGTTGATCTACACATGTCCGACCTGTCTGTCTGTGGAAACCACGATAACTTTCGAAGGAGTAAAGCTAGAGGTTGTAAATATTTGATATAGCCGCCATATAACCCGATCATGGATCTTGACTCTTAAGCCGCTAGAGAGCGCCATCCTTATCCGATTTGGCTGAAATTTTGCATGACTTGTTTTGTTGCGAATTCCAACGGTAAACATTAGTTCCTAACTTAATAAATATGCTTTATGAACCGATTTCAATAATAATAATTCAATAATAGTGCGATTTTGTTAAAATTTTGCATAAAGTCTCTAGTTTCGACTTCCAACAACTACGCTTTGTATGGTCCAAATCGGTTCATAACCTGATATAGCCCCCATATAAACGGATTTCACGATTATTTTTCTTGAGCCTATAGATGGCGCAATTCTTATTCGCTTTGACAGAAACTTTGTACAAAGAGTTTTCGCATTACCATCAACATTCGTGCCAAATATGGTCTATATCGGCCAAAAACATGATGTAGCCCCCAAATAAATCGATCTCTCCAAAATATTTCCCCTATAGGGCGCAATTCTTATGCGATTTGGCTGATGTTTTGCACAATGACTACAACTATGGTCTCCACCATACAAACCAAGTATGGTCCAATTTGGTCCATAACCTGATATGGCTCCAATAGCATGGCAATTTTTATCCTGTTTGCCTATAAAGAGATTCTGGGCATATAACTTGACAAATGTAATCCATGGTGAAGAGTATGTAAAATTCGGCCCAGCCGAACATAGCACGCTTTTAATTGTTAATTTATAATTTGTTGAATCATGTTTTGATATCAGATAAAAATAAAAGCTTCCAGGGACCGAACAAGAATAATCGAGAGATCGGCTTATATGGGAGCTACATCTGGTTAAAGACCAATGTGGACCGTACTTGTAACAGAACACCACTTGCAAATTTTTAGCCAAATCGAAAAAAATTGTGGCTTTCAGAGGATCCAGAAGTGAAGTCGAGAGATTGATTTATATGGGAGCTATATCAGTTTATAGACCGATTTTAACCGTACATGGTGCAGTGTTTATGGACGTCATAACAGAATAATAGATGAAAAATTGCAGGCCAATCAGATAACAATTGCGGCCTCTAGGGGCTAAAAATGTCAAATCGTGAGATCGGCTTATATGAAAGCTATATCCAAATCTGAACCGAAATGGCTCGTTTGCAATCCCCAATGACCTACAGCAATAAGATGTATCTTTTCAAAATTTAAGTCGACTAGTTTTATGCGTTCGACCGCTATCGTGATTTCGACGGACGGCCGGATGGAGAGACGGACGGGCATGGCTAGATCGACTCAAACTGCCCAGACGATCAAGAATATATATACTTTATGGGGTCGCAGGTCAAAATTTGGTGGTGGGTATAAAATATATATGGTACTGGGTATAAAAAATTCTAAAAATATTATAATAATGTTGATTGGTCCATGGATTTTGCGTTAACTTTGTCTCACCAACTCTACAAGTATCAGCTCAACCAACCTTGGAAAAAAAAAAATTCTGAAACATTGCTTTTTTGGTGCTTTTTCTTAGTATAAATATAAACTTACATTTTAATTGAAGTATTATTTGGTTTCATTAAATATTTTTTAAACTTTTCTTTCCCTTTCAGGTATGTGATGATTCATATTTTCAAATTGTAAGTAATTCTTTGTATGCTATTAACGGCTAACGGCCCGCTGGTAATAGCCATATATTTCCAAAAATATTGTTTAAAAAAAATTTATTGTTGAAAAATTCCTTCAAATTTTTTTATAAAAATTAAAAAGGAAATCTCAATTTGATCAGTACAGTATCTTATCTTTATTGAAAATTTTATTGAAATTTTGTCCTTATGGAAACTGTCTTTCAATAAAAATTTTGCCTTTTTAGAAAATTCCATAAGTTTTTATTTATTCTGTTCGACTTTGGACTTATTCCAAATTTAAAAAAGAATTAAAAGGGTTACCTTTACAGAAAAAAGTCGGTTTTACTGGTTCAACCGGTTTTCTTAAAATTTCATAAACGTAAACCGATTTTTTAAAAACGCTTATTTTTCGAATCGTTCTACAATCGGTTGTCGGAAAAAGTCATGTAGTCCTTATTGAAGTCAGTTATTAAAAAGTCAGTTTAATGATCACTCTACGATCTACTCAGAATTACTTTCAGATTCGATTTAACTGTGTTCGTCTGTCCGGCCGTGTATCCATATTAAAATATTATCAGTGTTCACATTGCAATTTCCGCCCGATTAACTTGAAATTTTGCACATGCTTATTTTTTGGGCTAAAGTCGAAGCCTTTTTGACTAATATTGTAGTATTGGTTAGTAATTAGTATTAGTAGTATTTGAACTAATATTACAGTATTGTAGTCATTGGACAACTGATTCTCACGAAATTTTGAACAAAGAACTCTTTTGTAACTTGTGAGCAAATTACCCATAAGCAAATCTCCACATTATTTCATTGAAATCGGTGCAAATTTCGATATAGCCCCGATATATATATCGCCCAATTGTTTTTACAAAGCTGTAATCACCACAAATATGCATGATTCTTCCTGTAATTTGGTATGAGTTGTTTCATACCTTTATAAAAACCTCTGAGCCTGAGCCCAGCCCCCAATACGGGAACTATATCAAGTTGTGAACCTATTTGATCCTATTCCGGGAGGTAATTGCAATCAAATCTGAAGATCGGATTGTATGACAGACAGATTTTCAGGTTTTTAACCGTTTTGCAAAATACTACGCACAGCTATTGGAAGTCAAACCAAGACATTTCATACTCAATTTCATCCAAATGGGATAAGAATTACGCCTTCTAGAATCTCAAGAAGTCAGGATCGGAGATCGGTCCATATGACAGATTTTAGTTGTTGGAAATCAAAACAAAAGTCCTCGTGCAGAATTTCTAAGACCCTGTAGCATGCATTTACTGATATCGAATAATTTGCCTTACTTGTTTTTATTTAAAAACGCACTCGGAGTCATTTTTCTAACAATAAGTTCGGCCGGGCCGAATCTTATCGAGCTCTTTCCACATTTATCGAGCTCTTTCCACAGTAACTCTTTTAAGGCAAACAAAGGATAACTGAAAAGAATTGCTATGTTATTGGAACAATATCAAGTTATGGTTCATTTCGGACCATAATTGAATTGAATATTGGACACCATAGTAGAAGTCATTATGTAAAATTTCTAGTAAGAATGGCGCACTTTAGGGGCTGAAGAAGTAAAATAGTGAGATCGGTTTATATGGGAGCTGGATTAGGCTATAAACCGATTCATGCCATATTCGACACGTATTTTAAAGGTCATAAGAGAAGCCATTGTAATTTTCCCCAAATCGAATAATACTTGCATCCTTTAGAGCCTCAAGAAGTCAAGATCCCATATAGGTTTATATGGCAGTCTATGGCAGACTATATCAGTTTATGGACCGATTTCAACTATTCTCTGCACAGTTGTTGAAAGTAATAACGAAACACCTCATGCAAAATTTCAGCCAAATCGGATAATAATTGCGCCCTCTAGTGGCTCAACAAGTCAAGACCCCAGATAGGTTTGTATGACAGCTATATCAGGTTATGGACCGATTTCAACTATTCTTAGCATAGTTGTTGAAAGTCATAACATAACACCTCATGCAAAATTTCAGCCAAATCGGATAAAAATTGCGCCCTCTAGTGGCTCAAGAATTTAAGACCCCAGATAGGTTTATATGACAGCTATATCAGGTTATTCACCGATTAAAACCAAACTCAGCACAGTTATTGGAAGTCATAATAAAACTCCTCATTCAAAATGTCAGCCAAATCGGATATGAATTGTGCCGTGTAACGGCTCAAGAAGTCAAGATTCCATATCGGCGGATATTAATCCGCCCCATGGGCATACAAAAACTAAAAAGTAATCGCAAAAGAGAAAATTTTAAGTTAGGAATGCCGTGCCACTTACAAAATCCTTAATTGTTTTCCATACAACGCGTCTCAGTTGGTTCATGTCTGATATTGTGTTCCCACCTTAGTAGCGGTGTCTTTTAGCCGCGAAAGCGGAAAATGCTCTAACATTTTATCATCTGCCCCACATGCCCTCCACATGCTATCACTTGCCGCACCGATTTGGCATAAGTGAGCTCGTAGTCCTATGATCACAAAAGCTATACTGACCTCCTTCTTACTTCCTTTCAGTAATAGCCTCCTCCTCTGACGATTTATTGTAGATCTCCCCATATGATTTTTGTCGTCCTACCGATTGTTTCGCTTTTCCCCAAGCCCTGAACTAAGACTGTGTCGACCCCGAAGGCTTCGGGTTAACAAAGTTTATTGACGGCAGTCCTCTGGCCTTCACTGCCAAATCGTCTGCCCTTTCATTGCCCCTTACTCCGTTATGGGCCGGCACCTAAACGATTTGCATTGTGCCATCCTCAGAGAATGTAATGTAATGTACCGATGATAAAAGCAACTCCACCGCGTCGTCTTTTTAAATTTCTGGTCGTCAAAGGGTTATTTACTTCTTGTATTTCATTGCTGAGTTCTTGCCTTATCTCATTCTAGATTGAAATGAGTGCATTTCAGATTTTCTACATTTCCATCTGTATGGGTGTACTGGGTGTACGAGTGTGAGCGTTTGTCGGTCGAATGCAAATAAAACTGTCTTTCTAATTAGAAACTAATTTACAAATTGATTTATTTGGTTAGCTCTCATGCCATATCCTTTTATACAATAATGTGATTTTGCAATATAAACCCCCAGAGCACCCACTCAACTCAAGTGTGAATTTGTTAGCATATCTGTGTATGTGTAAAATGTGAAATGGTGTCACTTAAGTTAACACTGTATCCTTGTGAGCCTTGTGAGCCTTTTGAAGGAATTTTGTCTTTGACCATTATTTGGTTAAAAGTTCACATCTTTCTTACTTTGGCAAATCAATAAATCAAACTTTTAACCTTTCCAAAAGACTACTCTTCTTTCCATCTCTTATCACACAGCCTTTCAGTCAGCCATCTTTACCCAAAGATAAATTTTCCAATTCAATGACATTGAACAAATTGCCAAAGTCTTGTGTATGGCTTTTAAATAATATCACAGCACTAATTGATTTGGTGAAACTGTACAAATGCTACAGTCTACAAGGTTACAAATTTCCTTTCCGCAACTATAATTGCAAATCATTTATGCGTGTACCAATTTGTGATGACAATATTTAAAATTCACCTAATGCTATGGCAGAGACATTTATTTGGCTTCCTTAAATGAGAGCAATGACAAAAGTTAAAATATTGGCATCTGCCAAGAGAAATATTATGTGAAATTTATTGATAGTAGACTTGAGTGAGATTTGGTGAATGGATTGACCACTAGGCTGAATTTGGTATTGGAAATGTTATGATGAAGAAATGCAGGGAAATTTAAAACAAGTTAAAACGTGGTAATTTCGGCCCGGCTGCATCGTATTTAAATGGTCAGTAAAAGTTCTGTTTAGGGGTGTGGTGGACACCCAGAGACTTGGTCCTAAAAGTGAAAGTCAATTTTGAGCTCTACTCCCAAAAACCTTTTATTAAAGATCCATATTGCCATAGTCGGTAAATATGTCCAACTTGAGGCGTTTTTTTTTGGGGGGGTGGGGTGACCCACGAAATACTAATTCCCACAATAGGATATCAGATTTGTTTTCTACTCTCAAATACCTTTAATTTAATACCCATATTGTATTGATGGGTCTTTAAATCCGATGGGCGGGTTTTGTGGGTGAGCGGCCCTCCCAGACACCCCACCCCAGATTTTGCTACCAAATTTTTGTTGTTAGATATTAATCCGCGCCATGCCACTATGGACATTTATCTAAGTCAGTAATCGGCATGTGATTCGCTCTATTTGAGCCCCATATTTTGATGCTCAGTAAATAATTTCTGTTTGTGGGGTGTTTTGGGGAAGGGATAGACCCCCAAAGAATTTGTTCCGAAAGTAGGTATTAATTGGTATGGGTATCCCCTCCCCAATACTTTTCATTTAAACCCTACATTGACATGGGAGGTAAATATGTCCGATTACGGGGTGTTTTGGGGGGCGGTCCCCAAGCACTTAGCCTTGATAATATTGGGTTGCCCAAAAAGTAATTGCGGATTTTTCATATAGTCGGCGTTGACAAATTTTTTCAATGGCTTGTGACTCTGTAATTGCATTCTTTCTTCTGTCAGTTATCAGCTGTTACTTTTAGCTTGCTTTAGAAAAAAAAAGTGTAAAAAAAGTATATTTGATTAAAGTTCTTTTTAAGTTTTATTAAAAAATGCATTTACTTTCTTTTAAAAAATCCGCAATTACTTTTTGGGCAACCCAATATATATCAGCATCGTGATTTATTCTCAAATATCATTTATTTGAACCCTATATTGCCAGTGCCTCAAAATTGGATATCAAATTCGTTTTCTAATCTCAAATACCTTTCATTTAAAAGTCAGTTACTGTCCGATTGGGTTTGGGCCCTCAAAACAATCAATATCGAGGTCCACGGTTTTGAAGACCCAAATTGTCGTGGTGAGCAAATACGTCCTATATGGGGGTTGTTATGAGGATGGAACGTCCCCTAGACAATTGATGCCGAATGTTAATGTCAGACTCCCAAATACCTTTCATTTGAGCCCCATATTTCCATAGTCGGGAAACATGTTCGCTTTGGAAGGATGTTTTGGGGGATGGGGCCACTCAGTGACTTCGCCTAGCAAATATACATCAGATTCGGTTGTACTATAAAATACCTCCTATTTGAGCCCCATATTGCAATGGTCAGCAAATACGTCCTATATGAGTGGTATTATGGGGGTGGGGTGGCCCCATATACACTCTTTTCCGGAATATTGATATAAGATTCGTGCTTTACTTCCAAAGACCTTTCATTTGAGACCCATATTGCTATGGTCGTAAATTTGTCCTCTTTGTGGGGGAGGGGTTTTTGGAAGGGGAGGCCCTCCCCAAACACTTGGTCCCACATTTGGATATCAGATTCGTATTGCCCATGGTCATAAATAAGCCCTGTTTGGGGGAGCTTTGGGGAAGGGGTGGGCACATGTGTATATTTCGTTCAAAATTTCTGAAAATTCTCCTTCAAGTCGAAGTCAAATCGGGAGATCGGTTTATATGGGATCTATATCAGGTTACAGACCGATTTGAACCGTACGTGGCACAATTGTTGGAAGTTACAACAGATTACCACATGCAACATTTCAGCCAAATCGTACAAACTTTGCGGCCTGTAGGGGCTCAAGAAGTCAAATCGGGAATTCGGTTTATATGGGAGCTATATCAGGTTACACTCTGATTTGGACCATACTTGGTTAAAAGTCATAACAGAAAACTATGTGCAAAATTGGACAAAAATTGCGGCTTGTGTGGGCTCAAGAAGTCAAACCGGGAGATCGGTTTATATGGGAGCTATATAAGGTTATAAACCGATTTGAATCGAACTTGGCACAACTGTTGAAAGCCGTAACAAAACACTATGTGAAAATATCAGCCAAATCCGACAAAAATTCCGGTTTCCAGTGGCTCAAGAAGTCCAATCGTGAGATCGGTTTATATGGGAGCTATATCAGTTTAAAGAACGATTGGACCGTACGTGTCACATATGTTGGAAGTCATAACATAAATTTCAGCCAAATCGGACAAAAATTGCGGATTATAACGACTCAAGAAATCAAATCGGCAGACCGGTTTATATGGGAGCTATAATTAAATCTGAGCCGATATGGCCCATTTGCAATCCCCAACGACCTACATCAATATTAAGCATCTGTGCAAAATTTCAAAAGGTTAGCTTTACGCGTTCGACCGCTATCGTGATTTCGACAGATGGACGGACGGACATGGCTAGATCGACTCAGAACGTCAAGATGATCAAGAATATATACTTTATGGGGTCTTAGATGAATATTTCGAGGTGTTGCAAACGGAATGACTAGATTAGTATAGCGGTGGTGGAATAAATGAAATGTTTCGCTTTGTTAGTTTGTTGCGAATAGATTCAAAAACTGCTGAACCAATTATCATGAAATTTTCACAGATGGTATAGTTAAACCCCACGGGATTCTCTCCCTAACCACAATTTTCAAAAGCCCCAGATTTCGGAGATGGGTACATCGGTTTAAGTGACTTTTTGTATGCCACCTTATGGTAACCCAAAAACCCAAACTGCATTAAACTTTGGGGTCAAATAACAGCGGGGGTCGCACTACCCCAGAACCCACCCAAAGTGACATGTTTACCAATTGGGAATCAAATGAATGGTATTTAAGACTAGAGTAAAAACTTGATATAACGATTCGACTTTAGGTGTCGGGGGCCCTCCCCACGCCCAAAAGCCACCCATAAAATTACATGCTTACTGATTGGGGCAATATGGGTATCGAAGCAGAATACGAAACTTATATAAAAATTTGTGATGGAGACCCAGGGGGCGGTCCCACCCTAAAATCAACCCCGAATAGACATTCAGGCCGATCGGAACATTATGGGGATTCAAACGAATGGTAGTTGGGAGTAGAATGCGAAACTTAGATACAATTTTAGGAACTATTCTCCAACCCAAAATTATGTACCAAATGGACATGTACACCGAACGCAACAAGATGGAATTCAAACGAAAAATATTTGAGAGAAGAATAAGAAAATTGTGTAAATTTGGATCTATTCCCAGGGAGTCGCCCCACCCAAAAATTATGCCCGAATGGACATGTATACCAAACGGCACAATATGGGGTTCTAATGAAATTTATTTGAGGGTTAAATACGAATATTAATAATTTTCCAATTTGTATCATGTCAAAAGGTGGCCGCAAACACTTAAGGGTGTAGCGAAGTGGACCGGTCCGGCAGCTAGTTCATCACATTTTCAATAAACAATAATAAACATATTTACAACTTCAGTTATTGAGTTTAAATTTTCTCTTTTGGCAACAAATCAACTACAAATTATAATTGAATTTACAAAATCAGGCCATTGCCGATAATTGAAAAATGAATGTCAATTTTTAATTATCGGCAATGGCCTGGTTTCGTAAATCCAATTATAATGACAATTGATTTGGTGCCAAAAGAGAAAAAGTTGTAAATAAATTAATTATTGTTTATTGAAAATATTTGTAAATATAATAACAATACCTAAAACATACAATGACAACCGTCGGTATGGAATTCGTAGATGGGAGATTGGTTTATATGGCAGCTATATCAGGTTATGGACTGATTTAAACCATACCTAGCACAGTTGTTGGAAGTCATAACGAAACACGCCATGCAAACACGCCAATTTCAGCCAAATCGGTTAGGAAAGGCGCCCTCTAAAGGCTCAAGAACTCAAGACCCAAGGTCGGTTTATATGGCAGTTATATCAGATTATCAACCGTTTTAGACCATACCTGGTACAGTTGTCGAAAGTGATACCAAAACACCACGTGCCAAATTTCAGCCAAATCGGATGAGAATTACGCCCTCTAGAAGCTCAAGAAATCAAGACCCAAGATCGGTTTATATAGCAGCTATATCAAAACATGAACCAATTTGGCCCATTTATCAATCAATCCCAACCGATCTACACTACTGAGAAGTATTTGTGCAGATCGACTTAAAATATAATGACGATCAAGAATATATATACTTTATGGGGTCTTACAAGCATATTTCGAAGTGTTACAAACGGAATGACGAAATCAGTGTACCCCCCATCCTATGTTGGAGGATATAAAAATGGTATTTTTATACCCTACACCACTACTGTGATACTGGGTATTATAACTTAGTGCATTTATCTGTAACACCCAAAAAGAAGAGAGATAGACCCATTAATAAGTATACCGATCGACTCAGAATCACTTTCTGATTCGATTTAGCTATGTCCGTCTGTCTGTCTGTCCGTCCGTCTGTCTGTCCATGTTGATTTCAGTACAAACTTCAGATCGCAATTTTCATCCGATCGTCTTCAAATTTGGTATGGGCAAGTTTTTCGAGAGAGAAGAAGAGAAGAGAAGAAGTATATAGAAATTGGAAAAAAATCGGTCCAGATTTGGATATAGCTTCCATATATATGTTCGTCCGATTTGCAGTAATAATGCAATAAAATAGTCATTTGTTAACCGATTCTCTCGAAATTTTGGTAGGAAGGATTTTCTTACGACTCTCGAAATCACTGGTGAATTTCATGGAAATCGGTTCAGATTTGGATATAGCTCCCATATATATATTAGTCCGATTTGCTGTAATACAGCAATAAAGTGGTCATTTGTCCACCGATTCTCTCGAAATTTAGCAGGAAGGATGTTCTTATGACTCCCAATATTACTGGTTAAATTCATAGAAATCGGTTCAGATTTGGATATAGCTCCCATATATATGTTCGTCCAATTTGCAGTAAACAGCAATAAAATAGTCATTTGTAAAGCGATTCTCTCAAAATTTGGCAGGAAGGATTTTGCTGGTGAATTTCATAGAAATCGGTTCAGATTAAGATATAGCTCTCACATATATACAAATCGCCCGATTTTAACTCTTATACCCACTGCAAGCGCATTTATTGACCAATCTTTCCAAAATTTTGTACAACGCTTTCCTCGATGACTTCCACAATATCCATAAAGTTTGATCGAAATCGGTTCAGATTTCGATATAGCTCCCATCTATATGTTCGTCACATTTTGGTAATTTTTTGTCATTTGTCAACCGTAGTTTTTACATTTTGAACATACAATATGTGCTTTGCTCGAAATTTGATACAGTAATTTAAATAACCTATCTGAATACATCCGCCGAGGTCCATCAAAATTGGTTTAGAATTAGATATAGCCCCACTTTTGTATTTATAGGGTAGGTGTAGAATATTATAAAGTAGGCACCGCCCGACTTTTGCCTTTCCTTACTGGTTTCCGTGTACGCTTGAAACAACATGTTTATGATCTAATTTGATATTCACTCTTCTGTTGGATAGTTTGCCTAACAAGCTTTTTGAACATTTTGGTTTGAACAGAAGGACAACCATTTGTCCAGGTGATCATCTTGATGTTCAAATCTTTTACTGTTATCTACCATATCTATCTGTCCGTCCTTCTAAGTTGTCAATATAAAATTTGTATTTTCAACAACGCTATTCCTTCTTTTCCCCATTTTCACTGAGTCGTGGTTAACTTTCTTAAGCATGATTGACTTAAAGGACCTTGAATTTGTTGTTGTATAGCATAGATGTTACGGGGGTGCCATGTGTCATATTAGTTGTAGAATTCATGCAAATATTTATAGATTTCTATATAAGCATTTTTTTTCTGACACTTTATGACATTGGCAGGTCTGCCCATACACACTTTACACATACATATACAAAAAAGGAAGTTATAGTCGGGCATAAGAAGCACACATGACCCCATTAACACACACCCACACGCATATTGGACATATTCAAGGACCTTTATTCGTGTACATATAACCCATACGTGACACGTTGTTCCTACACTCATAATAAAAAGGGGTTAACACTTTCACTTTGTAAGCGCACGTGAATGGAATTGTCTCTCTATAGCTGCCACAAAGTCCACTGATGTTGTTCCTTCCTCTCTACCCCTTGGCCACTTTCTCTAGTTTTTCTATTTTTGCTTGTATTTTTTCGAATTTTCACACAGCACTTTGTCATCGTTATTTGGTTGGACATTTATGTTCCTATATACACATGGGCCACCACCATATGAGGGCGCCCCATGGCCAATGCTGAAAAGTGTGGTTGTTTTTGCAGTTCTCCCTTTTTTTGGGGGCTTTTTTTTTTGGTTGTCTCTGAAAATTTACTGATGGTGTTATAATACAAAAATTCATACAGAATGCGTCCTTGTTTTTATTTGGGGGGGCCACAAAATCATCCAAGCAACCATCAGAAAAAAATCGAATAGCAACAACAACGAAATATAAAAATGCCAAAGTTATTGTAATGAAATTATTTATTTTTATGTGAATTTTTATTGGTCGATAGCAGAAAAAAAAGAAAGGTTTAAACGAGTAATGACATTTCTTTGCCTGCATATAAATTTATTGATCAATTATTTTTCTTCTTTTTTTTGTTGCCCTGACCCCAAATGAGTTATGAAGGTATAAAACCATATCGCACCAATTCCAGTGACATTTTTCAAGAGCAGCATCCAGAAGAGCCTGTTTTCATCAACTGCAAAAAAACACCAACACAAACCAATTGTACAACATAGTGTTTTAATAATTTGTTTTTAATAGATATCGTCATATATGCAGGAAGGATTAAGAGCGTGTCTATAAAAACCGAAAATAATAAATTAAAAAATGCATTGAGTTGTGCCTTTGGAAAATTTGCATAAAAACAGAAGAAATAAAAATAATAACTACTGCCGTCGAGAATAATTGCATTTTAAATGAGATTTGACAATATCTAAAATACATCAGGCAACTACGAGGCATACAGTATTGCTATAAATGGAAACATCTTTTGGGTGTATTTTACATAGTGTTCATAAAATGAAATCATATAGTTCTCTCTTCTCCTGGTTGAGTACAATTTGTATCTGTTTTCAAATACTTCTAAGATGATTACCCAATAATGTGAAAGTGGTGACATAATACACGCCAAAAAATACAATACATTTATGACATTTTTACGACAAACAAAATACTTTTATTACAAAGTTTTTCTTTTATTGTGACTTTGTATTGATTCGCTTGGCCATAAACCTAGCATCGTTGAAAGTAATTGACATTGTTTGTTGTAAACCCTTTAGGAGCTTAGCTTACAGCAGAAGAACATTTTTTTGTTGTAAAACCAAAATCTCTTTAATAACGAAATTGTTCGGTAGCCTTAAATGACTTTTCGTTTACCGGACCATTAATTATTTTCTTGTATCTCTCATGCTAGAGAAAAGGGGTGAATATTTGAACGTATAGAGTAGTGAGGGGTAAACCTACTCTCACTACTACACATTTCCGTGTACGTACACAAGAAAATAATTGCAATAATTGCCACTATAACGACATGTTTCCCCTCGTGTGCTGGGGTATAACTCGCGGGGGAAGGATCCCACACAGAAATTTATATTTGCTGAGACTAGAGTAGAGAACACGGAGTTTGTTTGGGATTTCACAATCTGTTTATTTGAATTTGGGCTATAACAATAGTTAGTGTATAAAGGCGAATACTTAATTCCGAGGCCTGGGCGGGCCAAAGTGGGTAGTGGTTGGTTGATGTCGGTGGAGATCTGGAACAGTCCTCCAATCTCCGAGATGTGTTAGCCCACAGCTACACCGTGTGGGTGAAGACCTAGGATGGTACTTTCCGAACAAAGACGCCCAGTTCACGGCTGGGACTTGGCTGGGCGGTGGTTATTGCCTGCGGTAGGGTACAACAGTGGAAGTCGGGAACGGCACTCACAGGGCGGTGATTTGGGCAGCAGCGCGGGTCAATTCTGCGTGGTGCCGGAGGACGAAGTGAAAGACCTGGTACAGTACTTCCTACACGCTTGCCAGGTGTAGGTAGGTTGAGCTCAACGGCCAGTGGTTTGGTTAAGGGGCAGTCGGAGTCATCACTTCCAGGCAGAACGGTGTCGTTGGGGGGTTCGTCAGGGTTATCTGCCGAGAAGGTGACGGAACCTGACCTCGACTTTCTCGGCGGATAACCCTGACGAACCTCGCAACGCCATCGTTCCGCCTGGAAGTGCTGACTCCGACTGCCCCGTTGAGTCAGAGTACGAACGGTCGGGAGCTGTCTTGGGCGCTTATGGTGCAGTGCTCCAGAAGGACACGGTCCTGGGAAGGAATAAATAGGCAGTGATACGACGCGGAGAACATACGAATACCGGCGCAAAGTGTAACGTAGCTTTTACGGTGCAGTGACCACGAAAGTTCACTGTGTACGAGGCTCACACGGCATGGTTTAACGTAGCTTTTACGGTGCAGTGACCTCGAAAGTTCACTGTGTACGGGACTCAAACGGCAAAGTTTGTCGAAGCGTTTACAGTGCAGTGACCACGAAAGTTCACTGTTTTCGGGCTCAAACGGCAAAGTTTATCAAGGCATTTACGTTGCAGTGACCACGAAAGTTCACTGTGTACGGGGCTCACACGGCAAAGTTTACCAAAGCTTTTACGTTGCATAAGCTGGTCACTGGTACAGACACATTCTCACTCACAACATTTGTAACACTTCGGAATATGCGTCTGAGACTCACTAAAGTATATATATTCTTGATTGTCATGTCGTTTTAAGTCGATCAAGCCATGCCCGTCCGTCTGTCCGCCCGCCCGTCCGTCTGTCTGTCGAAAGCACGCTAACTTTCAAAGGAATAAAGCTAGTCGCTTGAAATTTTGCACAAAATTTCGGTCGGTTGGGATTGTAAATCGGCCAAATCGGTCCATGTTGATATAGCTGCCATATAAACCGATCTTGGGTTTTGATTTCTTGAGCCTCTAGAGGGCGCATTTTTGTCCGATTTGACTGAAATTTATACACGTAGTGTTTTGGTATCTATTCCAATAACTGTGTTAAGTATGATTTAAATCGGTTCATAATCTGGTACAGCTATCATATAAACCGATCTTGGATCTTGACTTCTTGAGCCAATAGAGCGCGCAATTCTTATACGATTTGGCTGAAATTGTGCATGAAGTGTTTTGCTATGACTTTCAATAACTGTGCTAACTATGTAGCAAATGGGTACATAACCGTTCTGGGATCTTGACTTCTTGAGCCTTTAAAGGGCGCAATTCTCATACGATTTGGGAGAAATTTTGTACAACGGCTTCTCTCATGACTTTCAACATACGTGTCTAATATGGTCTGAATCGATCAATAGCTTGATACAGCTCCCATATAAACCGATCGCCCGATTTTGCTTCTTGAGCCCCTACAAGGCACAATTCTCATTCGAATGAACTGAAATATTACACAATAGCATATTCTTTGTTAGCCTTAAAAGAGATGCTGCGCATAGAACTCGACAAATACGATCCATGGTGGAGGGTATTAAGATTCGGCCCGGCCGAACTTAGCACGCTCTTACCTGTTTTGACTGACCAAAGAGCTTTCAGTATGTTTGGCAGCACGGTCGAGTGCGGATGCGAGTAAACTTGGAAAATGAAAATTTTCAAAGTAAGGCCTTAGAAACAACAAGTAAAAGCTTGCTAAGTTCGACCGGGCTGAATCTTGGGAACGCACCACCATGAACATAAATTTATTTTAAATACCAAACTTCTGCCAAACCAGCAAAAACTAAAGCTTCTAGGAACCGAACAAGGATGATCGAGAGACCGGCTTACATGGGAGCTATATCAGGTTATAGACTGATTTGGACCGCACTTAACACAGTTGTTCAAAGTTGTAACAGAACTCCGCAGGCAATATTTCAGCCAAATCAGACAAAAATTGCGATTAAACACCGATTTGGACTGACTTGGCACAGTTGTTTAAAGTCATAACAAAACACCACATACTCAATTTCAGCCAAATCGGACACAAATTGCGCCTTATAAAGACTCAAGAAGTTAAATTGGGACATCGGTTGATATGAGAGCTTCATCAGGTTAGAGACCGATTCACACCGTACTTGGTACAGTTGTTGGAAGTTATATCAGAACACCAAATGCAAAATCGGACAAAAATTACGGCTTGTAAGGGCCTAAGAAGTCAAATCGTGAGATCGGTTTATATGGGATCTCTATCAAGTTATAGACCGATTCGGACCGTACTTAGCACAGTTTTTGAAGTCTTAACGGAAAACTGCAAGCAAAATTTCAGCCGATTCGGACAAGAATTGCGGCTTCCAGAGGCTCAAGAACTCAAATCGGGAGATCGGTTTATATGGGAGCTATATCAAGTTATAGACCGATTCGGACCGTACTCAACACAGTTGTTGGAAGATGTAACAGAAAACCGCATGCAAACTTTCAGCCAACTCGGACAAAAATTGCGGCTTGTAAGGACTCAAGAAATCAAATCGGGAGATCGGTTTATATGGGAGCTATATCTTAATCTTATCCGATATGGTCAATTTGCAATCCCCAACGACCAACATCAATATTAATTATCTGTGCAATATTTTAAGCGGTTAGCTTTATGCGTTCGACCGCTAGAACGTCGAAACGATCAAGAATATATTTACTTTATGGGGTCTTACTCGAATATTTCTAGGTGTTACAAACGGAATGACTAGATAAGTATAACCCCAGCCTTTGGAGATGGGTATATAAATGATATGTCACTCATGTTAAAACTTCTCCCCTAAAGAGGTGTCGCACTGCGGCACCCCGCTCGGACTCGTGTAGATAAAGGAGGCCCCTTATCATTAACCATAAATCAGACAGCACTCATTGATATGTGAAAAGTTTGCCCCTGTTCCTTTATGCTAATTTGCATTTACATGAATATAATAGGCTTAGGTTTTAGTTTACCACTCGGCTTTAGTCCATGGTATTAAAGCTTGAAATGTTTCTTAGTATACCGCCATCTTGTGGCGAAGGTTATACAAATACATGTATTCTAGATCGCCGTAATATTTAAAGACAATTTGACGATGGTGTCCGCATCTTAAGAAAGAATTTAGCTACCCACTCCAAATATCGATCCAAAACAACTATTTGGTGAATGTAGATTAGATAAGGCTCCGACATTACTTCATCCAAAAAAACTGCACAAAAGCAATTCTTCGCTATGGGTATATTTAATTCGGGTTTTTATTCGCTTTAAAGCAAAATTAACTATTACAGTTTGTAGCTTAAAGAAAAGGTTTTTTAAATTTCACGTGAAAATCCTGCTGGAGAGCAAAAAATAAAAAGAAACAATTCATGGCTATTGTAGTTTGCCACCCAACCATTTAAACTCGCCGACATATGTCAACCCAAACATTTTGTCGAAAATAAAAGCAGAATAACAAATCTTTATTTTTTACCTTTTTTACGGAAAGGCGATACTTAGGCAAACACAAAACACAATGTCCCTGCGATCCCACCCAAGTCCACACCATTTATGGCCACACATGTTAAGGTGTCCAACACGTCTAGCTATTTATTTATTTTGTTTGTCAAATTTTTCGGTAAGTTGGAATTTCCGTTTTGTCTTTAGCCCAACCATTTAGTTTTTGTTGTTTTGCTTTCCGTTTTTTATTTATTTTGTTTTTTTTTCTTCTTCTTTTGTTTTGATACAAGTCGTTACCCTTTTATGTAGCTCAACACTTTAAAAGGGTAAAAAGCAACTGCATACCTATTCACATACATACATAAAACACAATCCTTTGTACGTCTATTCGACCGTACTGCCACATGTGATTGCATTATACCAACAGTCAGACTACTCCTTGAAATCAAATACATCGAGCAAAGAAACATCCTTACGAAATTGCACAGACACATATGTTTTGACACATTTTTGTCATAAAATATCTATTTTTTTGTGTGGGAGGGGAGTAAAAGGACTTCTATAGTGTTGATTGTGTTGTGGAGTTTGGAATAGAAATTTTTCCAAATATGTTTTGTTAGTCCATACATTTTGCAAACCTTACAGTCATAGGGACTATTGTGTTCCTGACCATCTCGATTTGTGTCAGATTGTTTTACTTTAGCTTTAGGTTGGCTTTAAATTGTTACAAAGTGAAAACCAATAAAGAAAGAAACCAAAGCCATACCGAAATGTGGAAAAATAGCAACAGAAATGACAACAACAAAATTATGTAGAAAAAAAGGATACCATCCTTCACCAAGTGCCTTCATTCATCCTGCCCTTTAGATTGCATACGAGGGTGGGATGTTAAGGATGAGAAGAGAATCTTAAACGATTTTGTGAAGTGATTAAAGTTTAAAGAGAGGAGGAGGCCACCGTAGCGCAGAGGTTAGCATGTCCGACTATGACGCTGTGCGCTTGAGTTCGAACCCTGGCGAGAACTTTAAAAAAATTGGCAGCGGTGGTTATGCCCTCCTAATGTTGGCGCCATTTGTGAGATACTATGCCATGTAAACTTACTGTTTCACCTGTGTCTAGAACTGATCAGCGCAGAGGTTAGCATGTCCGCCTATGACGCTGAACGCCTGGGTTCGAACCCTGGCGAAAACACGTAAAAAAAATTTCAACTGCGGTTATTTGTGAAGTACTGGCGTAGCGCAGAGGTTTGCATGTCCGCCTATGACGCTAAAAGCCTGGGCTCGAATCCTGGTGAGACCATTAAAAAAAATTTTCAGCGGTGGTTTTCCCCTCCTAATGCTGGGAACATTTGTGAGGTACAATGCCATGTAAAACTTCTCGCACGCAGTTCGGACTCGGCTATTAAAAGAATGTTCAACGGCGTTTATTTCTGAGGTACTGGCGACCAGCGTAGCGCAGAGGTTAGCATGTCCGTCTATGACGCTGAACGCCTGGGTTCGAATCCTGCCGAGAACATCAGAAAAAATTCTCAGCGGCGGTTTTCCCCTTCTAATGCTGGCAACATTTGTGAGGTACTATACCATGTAAAACTTCTCTCCAAAGAGGTGTCGCACAACGGCACGCAGTTCGGACTCGGCTAGAAAAAGGAAACCCCTTATCATTGAGCTTAAAAACTTCGATCGGGCTGCACTTATTGATATGTGAGAAGTTTGGCCCTGTTCGTTTGTGGATTGTTCATGGGCAATATTTGCAATTTTTAATGGCGACATTTGTGAGGTACTAGCCATGTAAACCTGTAGGCCACCGTAGCGCAGAGGTTGCATGTCCGCCTATACGCTGAACGCCTGGGTTCGAATCCTGGCGAGACCATCAGAAAAAATTCTCAGCGGTGGTTTTCCTCTCCTAATGCTGGCAACATTTGTGAGGTACTATACCATGTAAAAATTCTCTTCAAAGAGGTGTTGCACTGTGGTATGCCGTTCGGACTCGGCTATAAAAAGAAAACCGCTTATCATTGAGCTTAAAAGTTTCAATCGCTCTGCACTCATTGATATATGAGAAGTTTGCCCCTGTTCCTTAGTGGAATGTTCATGGACAAATGTTGAATTTCCATTTGCAGCCATATAAACCTACAGTGGCACCAGTCTCCTTAGGAGGAGAAAATGTTCCATTTACAGAAAGCGCAAAATGCCTGGGTGTTTTGCTGGACTAGAAATTGAACTTCTAATCCAACACTTTGGAAAGGGCAAGAAAGGCAACCCTTGCCCTATACACCTGCAAGAGAGCCATTGGCAACAATTGGGGGTTAAGACAGCGCATCATGCATTGGGTATATACTGCAGTTGTCAGACCTATAATGCAATATGGTGTTGAGGTCTGGTGGCCGGCGCTTCAAATATCCAACTACAGTTCAAAAGCCAACCGGATCCAAAGAATGGCTTGTTTGTGCATCACAACCGCACTGAGCAGGACGACACCATCTGATACAATGAATTAAATGCTACATCTAATGCCTCTGGACATTGTGGCTAGACAAATTGTTGCGACCGTTGCTGTAAGGCTAAGGGAGCTTTCTCTTTGGTCATGAGGCGGCGACGGACTTTGTGTTATCCTTGATACAATGTTCGATGTTCCAAGCAGTGTGGATTACAGCCGCTTTTTGGTAAAAAGTACTTTACCTAGAGCTGGAAAACTATCGATAATCGCAAAATTCGACATTTTCGATAGTTTTAATAATAAATATCGATAGTATCGATACTTTCGTTAATTTCCCATCACCTATATTTTGAACGAGAATGAAAAGTAAAAATCAGGAGATCGGTATATATAGAAACAATTCCAATACACAGACCAAATAAACCCAACATTAATAAAGTCAGTTGGAGAAATCACTGTGCACAATGTTAACCTAATCGGATGAAAACTGCGCCCTCTATAGGCGCAATGTTTCTTAAAGGATACATTTAGTGTCGTATCGCTCATTTTTGTTAAATTTTGCAAAAAAAATTAACTTTTCCGATAGTATCTATCGGAAAAACATTAATCGATATTGAAAAAATAAAATATCGATATTATCGATAGTGCCATCGATATATTGCCAGCTCTAAGTGTACCATTATTTCTGATCGAACCGATTGGAACTACGATATCCCTGGTAATAGAAGTTACATTGACTTCTATACGCATGATTCCAAACTAGACGACCAGGTGGGCTTTGAGGTGTACTCTAAAGATCTAGAACTGGATATATCGAAAAGGTTACCCGACCACTGCAGTGTGTATCAAGTGGAGATCCTCGCAACATTGAAGTGATGGAGTGGCTATGATATAATCTCATAACAAAGATTGGCATAAATATCTTCTCAAACAGCCAGACAGCCATTAAATCCCTGAAGAACGTATTTCTGAACACAAAACCCGCACTCGACTGTTGTAGATCTCTTAACGAGATGGCTGAACAGTTCAAAATTCACCTGTTCTGGGTACCAGGCCATGGAGATATCCCAGGGAATTGTAAAACGGATGAGCTTGCGAGACTAGGAACTACCCTACACATTCTAGGGATACAGGAATCTGTGAGTATGCCTCTAGCTGCATGTAAGCTAAGTTTTGAGGACCAGACCCGAAGGACAACGAATGATAGACGGTCACAAAGAGGGGGCTGTGAGCATTCCAGAACTATGTGGCCTAATCTAGAGGTCTACCGCTTTGCTGTCACTGGCAAGAACAGACGTCTCAGTCATTGTGTCCGTCATGACAGGTCACTGTCAAATCGGAAAACATGCTGACAGACTGAAGGTTGCCAGCAACTACTTTTGCAGAAGCTGTGAGGACATCGATGAAGAAGAGACTATAGAACACCTTCTGTGTGTGTGTCCCGCACTGGCGGTCAGAAGGAGTTCCACTTTAGGGTCTCATTTCTTTGGGAACCTATCTTATTTAGCGGATATGAATATTCGCAAGTTGTTGGGCTTTTTACAACGATATGGATAGTTCAACGGTAGGAAGTAGAAGGCATCTCTCTCTTCTGTTCCTCTGGTATCACAGAACGAAAACGTCTGAGTGAGTCTGATGGCAGACTGCCACTTGGATCTTACTTAAAAACTAACAATGCATGTAAGATCGTCACGCCGTTCAGACTCGGCTCTAAAAAGGTGGCCCCTTTGCATAAAAATTAATCGGACAGCACTCTTTGATATATAAGAGTTTGCCTGTTCCTTAATGGAATGCTCATGGGCAAATTTGCACTTGAAAAGTTTACTGAAAAACTTATTTTGGTTTGTCTTGCAAAAATCCTGTTGTGATTGAAAACACCTTACAACTTTTTTTAATCCTGTGAAGGTCCCTCTGTCGGTACATATGCTTTTGTCGTTCGTCACACATTTTTGCGATTTGACTAGGCCATCTGCCGTGGTTGGCAAAAGGCTCTCGAAGAGAATGAAGAGGCTCTTGAAGAAGACGTGGAGGACGATTTATAACAGGCATCACATGTTAATTGAAAACCTTAATGCGACAGATTCTTAGGGCGTAGTAGAGCTCAAATATTGTGCTGATTAGTCTTAACCAGCAAAGACTCATCATTAATCAAAAAGATATCGTTAACCTGATGATAACGTCTTCGCCAACAGGATAAAAGCAAATTATGGTTATTTTAGTACACGAACCTTCTTAGATGTTGCTAAAGACTGCTTGGTCTGTCCATATGCTGATGTAATTCAAGTATAAGTCGCCCTCTAAATGGTTTTACTGGGAAAGTTGTCACAAACTCTTGTGTCCTTGCTTAAAGACCAAGACTGTTAGCAAAGCAACGAAGAACGATTTCATTTTACTATTAGAACTAGGGATTATCTTGTCATTCAGTTGATTACTGCTGTAAACGTTGAACTGCAAGAATTTTTTGAAAGCCTTGACATTTCAAATCAATTCACCAGTATCCATCTAAGGTAGCTTTCTAATAACAATAGAAAATAGAACACCCACCCGGCATGGCACCCATTCTTTCATTATTTCGATCCTACCTAGCACAGTTTTATTTTGGTTAACATTAATTTTTTTGGTTCTGGTTTTTTTTTTCTGCAATTTTATATTTAAGTTTCGCACAAAAACAACAACAGCTAGAAAAATATTTATACTTCCTCTACAAAAGGTGTCATTTGGTGTTCAGCACACAAGGCAGCAAAAATCCAAGCAAAAAAAAAACAAAAAGGAATGGCAACAATGGAAAAAATGTTTATTGGATTATGGCAAACATGTCACGTTTGAAAAAGGTTTTCACTCTGTACATGTCCTCCTTCGTATAAAGGCTGGCCACCTCCACCTACATATCAGAAATCATACTCACACACACACACACAAGCACTAACCATGCTACATAAACAATACACATACATTCTTTTGTATGTATATATGTGCATATGGAGGTGTGCATACCTTACACTCAATAGGAGCTGACTGTTTTTTATTATTGTTGTTTGTTTGTAACAAAATTGATTTTTTGGTTGTTGATGATGAGGGATTTATTATGTTTCGTATATGGTGGATTTTACCTCCCATAGACTTGAAATGATAAAAAAGGCAATACACAATAATAATTTCCTTATATCCTTCTCACCTGTCAGCTGAGGGGGACAAGAAGAAGAAGAAGAAAGGAGTAATATGCCACACATGGCTGGAAAGAAATGAAAGGTGCAATTGGTGTTATCACCTCTTTGGGAGGTGTGTTTGATACACATAAAAAATAATTCGTTTCTCATAAAACCTCGACAAGTAAACTTCTTTTCTGAAACCCGTTTGACTTTGTTTATGATAAAAATACATGTTTTTGGCGATAAATTTTTGCAAGAATTTGTGACAAATATAATGTTTTTGACACTTTCATTTCATTCTTGATATAAGGAACATATTATTCGGGGTTTCAACAAGTTTTTCCTAACTTAAAAATTAATTTAAAATCATGCTTATGTGTATGTACACATATTCTTTTTAATTTTAAAATAGATTGAAAAGGATGCCTGGTTTAATTTTATGTTGTAACATATATCAAACTCACATGTTTATCAATTAAAAGCAGATCTTAGAAGCCATTCATTATATTGGGTTGCCCAAAAAGTAATTGCGGATTTTTCATATAGTCGCCGTTGACAAATTTTTTTCACAGCTTGTGACTCTGTAATTGCATTCTTTCTTCTGTCAGTTATCAGCTGTTACTTTTAGTTTGCTTTAGAAAAAAAGTGTAAAAAAAGTATATTTGATAAAAGTTCATTCTAAGTTTTATTAAAAATGCATTTACTTTCTTTTAAAAAATCCGCAATTACTTTTGGGCAACCCAATACATAGGAGTTGTTGTTTTCGCACATTAAACTAACTACTTTGGGATGAATATTTTTTCTCTAGTATATATTATTAAAGAATATATGTGCCATAGAAAATCTTGTTGTGTTTTCTTGTACCTGGCAGCCATTTGTCTGTTGCTCTAATGATTTTTGTTATTGGACATGCCAGCATTTGTGTACCTAAGGCGACATTTTAAAAGTTTTCACTTTCTGAGTTTACCATCAGCACTGGACCGAGATGCTCAACATGCCCTTTTATCAGTCAAAATACAAGAAAACAAGATAAAGCGTGCTAAGTTCTGCCGGGCCGAATCTTGGAAACCCACACCCATGGGTTCTGCTAAAATATAGGAGCTATATCTGATTATAGACCCTTTTTGATCGTATCTGTCACAGTTGTCGAAAATCACAACAGAACACTACGTGCAAAATTTCAGCCAAATCGGACAAAAATTACGGCTTATAGGGTCTCAAGAAGTTAAATTGGGAGATCGATTTATATGGGAGCTATATCCAAATCTGAACCGATATGGTCCATTTGCAATCCCCATCGACCTACATCGATGTTAATTATCTGTGAAAAATTCCAAGTGCTTAGTTTTACGCGTTCGGCCACTATTGTGATTTCGACAGACGCACAGACGGACATGGCTAGATCGACTCAAGATCCTAGATCAATATTTCTAGGTGTTACAATCGGAATGACTAGATTAGTATACCCCAATCCTGTGGTGGTGGGTATAAAAATTTATCTGTGAGAATGTTTCTTTACCAATGACGAGCACGATCTTCACTCGTCTATAGGCTCAAATCCTCACCATTCTCTCTAATAGGATAGACATAAAAGAATAATGATAAGGCCGGTAAACGAATAATCGTTTGCGGCTATCAAAACGCTTTTGTCATTAAAGCGTTTTTGGTTTTACAACAAAAGAAATGTCATTTTACCGTTCGCGAAGCTGCTAAAGGATTCACAATAAACGAAGTAAGTTTCTTTCAATAAAGCTACGTTTATGGCTAAAGTTTAATATGTTGAAGAAAAACGTTTCACAGTTGCAGTAAAAGAAAAACTTGGTAATGAAGGTTATTTGTTTATGTCCCAAATTTTCCAAACGTTTTATTTATTTTTTGCGTGTAGAAATTGAAAAATTGGCTGAATTGGAAAATTGTAAGTAGAAAATGATGAAAATTTCCGAAATTGAATTGAACGCTATAAAAAGTCTTGCTTTGGATCTTCGGGTGTCTGAAGTTTGCTGCCATATGCGAGTAGAATGTATTTTTTTGTAAGTAGTGTGCATATCTATTCTCATCTGTATCTCGTATAATCTTCTCCAGCAGAATATTAAAGAGACCACACGACAGGCTGTCTCTTTATCTGAAACCTCGTTTGGTATTGAATTATTTAGAGGGATTCGTTCCTATTCTTACTGAGGAACATGGCTTGAAATACATTAAAACGCATATGACTGTCAAAATTGGCTTTGTAGTCCACAAAGAGATGGTAAGAGTTGACCAGTCCTTCTCCGTCTTTTTCTGGATATGGCGCGGTGTGAATATCTGGTTTATGGTGGATTTACTAGGTCTAAAGCCGCGTTAATAGGACCCAATTATCTCATAAAGTCTTTCACACAGTATGCTTTAGAGGTTTTTGCATGGGATGCATAGGAGATTTATTCCTCTGTAGTTGGCACATTTCGTCTTGTCTCCACTCTTGTGTATGGGACTCAGTATGCTGAGGTTTCTTTTATCGCGTATGCGTTCTTCTAGCCTCATTGCGCAGAAGAGCTGATGCCGACGACGCTTTATCAGGGTGTTGCCTCTGTTTTTAAATAGTTCAACGCTCAGCCCATCGGTTTCTGCTGCCTTGTTGTTCTTCAGTCGGGTCACTGCTACTTGGACCTCATTCTGACCAGGAGGTTCTGCGCTATCGTCGGACACTGGCAGCTGGAAAAATGTCCTTTCCATATCCCAAACACAATATCGGTATCAGTTACCTGATTCCCTTGCAGGAGGAAGGAGAATATGGCAGGAGGATATGCCTATGCAACTATCTATACAAATTCAATGTTCATAAAATTTTCTATGAAAATTTCAATGCTCATAAAGGGTGATTTTTTTGAGGTTAGGATTTTCATGCATTAGTATTTGACAGATCACGTGGGATTTCAGACATGGTGTCAAAGAGAAAGATGCTCAGTATGCTTTGACATTTCATCATGAATAGACTTACTAACGAGCAACGCTTGCAAATCATTGAATTTTATTACCAAAATCAGTGTTCGGTTCGAAATGTGTTCATTCACCGTAACGTTGCGTCCAACAGCATCTTTGAAAAAATACGGTCCAATGATTCCACCAGCGTACAAACCACACCAAACAGTGCATTTTTCGGGATGCATGGGCAGTTCTTGAACGGCTTCTGGTTGCTCTTCACTCCAAATGCGGCAATTTTGCTTATTTACGTAGCCATTCAACCAGAAATGAGCCTCATCGCTGAACAAAATTTGTCAAAATTTGAACACATTTCGAACCGAACACTGATTTTGGTAATAAAATTCAATGATTTGCAAGCGTTGCTCGTTAGTAAGTCTATTCATGATGAAATGTCAAAGCATACTGAGCATCTTTCTCTTTGACACCATGTCTGAAATCCCACGTGATCTGTCAAATACTAATGCATGAAAATCCTAACCTCAAAAAAATCACCCTTTAAAATTTTCTATGAAAATTCGATGTTCATCAAATTTTCTATAAAAATTCGATGTTTATCAAATTTTCTATGAAAATTCGATGTTCATCAAAGTGTCAAAGCAACCGTGGCGCAGAGGTTATCATGTCCACCTAAGACGCTCAACACCTGGGTTTGAATCCTAGCGAGAACATCAAACAAATTTTTTGATGTAGTTCTCCCCTCTCACATGGCTGGCCACAGCCATATGAAAACTTCTGCCTTAGAGGTGTCGAGCTGTGCCATGCCGTTCGGACTCAGCTGTAAAGATGAAAACCCTTTTCATTTAGCTTAAAGTTGAATTGGTTAGTGCTCATTATCTTTGAGAATTTTGACCCTGGTTCCTAAGAAAAATTTGCACTACATTTTTATACTTACCCAGGGTGGGGGGTTATACTAATCTAATCATTCCGTTTGTAACACCTCGAAATGTGCGTTTGAGATCCCATAAAGTATATTCTTTATCGTCATGTCATTTTAAGTCGATCTAGCCATGTCCGACCGTCCGCCTGTCTGTCGAGAGCACCCTAACTTTCGAAGGGGTAAAGCTAGGCGCTTGAAATTTTGCACAAATACTTTTTATTACTGTAGATCGGTTGGGATTGTATATAGGCCAAATCGGTCCATGTTTTGATAAAGCTACCATATAAACCGGTCTCCCGATTTTGCTTCTTGAATCCTTATAGGTCACAATTTTTTCCGATTTGAAATTTTGCATGTGGTATTCTGTTCTGACTTCCAACACTGTAATAAGTAAAAATCAAATCGGTCTATAACTTACCTGTTATAGTTCCCATATAAACCGGTCTCCCAATTTGACTTCTAGATCTCCCGATTTGATTTCTGCACATAGGATTTTATTGTGAGTATCGACATGCATGAATTTGGTGCGCAAAGTACATATATGCCCTTAAGCTAAGTTTATTTGTGGAAATTTTTAGCAGAATCCATGGTGGTGGTTTCCCAAGATTCGGCCCGGCTGAACTTAGCTCGTTTTGTGATATTTTATTTTTTGGCTTTTTCATTCGTGGCCGACTCCACAGTAATTTTGTTGCATCGGCAACACAACAACAATTGCATTATGGCCAAAAGGAAAAATCCCCAGCAAGCAGAACGAGTGTTAAATAAAAAGTCTTTTAACGTGGTACTTTCACTCACAGGTGCGCTTTCAATCATTCCTCTTTGATAAATGTTGCTCTTGGCTATGGGGGTTTGTTGCTTTTGTTGGTAATTCTGAAATATTCATCCACAGACTCAGATACGGCCCAAGGATAAATGATTGTTATTGTCTGGAGCAAATGGGAACAACCATAGGGTGGTTTATGAATAAATATCAAATATTTTAAAGAATTTGCAGAAACATTGGGGTATTAATTTTTTTTTCTTAGTTTACTTTGTATAATTTTCTTTAATAATCAAATACTTGATAGCAAATTAAATGATCTAAGGCAATTTTATCCTTTTTGTGAAATGTTGGTGGTTCATCAATTGTTTGCCAATTAACCACCTTCGCCCCAATATCTCATAAAATTTATTTCGCTGATGTGCTATGTCGATACACGTCCGTTTCTTGCCGCGAGTAATAACTCTGTTTGGAGTCTTTAACCTTTACCTTTGCTTGCCAGCTAACAGTCGGGTCTACATGGCTGGCTTGCCAGTCCGCTAGGCAGGCTATTGATGTAACTGTTACTGAATGTTGTGATGGAGATGTTTTTGATGGCCTTATTGAATACTGTTGACACATGCCTCCCTCAATGCCGAAGGTGAACTTAAAAATGTTTTTTTTTTGATAAATAAAGGTAAGAAATAAATTAACAAAGTTGAGATCTTTTTTTTATTTCTTATTAATTGGAAATGTTCAGAAAGTTTGCGGCACAAGGTTTTGCCAGATGCCCAAAGTCACTACTATTAAAAATCCATCAATAAATTGATTGGAGAATTGTTAATGAGTTTCAATGCGTTACAACATATTGTTGTTGGAACACTGAGCTAGGATTTCAGTAAAACTGTTAGGAGTATTAATTACAACATTGCAACAAAATTTTAAAGTGTACTGACCACTTTCAATACATTTCAATCACATTGTCTTTCAATGATATTTGGTTGAGGACAAATATGGAAAATTATTTAACACAAATTTTCAAAGAAATATTCTCTAAAAACTTTATTGCAATGAAATTTTGTCCAAAAACTAAATTTTATTAAAATTTTCTCTGAACACAAAGATCTTTCACAAAGATTTTTCTCTTAAGAAAAAATTCGCAAAATTTGGTCGAAACATAAAAATTCCTTAAAAATATCTGAGTCACATATTGCAAAAAAATTGCACATTTTGCCCATTAACATTCCACTAAGGAACAGGGGCAAACTTCTCACATGTCAATGAGTGCAGTCGGATTCAAGTAAAAGCTCAATGATAAGGGGCCTCCTTTTTATAGCCGAGTCCAAACGGCGTGCCGTAGTGCGACACCTCTTTGGAGAGAAGTTTTACATGGCAAAGTACCTCACAAATGTTGCTAGCATTAGAAGGGGAAAACAACCGCTGACAACTTTTTCTGATGGTCTCGCCAGGATTCGAACCCAGGCGTTCAGCGTCATAGGCAGACATGCCAACCTCTGCGCTACGGTGGCACATATTGCTTACTTTTTCTAATTTTAGTAAAAATTTCTTTGAAATTTTCTCATAATGCGAAATTTTAGGGAAATTTTCATTTGTGAATGTTTCTGTGAAAAAAAAATCAGTGAAATTTTCTGTAAAACTAAAATTTTTTGCGAAATTTTTTGTAAAACTAAAATTTTTGCGAAATTTTCTTTAAAGCCTGGTAGTGACTTCATTTGTATAGTCACAGCTTCATTCTTCGCTAGAACAAAAACAAAGTCAAACAACAACTGACAACAAAGACAACAGCATTGAAGCAGAGTTGATTGGTTCCCATTTTGCAGTTAATTACACTTTCAGTTTATTGAAGCGAAATTTATGCTGACGCAGCGACATGTCGCTGACATTTTGCTCATTAAACTCAGTACCCCATCCATCCGTGCTACTTACAAAATCCTTAATTGTTTTCCATGCCACGCCCCTAAGTTGGTTCATGTCTGGTATTGGGTCCCCACCTAAGTGCCGGTGTCTGTGTTACGCGAAAGCAGGGCAATAACAAAGAAAATGTTCCAACGTCTTATCATCTTCCCCGCATGCCTTACACATGCTATCACTTGCCGCACCGATTTTACATAAGTGAGCTCGTAGTCCTATGTGTCCAGTCATGATGACCTGACCTCCTTCTTACTTCCTTTCAGTAATAGTCTCGTCTTCTCACGATCTAAATCCCCCCATAGGATTTCGCCGTCCTGCCGACCGTTTCGCCGTTCCACTGGGTTGCATGTGCATTCGTCATCCACGCCTTTAACTCGGACTGCGTCGCCCCAAAAGGCTTCGGCTTAACCATGTTTATTGACTTAAATCCTCTAGCCTTCAGCGCCAAATCGTCTGTCCTTTCATTTCCCCTTTCTCCGTTATGGCCCGGCACCCAAACGATGCGGATGTGGCCATCCTCAGAGAAGGCGTTAATCTCCATCTTACACTGCAAGACTGTACGTGACCTTACCGTCATGGTTGCTATTGCCCTTATGGCAATTTTACTGTTCGTAAGATGTTTACACTCGACATCCTCGCGTTAGCATTACTTCACCTCAGGCATTCCGTGATCGCCCGTATATCCGCCTGCAAGACCGTATTATAGTCAGACAGTCAAAAACACTCATTCTCTGGGTTCTCAATGTAGACCCCCAGCCCCACTCTGTTCTCTAGCTTTGATGCATTTCGTGTAACATGATCTTCCAGACGGCAATACTAGGGTTCCGTCAATCCGAGACTTTGCCGCTGGTAGCAATACCTCGCACTTGACCTCAAGTGTTGTCTCAGGCATCCGATCGGAAGCCTCTTCCTTCCTTCCAGGTTTCCTATTGTCGCCTCGATTATGCCGCGAGGATATGAGCTGCTCCTATCCTCAATCCATTCTCCCATCGCCTTAAGTCTCATAGCCGCATTTGTTGCCTCACCCTTAATCTGTGTTTCTTGAAAAGATTTCTTGAAAAGTCTCCAATACCCTTGTGGGCCTCATCGCTCCGCCTATGCCATTACAACATGTTCTCTGAACCTGTTGTATGGTCCTTATGTTGCACTTTTTCTGCATAGTAGTCAACAAAACCTATGAGGCTTATATAAGTATTGGTCTTATCACGTTCCTGTAGAGCCAGCCTGTGAGCTTTCTCAGTACGATCTAGAGTGTGACACATCCATTTTAGTTTCCTGTCCAAGATCACACCTAAGTATTTGACCATGTCAACTATCGAAATCGTCTTATTAACAAAACGTGGTTGTTAAATTGGCCCATCTTTATCTTCCTCGAGAACAGGCACTTTTCAGTCTTCTCTGGTTTAACATTGAGACCTCTGAGTCTAGTCCAGTCATATGCCATATGCAAGACCCTTTCGGCCTTTCTGCATAGCTGGTTCGGAACCTTACCCCTTTGAAGAATTATAACATCGTCTGCGTAGCAAACTGGTGCAAATCTCTCCTCAGTTAGCATTCGTAATTGGTCTTTTATGGTGGTCACCCATAGGAGTGGCGATAAAATACCCTCCTGTGGCGTGTCTTGTGCCACTTTCTCCCTTATATTTATGCCATGGGGCACACAATTTATCCAACTGTTCCTTAGCATATGGTTATTCACTCTCCAAGGATCGGGTCCACCCGGTACTGGTCTAAGGATTGGTTCAATGTGTCTGTCCACACATTGTTAAGAGCACCCTCGATGTTAATGCATACCGTCATTGTGTACGTTTTGCCACCGAAAAATTCTTCTATTTTATGCACAACCTCGTGCTTAAGACTGTCCTCCTCCAAAATTTCAGTGGAACTCCCTCCAAAAATAACATTACACAAAGTTTTAGAGAAATTTTCTGTAAAGAAAAAATTTCAGTGAAATTTTCTTAAAAGTCAAAACTTCAACGAAATTATTTTCAGACAAAAATTCTTTAAAATTTTCTGGAAAGTCAACATTTTAGTGAAATTGTCTCTAAAGACAAAATTTAGTGTAGTAGTGCTAATTCCTCTAAAGATAATATTTTGGCGAATTTCTCTTTGAAGACAATATTTTAGTAAAATGCACGAGTGCACGGTCTTTCGGGCATAGGTCTGTGCCATTGCAGGGGCCCCAAGAGAAATTCTGGTAAGGGATTTACCGCCCTCGAAACTCAGAATTTATGTGGACAGTAGGGCGGCGCTCAAGGCCTTAGGATGGTGAGGTCGAGATGTGTTAAGGATTGTTTGGAGTCCCTGGATAGGCTCCGGGCTCACGATGTGACGCTGACATTGGTTCCTGGGCATGAGAGGGCGGAAGAGTGCGCCAAGAGGGGTTCGCCTGCGTCGGGCAGACGGGCGGATGGTGAGGTCGAGATGCGTGAAGGATTGCTTGGAGTCCCTGGATAGGCTCCGGGCTCACGATGTGACACTGACATTGGTTCCTGGGCATGAGGGGTAGAGGGGATGGCCAGGGCGGCATCGGTGGCGAGTAGGCATTCGGTGGATGGTTGCCGGACTGCAAAGGCGCTATGGCCAGTCATCGGCCAGATGAGGACGAGTTGCTGGCGTTCGATAAGAGGTCGATAAGTACTTTGACAGGGGTCATAACCGGACACTGTTCCATTAGCCGCATAGCGGCGCGCATGGGGATACCGCACAATGACTTCTGTTGGAGGTGCCTCGGTGAGGATGAGGAGGAGATTATTGAGCACTTGTTGTGTTCTTGTCCGGGTCTACAGAGCCTTTCTGGGGAGCCGTTTCTCCTGTGATCTGGGTGAACTTGCGAACGTAGTTCTTGTATGTCTCCTGAGGCTTGTTGAAGGAACAGGATGGTTCCGATGGGGGTGCCACAAGCTCCGGCGTAGTTGCATCAGTGCTTGCGTGGGGAAGGACGTTTTTTCTTACTTAGTGAACAATCCATACAACCTTACCTAACCTTCTCTAAAAATAACGTTTTGTGTAAAGCAAAGTTTCAGCAAAAATTGTACTTTTCTCTCAAAAAGCCAATTTTTATTTAAATCTAAAGGCAGAATTTTAGTAAAATTTTTGCCCCAGACAAAGTTCGTGAAACACAAAGTTTCTGCAAAATTGTTCTCAAAACACAGCATGACTAAAACCTTAACTCTACATTTTGCGTTCTATTCATCTCTGTCGCCCTAAGGGGGCAATCGTAAACAATTTTTGTTATAAAAATGTACTCATTCAATTTTCCTAATAAGATTTCTTTCGGTTAATAAAGTAAAATAAATATACTGTGAAATTATGGGGAAATTATTTAACCCCTTCTTTATGCTGCCAAGCAATATAATAATGATTGAGCCCATAAACATAACATGAAATAATAAAAAATTACAGCAGGCCGCCTTTTGCTAAAACCGTCATCAGAAAAATTCCCCCTCTGCTGACCAAATTTCTACATTAATAATAATCAATGTTTGGCCGCCAAACAACTGGAAAATTTCTCAAAATAAATTTAACACTTTCAAATAGGCCATAACTTTTTTTTTCGTTTTGTTTTTGGCAATATCCATTCCACACTTTATGGCAACATATTAAATTTTGATAGCTTTACAAAGAGAAGAAAAAATATGTATGAGCATAATTTCGAATTATTAAACCCCTGCCTGCAAAAAAAAAAGTTGTAAAAGATTTTGATGATGAATGCATCAAAGGAATATTAGGAAAATATGCTTCCATCACCAAACACCCGCCTTGGTATGGCCCCCTGGACCAAACAATGTCGTATTTAAACATAAACAAAGGAATTATAAATATTTTCATTTTACAACCATCCATAAATAAAGAATAAATTATCACAATTCGCCCATTAGGTTTATTGTCAAATCCGGCTGTTTTGTTTCTTCATTTCTTTGTGAAGATAACAAAACAGAGGGGACAACGTTAGTCAGTACTGCAGAGGCACAGTGTTACGAAAATATTCAGAGGAAATCAGAAAAGTATTTTAGGTTAGGTTGAAAAAGAGGGTGCAGGTGTTAATCTGCCCGGTGCCACTATAGACATACACCCAAGCCAGTAGTCGGCTTGTTGTGCGCTCTCAAAACTAAACAGTATCCTTGGAAAAGAAAATCTAAGTTATAAATTCCGTGCTTCTTACAAAATCCTTAATTGTTTTCCATGCCACGCCCCTAAGTTGGTTCATGTCTGGTATTGTGTCCCCACCTAAGTGCCGGTATCTGTTAGATGCGAAAGCCGGGCAATGACAAAGAAAATGCTCCAACGTCTCATCATCTTCCCCGCATGTCCTACATATGCTATCACTTGTCGCACCGATTTTACATAAGTGGGCTCGAAGTCTTATGTGTCCCGTTATGATACCAATAGATATACTGACCTCCTTCGTACTTTCTTTCAGTAATAGCTTCGTCTTCTCACGATCTTGATCCCCCTATAGGATTTTCGCCTTCCTACCGGCCCTTTCGCTGATCCACTGTGTTACGAGGGCGTTCGTCGCCCACGCCCTTAACTCGGACTGCGTCAACCCGAAAGGCTTCGGATTAACAATGTTTGTTAGAGCGCACAACAAGCCGATTACTGGCTTAGGTGTATGTCCATAGTGGCTTGGGGCGGATTAATATCTGCACCCTCTTTTCAACCTAACCTAACCATGTTTGATGACGGCAGTCCCCCTAGCCTTTACTGTTAAATCATCTGCTCTTTTATTCACATTTACTTCGTAATGGCCCCGGCACCCAAACGATGCGAATTTTGGCATCCTCAGAGAAGGCGTTAATCTTTTTCTTACGCTGCAAGACTGTTCATGACCTTACCGCACAGGTTGTTATTGCCCTTATGGCAATTTTACTGCCGTTTAAGATGTTCACACTCGACGTCCTCGCGTTAGCACCACACCACTTATGCATTCCGTGATCGCCCGGTTCTCCACCAGTAGGACCGAATAATGGTCAGACAGTCTACAACAGACCTCAGTCCCTGGGTTCTCAATGTAGACCCCCTGGCCCACTTTGCCCGTGAATCCAAGAGCGTACCGCTGGCAGCAGTGCCTCGTACTCGACTTCAAGGTTCATTGCATGTATCCGATCGGAAATCTCTTCCCTTCCTTCCTTTAATACGAAGTATTGGTGTAAGATGCTATGACTTTGAGATTCTTTTGAAAATCGCATTTTGCAAAATTTTCTATGAATTATTCAATCAAATTCGAAGTTTGATTTTTAAATTTCGCATTTTTATACCCACTACCGAAGGATGGGGGTATATTCAACTTGTCATTCCGTGTGCAACACTTCGAAATATCCATTTCCGACCCCCTAAAGTATTTATATCAGCGTAAAAATCTAAGACAATCCAGCCATGTCAGTCCGTCCGTCCGTCTGTCTGTTGAAATCAAGCTACAGTCTTTTTTTTGTCCATAAGCAGGTTAAGTTCGAAGACGGGCTATATCTTAATATAGACCGATCCGCCGATTTAGGATCTTAGGCCCATATAAGCCACGATTGTACAGAAATTTGTGACAGTGAGTTGCGTTAGACTTTTCTACATCTTTCTTAATTTTGGCCCAGATCGGTCCAGATTTGGATACGGCTGCCATATAGACCGATCCCCCGATTTAGGGTCTTAGTCCCATAAAAGCCACATTTATTGTCCGATTTTTCTGAAATTGGGGACAGTGAGTTGTGTTAGGCCCTTCGATATCCTTCATCAATTTGGCTCGGATCGGTCCAGATTTGGATATAGCTGCCATATAAACCGATCCGCCGATTTAGGGTCTTAGACCTATAAAAGCCACATTTATTATTCGATTTTGGTGAAATTTGGGACAGTAAGTTGTGTTAAGCCCTTCGACATTCCTCCTTAATTTGGCCCAGATCGGTCTAGATTTGGATATAGCTGTCATATAGACCGATCCGCCGATTTAGGGTCTTGGGCCCACAAAACCCACATTTATTATCCGATTTTGCTGAACTTTGGACATTGAGTTGTGTTACGCCCTTCGACATTTCTCTTCAATTTGGCCCAGATCTGTCTAGATTTAGATATAGCTGCGATATAAACCGATCTCTCGATTGAAGGTCTTGCGCACATAAAAGGCGCATTTAATGTCAGATTTTTCCAAAATTTGTAACAGTGAGTTGAGTGAAGCCCTTAGACATCCTTCTTCAGTTTGAAAGAGATCGGTTCAGACTTGGGTATAGCTGCCATATAGACCGATCCGCCGATTTAGGGTCTTAGACCTATAAAAGCCACATTTATTCTCAGATTTTGCTAAAATTTGGGACAGTGGGTTGTGTTAGGCCCTTCAGCATCCTTCTTCAGTTTGGCCCAGATCGGTTCAGATTTGGATATAGCAGCCATATAGGCCGATCCGCCGATTTAAGGTTTTGGGGTCATAAAAGTCGCATTTGTTTTCCGATTTCGCCCAAATTTGGTACAGTGAGTTAAGATAGGCCCCTCGACATATATCTGCAATTTGGCCCAGATCGATCAAGATTTGCATATAGCTGCCATATAGACCGATCTCTCTATTTAAAGTCTTGGGCCCATAAAAGGCGCATTTATTGTCCGATTTTTCCAAAATTTGGGACAGTGCATTGTGCTGAGCCCCTCAACATTCCTCTTCAATTTGGCCCAGATGGGTTCTGATTTAGATATAGCTGCCATATAGACCAATCTCGCGATTTAAGGTTTTGGGCCCATAAAATCGGCAGTTATTGTCCGATGTCGGTCCAGATTTTAATATAGCTGCCATATAGACCGATATCTCGATTTAAAGTCTTGACCCCATGAAAGGCGCATTTATAATCCGATTTCACTAAAATTTGACACCGTGGCTTATGTTAGTTGGCCCAGATGGGTTCTGATTTAGATATAGCTGCCATATAGACCAATCTCTCAGTTATAGGTTTTGGGCCCATAAAATCGGCAGTTATTGTTCGATGTCGGTCCAGATTTGAATATAGCTGCCATATAGACCGATATCTCGATTAAAGTCTTGACACCATGAAAGGCGCATTTATATCCGATTTCACTGAAATTTTACACCGTGGCTTATGTTAGGCTTTTAGACATCCGTGTCGTATTTGGTTCAGATCGGTTTATTTTTAGATATAGCTACTAAGAAGACCAATAGCTCAAACACAATTGAACCATGACTTGTACTTATAAGTATTTACTCCAAATCGGAACATATTTCGATATAGCTATTGGTATACATTTTTCGCCGGATTTTGACGAAATGTGGTTGACATATATACCCGAGGTGGTGGATATCCAATGTTCGGCCCGTCCCAAACTTAACGCCTTTTTACTTGTTTTCTTTAAATCAATATTTTCCAAAAAATTGATATTCCTCCTCAAACAAATTCATTACACTGTGTGCGCCATCATCCTCGTCATCATCATTGTCAGTTGTCCTCCTTTATCGCCTTTGTCGTTTTGTTAAGAAATTTGTATTTGCAAAAAAGGAAAAACAAAAAGAAATCATCGTAAACGTGATAAAAATCACCCCTTAATAAGGACCTAAGAGGCCTACAACAAAACAACGTCACGACAATTTTTATGTGATTTCTATAAGTGGGTTATGGACAAAAGGGTTCCTGTCAAGTGTCCTAAGCGTGTTTTGTCTGATATAAAATTTTATTTTCTTTTTTCTATGTTTATGTTTTCTTTTTTTTTTTTTTTTGGTTTGTCCTTTGGTTGGTTGGTTACTTTGAATAAAGTTAATATCTGTGAAATAGTTAGAAGGGTTATTCCTTGTATTCGCTTCTTTTTGCCTTCAAATAACCATGACCAATTGAAAATTTGTAGGATTTCTGGGAACATTCTGTTTGGGAGTTTTTGTTTTTTGCGTTTTCTCCTTTTTTTTTTCCTGCTGTCATTACATACTTGATTTTTTGTTTAACAAATGACAGAGGTCCTACAAAAGCTAGAAAATAAAGTAAAGACCCTAAAGTGTTAAATTAGAGAGATAAAGAAACCATGCAAGATTCCTAATTTGACGTTGTTTTTTTTTTTTTTTTTTTTTTGTCTTCTATTTTTGTTTAAAACCTTTTTTTCATATAGTGTTCCATCTCTCTCTTTAAGTTTAAAATGTCTCTCTCTTTAAGTTTAAAATGGCGACAAACAGGCAGGAATATTTTCTTTTTATGATGTGGATAAGATAACTTCGTTGTAGAAAATTGACAGAAACACATTAAAAAAGGTCCAATGGTTTGTATTGTGGTCATTCTATTGAAGTGGTCTTTGATTTGGTTTTTGTTTTGTTTTTTTGCATATCATACCTAAACAATAGACGAATAAAGCAAAATTTCTCAAAGTTTTAAATAAAAAAAAAATTCTCTAGAAAGCAAACCAAATAGCTATTTATGGACGGTTGACCTTGAAAAAGATACCAAAAGTTGTGGGGAAACCTAATTTTCTTACTATACAACATCAACACAGACTTAGGATAGTTGACATGAGTTTGATATGAATTAACTGCCATGAGTGAACATTTAACTACAAACTGCAGATGTATACCTAGGAGCAAGTGGAGTGGGATAGTTATTGGACTATTATCAGTATACTCTGACGTCCTCGCGGAATTAACTGGAACTCTTAAGGTGTCGATGCACACTGGGAAGGAGAAACAAATATGTGGAAATAAATCGGCCATTTGTGTACGGAGAGAGATATGTTCACAAAATTTTATGTGGGCTTTGCTGATACTATATATAAATGTTCAGAGATCTAGTGGGCCCTTGGGCCCAACGGAAGGCCTTCAAAGTTGGTCACTTTGGCTTCATATGTAAAAGTCCTTTCGTCACAATCAGGTGAATATTGTATAATTTATGCACCCAAATTCGGCACGGACATTGAATGGTCTAATAAATATAAGTCACTTCAACTTTGTGGAACAAAGCATTGGTCTTTTTAGCAGCTATATCCAAATATAAACCGATCTGAACCATGAAGAACACGGACGTCAAAAAGCCTACTATTAGTCACAGCGTCAAATTTCAATGAAATCGGATAATAAATGCGCTTTTTATAGGACCACAATTTTAAATCTTTCTATATGGCACCCTTAACCAATTCTGGACCGATGTGGACCAAATTAAACAAGGATATAATAATCAACCTAGTTTATTATAACTCCACTATCTTGTACCTAGTTATATTTTAATAGGGGCTGGTCTCCACATATTTTATTCAGGTCCAGAAAACTTTTAATGTGATTAATTCCCATTAAATTGGAAGATTGGTCTATATGAAGTCTGATCTGACCCATATTTGGGCCGGATGTTGGGAGGCTAAAACAACTCACTATTTCAATTTTTACCGAAATCGGGTAAAAATAGGTTAAATGGGCTTCTGACCCTTTATCGACAGTTCGGTCTATATGACAGCTATATCTTAATATAGTCCGATTTGAACCATAGTTGGGCCAGATGTCGGAAGGACTAAAACTACTAATTGTTTCAAATTGCAGCGAAATCGGATAAAAATAAAGTCTTTTTGGGCTTCAGACAGTATATGCCAGCTATATCTAAACATAATCCGATCTAAACCATAATTAGGTCGGATATCGGGAGGCTCAAAACAAGTCACTGTTTCAAATTCAGCGATATCTGGTAATAAATAAAGCTTTTATGGGTTTCAGACCCTTTATCGGCAGATCGGTCTATATGGCGGCTATATCTAAATATAGTCCCGTCTGAATCATATTTAGGTCCAATATTGGGTGGCCTAAAACTACTCGTTGTCCCAAATTTCGGCGAAATCGGTTAAAAAATAAAGCTTTTATGGGCTTCAGACCATTTATCGGGAGATCGGTCTATATGGCAGCTATATCTAAATGAAGTCAGATCTGAACCATATCTAGGTCGAATGTTGAGAGGCATAAAACTACTCACTGTTTTAAATTTCAGCAAAATTGGATAAAACATAAAGCTTTTATGGACTTCAGACCCTATATCGGCATATCGGTCTATATGGCAGATGTATCCAAATATAGTCCGATATATCAGATGTCGGGAAGCTTCAGATAACTCACTGCTAAATATAGTCGGATCTGAACCATATTTGGGTTCGACGCTGGTTGGCCTAAAATTACACATTGTTTCAAAATTTCGGCGAAATCGGTTAAAAAATAAAGCTTTTATGGGCTTCAGACCATTTATCGGGAGATTGGTCTATATGGCAGCTATATCTAAATGTAGTCAGATCTGAACCATATTTAGGTCGAATGTTGAGAGGCCTAAAACTACTCACTGTTTTAAATTTCAGCAAAATTGGATAAAACATAAAGCTTCTATGGACTTCAGACCCTATATCGGCATATCGGTCTATATGGCAGATGTATCCAAATATAGTCCGATATATCAGATGTCCGGAAGCTCACTGCTTCAAATTTCAGCGAAATCGGGTGATTATTTAATGCTTTTATTGGCCACAGACCCTTTATCGGGAGATCGGTCTATAGGGCAGTTATATCTAAATATAGTCCGATCTGAACCATATTTAGGTGAGATGTCTGGAAGCCTTAAACAACTCACTGTTTTAAATTTCAGCGAAATCGGATAAAAACTAAACCATTTATGGACATTAAACCCTTTTCGGGAGATCGATCTATATGGCAACTATATATTAATAGTCTGATCTGAACCATATTTAGGTCAGATGTCGGGAGGCTAATAATAATCCACTGTTTTAAATTTCAATGAAATCGGGCAATATATAAAGGTTTTATGGGCATTAGACCCTTTATCGGCAGATCGGACTATATGGGAGCTATATTTAAATATAGTCCGATCTGAACCATATTTGGATCAGATGTCGGCATGCCTTAAACTACTCACTGTTTCAATTTTCAGCAAAATCGGATAAAAAAATAAAGCATTAGTGGGCATTAGACCCTTTTACGGCAGATCGGTCTATATAGCAGCTATATCCAATTATGATCCGATTTGGCCCTTTCAAGAACTTAGCCAGCATGCATCAAAAAACGTATCTGTGACAAATTTCAGCTCAATATCTCAATTTTTGAAAGCTGTAGAGTGATAACAACAGACGGACGGACAGACGCACGGCCATCGTTAAATCGTCTTAGAATTTTACGACGATCCGAAATATATATACTTTGTTGATCAAGAATATATATACTCTATAGGGTCGGAAATTATTATTTCAATGTGTTGCAAACGGTATGACTAAATGAATATACCCCCTATCCTACGGTGGTGGGTATAAAAACACATAGCACAATTTAATTTTCCGTCCGCCTGTCGAAATCACGATAGAGGTCGAACGCGTAAAGCCGCTTGAAATTTTCCATAGATACATAGCATCAATGTAGGTCATTGGGGATTACAAGTGGGCCATATCGGTTCACATTAAGTTATAGCTTTCATATAAACCGATCTCCTGTTTTGACTACTTGAGCTCCTGGAAGCCGAAATTTTTGTCCAATTTGGCTGAAATTTGGCACAAAGTGGTCCGTTATGACTTTCAATAACTGAGCTAAGTACGGTCTATAACCTGATATAGCACCCATATAAACCGATCTCCCGATTTGACTTCTTGAGCTCCTGGAAGCCGCAATTTTCGTCCGATTTGGCTAAAAATTTTGCACATAGTGTTCTGTTTAAACTTCGAAAAACTCCAAGTACGGTCCAAATTTGTGTATAACCTGATGTACCTCCCATATAAACCGATCTCCCAATTTGACCTCTGGAGCCCCCGGAAGCTTCAATTCTCTACCGATTTGGCTGAAATTTTGCACATAGTGTTATGTTATTAATTCCAAAACTTTGCTAAGTACGGTCTGAATCGTGCATAACCTGATATAGCTCACATATTTTAGCAGAATCCATGGTGGCTCACCACAAGATTCGGCCCGGCCGAACTTAGCACGCTTTCACGTGTTTTCTTTTTATACCCACCACCGAAGGATGGGGGTATACTCATTTTTTCATTCCGATAGCAACACATCAAAATATCCATTTCCGACCCTATAGAGAATATATATTCTTGATCGTCGTAAAAATATATGACGGTCTAGCCATGTCCGTCCGTATGTCTGTATCTGTCCATATGTCCGTCAGTCTGTTGAAATCATACTACAGTCTTTTAAGATAGAGTTATGGAGCTGTGACTTTGCACAGTTTCTTTTTATGTTCATGAGCAAGTTAATTTCGAAGATGGGCTGTATCGGACTATATCTTGATATAGCCCCCATATAAACCGATCCGCCGATTTTAAGTCGTAGGCTCATAAAAGCCACATTTACTATCCTATTTTGGTGAAATTTAGGACAGTGAGTTGTGTTAGGCCACTCGACAGCCATCTTCAACTTTCAGATTTGGATATGGGTCCAGATTTGGATATAGCTGCCATATAGACCGATCTCTCGATTTAAGATCTTGAGCCGATAAAAGGCGCTTTTATTGTCTGATGTCGCCGAAATTTGGGACAGTGAGTTATGTTAGGGCCTCCGACATCCTTATTCAATTTGGTCTAGATCGGTCTAGATTTGAAAACAACTGCCATATAGACCGCTCTTTCGATTTTAGGTTTTGGGCCCATAAAAGGCGCATTTATTGTCCGATTTCGGACACTGAGTTCTGTTAGACTCTACGACATATTTCTGAAATTTGGCCTAGATCGGTTCAGATTTGGATGTAGCTGCCATATAGACCGATCTCTCGATTTAAAATAGAAATAAATAAAAGTCGCATATTTGGCCGATTTCCTGAAATTTAGGACAGTAAGTTTCTTCTTATTATCCGATCGATATTCTTCTTATTATCCGATGTCGCTGAAATTTGCCACATTGACTTTTTTAGGCTTTTTGACATCCGTGTGTGGGTGCATAAATACTGAATTTTTCACCGGATTATGACGAGAGGTGATTACGAATAAGGGGGTAAACAAATTTAGATGCGGGCGAACTTAATGAGTTTTTAATTGTTTTTTATTCAATTCAGAATCGACATAACGCATAACTTCCCTAAGCTTCATGGCCAATAATGTATTTTTATTATTCATTACACTAATGCCAACTTGCCCCGGCCATAAAAAATACTTCTTTTAACCGATATCTTATAATTTACATTTAATTTTAATTAGGTTTTTTGCTTTATTGTACACCCTCCTTAAATCCTTAGGAGAAAGCGATTATTTAATAAGGTTTAAACTTTTCCTTTATAAAAATAACAACATTGGTTCGTGCATTCCTTAGGCCGTTCTTTTTGTCACTAGACTTATTGCATTTTAATGACGGACACATATACTTATAAACTTAAACTCCATTTCCGCCCAAATGGGCGCGCTGTAGCGAACGAAACGACATTTAATTACTAACCAAAGGCCAGTGTGTTCTATACCAGCTATTAGGGTTATTTAAATGAATGGCATGACCACCCAACAATCCAAATGAACAAAAATAGAAAAGGCAAAAAAGAATGGAGAAGGAAGCGCAGAAAGCTTGCCCACAAGGCGAGCATATCATCCTTGAACAAATCTAAGCAAATAAATTTAAATAAAATTAAATTGTCACTTTAAATTGCAATAAATTAACAAGTTAACCCCGACATAATAGTGATTACAACCTCGTAAGTGGCAGTGGTGCTTCCCAAACCGCCGCCAATCAAATAAAAACAAAAGAGGAAAAACGTCTTTGTCTTTGTGTGGCAAAATAGGAAATAATGAGACAGAAATCCACACACACACAAAGCTTCAAGGACTTTTACCCACTAAACTGTGTACAGACCAAAGAGGAGTGAATGAAGAATGTAGCCTCTAAGCTCTGAAGTGGTTGTAGTAGTAGGAGCAGCTGTTTCTACTCCTACTTTGCCTTGCTACTTCTACTTTTGCAGCACCCGAAGTAGAAAAAATGTATGGCTTCAAGCACGTAGTTTAATTAGCTTAATTAATTAAAACAGAGGGCAAAAAACAATACAATTTAATAGCGAAGAGGGATTATGTTGGGCAAAAATAAAATGGACCACCAATGATTAAATGTGGCCTTTTTCCATGATTTCTACTTCAACCCAACATAATGAATATGGTGCAGAATTTCGAGAAGATGCCAAGGAAAAGCCACACAAAACCCCAAGAAGACAGTTAAAATTAAATTAAGAAAAAAAAAATGGAGAAAATACAAATGAATAGAAGCGAAGAAAAAACTCCACGAAAAAAAGTTGAAGGGAAGCGAATATATTAAGCCCTACACCTAGGGGTAATGACCTCTTAAGAAATGGCAAGGTCGTATTAGAGAGATAGTACGAAATTTGACTTATCTCCAAGAAAGCTGATTTCTTTCGGTGAAGAGTGATCCCACTTTTATAACCGAGCTCTAACCAGTTGACGCAGTATAGCACCAAGAAGTGTAGAAGGATAGACATGCCGTATTCTTTAGGGTCCTTCAGAATTACAGTAGATCCATAGCGATGTATTCAAAACGTTTAGTTCAGTTGAACTAAACGCGATGTTTACTAATTTCCATATCAAATGAATGTTTGGCCTGAAACACAGTGATAATTCACTAAAAAACAATATTGGACACAGCCCTGTATATTCAATAACTAATTTGTTTAAAGTTGCTCTTCTTATATTTTTCAGTTACTTATTTTTAATTTTTCGAATTAATAAGTCGCAGACCTAAAATAAAGGTTTATTAGATGACATTATTCTGCTCCATTTCTTAAGCAAAGGTCGCTCCTAAGATCTCCATTATTCAACTTTAGTTTGCAAAGAGCTGTAGTCGAAGCTTTATTCTAAGAAGAATAAAAACAAAGAAAACCACAAGAATAACTTTATTTTCATTATTATTGTTGCTGCTGTTGTTGTTGTGGTTCAGCCTAAGGGAACAATAATGTTAAGTTTACTCATTGAGTAGCAAAAACTCTTTCAGAATCAAGATAAAGCTAATGGGTAGAGGATATAGACAGAGGTGGCAACTAGGATCAAGTGCTGGCATAGTAGAACTGTAAAAGTGTCGTAAATGCAAAGAAGACATGGGAAGAGATGTGCTGAGATACACTTTGTTTGACAACAACAATAAAACTGAAAAATACTGTTAAATCTTCCTCTTTAGAGTAGTGTGAACAAAGGCAACAATGGATATTGACATAATCGTAGTTTATGCAATTAAATATTGGGGTGGAATTTTGGTTTTATTAGAATTTGTAGGACAGATGAATTATTAATCAATTTTCTAAATTATATATCAATAAATTATTCAATTCAAACAACAATAATTTAAAATATATCATAGAATAATTTTTCCCAAAATTAGCTATTCAATCTAATAGGAGAACTGATACATAACCCAATACTTTTAAAACAAATGGCATAAAAGTTAATAAATTTTCAACTTTTGTTTAAGTAAAAAGGGGTTATGTTTAGCCGGGTCGAATTTTGGATACCCTCCACTTCGGGTATAAATATAAACCACCTTTCCTCATAATCCGGAGAATTGATACATAACTCAATACTTTTAAAGCAAATGGCACAAAAGTTGAAAATTTATTGATAACAAATAAAAAGGGGTTATGTTCCGCCGGGTCGAACTTTGGATACCCTCCACCTCGGGTATATATGTAAACAACCTTTCCTCATAATCCGATGAAAAATGCATAACTTAGGCCCTCATAGCAGCTTTATCGAAATATGGTCCGATTTGGACCTAATTCGACACGGATATTGAGTGGTCTAATAAGTACAAGTCAGTGTTCAATTTTTTAGAACAAAATATTGGTCTTTTTAGTAGCCATTGCCAAATATGGCCCGATCTGAGCCATATACGCCACGGATGTTGAAAAGCCTTACATAAGTCACTGTATCGAATTTCAGCGAAATCGGATTACAAATGTGCCTTTTATGGGGCCAAGACTTTAAATCGAGACATCGGTCTTTATGGCAGCTATATTCATATCTGAACCGATCTGGGACAATTTGATGAGGTATGTCGAAGGGCCTAACGCAACTAAGTGTCTCAAGTTTTCGCGAAATCGGACAATAAATGCGCCTTATATGGGCCCAAAACCTTAAATCGAGCGATCTGAGCAAAATTAAAGAATAATGTTGAAGGGCCTAACACAACTCACTGTCCCAAATTTCGGCGAAATCTACTGTCCGATTTCGCCGAAATTTGGGAGAGTGTGCCTTTTATGGTCCCAAGACCTTAAATCGAGAGATCGGTCTATATGGCAGCTATATCCAAATCTGAACCGATCTGGGCTATATTGCTGAAAGATGTCGACGGGAATAACTTTACTCACTGTCCCAAATTTCGGGGACATCGGACAATAAATGAGCAAAAACCAAAACCTTAAATCGAGAGATCGTTCTATATGATAGCTATATCCAAATCTGTACCGATCTGGACCAAATTGCAGAAAGACGTGGAAGAGCCTAACATAACTCATTGTGCCAAATTTCGGCGAAATTGGAAAATAGATGAGCATTTTATGGACCCAGAACCATAAATCGAGAGATCAGTCTATGGCAGCTATATCCAAATCTGGACTGATCTGGGAGAAATTGCAGAAATATATCGACTGGCCTAACAAAACTCACTGTACCAAATTTCAGCAAAATTGGATAATTAATGTGGCTTTTATTGGCCTAAGTCCCAAAATCGGGGAATCGGTCTATATGAAAGCCATATCCAAATCTGAATAGTTCTAGGCTAAAGGGCGATGTCGACTGGTCTAGCAAAACTCACTGTCCCAAATTTCAACAAAATCGGATAATAAATGTGGCTTTTATGGGCCTGAGACCCTAAATCGGCGGATCGGTCTATATGGGGGCTATATCAAGATGTAGTCCATCTTCGAACCTTAACCTGCTTATGGATAAAAAAATGAAACTGCAAAGTTTCAGCTCAATATCTCCATTTTTAAAGACTGTAGCATGATTTCAACAGACTGACGGACGGACATGGCTATATCGTCTTTTGGTTGAGTGTAGATCGACATGTCACATATTGTGAGATAGAGGCATCATTGGGCTTTTCTTCTACCACCATACATTCGATATTGCAAAACACCTCACTGTAAGAGAGGTTTGTTCTCGTTGAAATCCGCACGATTTGACAATCGGTTGGAAAAGGCTCCTGTCGACAAGAAATGTTGAAAAAATGCGATCGTTGTGCTTCAAAACACGTTCACGAGATCGTCATAGGTGGCGATTCTTGGATCTATGCGTACAAGCCCAAAACAAAACAACAATCGATGAGCAGTTTCAACGAAAGTTATTCATGAAAGAAGCACTTCGAAGCAAAAGCTCTCCCGTTTCTTTGGCAAAACTGGCAATGTGTGACTATTTCCCTTGAGAAACGAAGGATGGTCAATTCTGTGTGGCACACCACAATTTGATTGCCGGAAGTCCTTTAAGAAATTCGAATAACGTGCAATAGAAGACGAACCATTGTTCATCATGATAATACGAGCCTACACACATCGGCTCAAACCATCGCCTTTTGGAAAGGCCAAAATTTTGAATTGATGGGTCATCCGCCATATAGACCTGACTTGGCAGCCAATGACTTCTCATTCCACATAAATATAAAAATACGTCATCAATGATTTTTGTCACCAGAAAATGCGTTCTATTACCATGTTTTGGAGGTGTCTCAATCGGAGTATTCCACTACGATTGCTTCGGCAATTGGTGTGAGCGCATGCCAAAATTACAGTTTTTTTTTTTAAGCCAGAAATTTTTTTTAAGCCTCGTATATGGAAGCTATTTCCAAATATGGTCCGATCTTAACCATACTCCGCACAGACGACTTTGGGCCTAACAGAGGTTACTGTGCCATGCTTCAGCGAAATCGGGTAATAAAAAAGGCTGTGTGTGCCTCAGATCTTAAATCGAGAGATCGGTGCTATATCAAAGTACTGTTTGATCTACACCATATTCGATGACGACGTCGAAGGTCCTAAGAGAAGTGCGAATTTCAGAAAAATCGTCTACTAAATGCGGCCTCAATAGGCCTTACACATTTAATCGGGTCCATAAGGGGGCTATCTCAGGACATTGTCTGATCTAAACCATATTCTATAAGACTATGGAGGGTCCTAAAACAACTCAACGTGCCAAAAGTCAGATCTGTTCCAGTCAGAATTATCTAGGAACTCGGAACGGGTAAGACCACACACACACACACACACACATTTCGTGGATATGTGTGTTATCTATCAAAAAGATGATCCATCCAGAGATGTCCAAACTGAGGTTCTCATGCCCATGCAGAAAATAATTAATTAATTCAACACTATTACATTGGCGGATTTTGCACCCTTGAGAGCCACTTCCTGTATTAATTTCGTCCAAAAATATTCGAAATGTGGTCTCCGAAGTTTATAAAAATGTAAGCTGATCATATGGTGGAGTAGTACTCTCCCTTACCTTTTATTTATACCAAAATTTTAAAAAACTTCCTTCCAGAAATGCTCAAACTGCGGTTCGTATGCCAAATCTTGAAAAAACTATATATATATCGATTTCTGTAATGATTTCACTTTATTTTTTTTTTTTTTTTTTTTTGATTTGGGAATTCTGCTCCCTTAAGGTTTTCTTTTGAAGGCCACTTTTCTGTTTTCTTTTTTTTTTAGAAATGCCCGAAAAACTCTTAATTTTTTTTGCCAAAATTGTGTGTCATTGTATGCTGTACAGGTGAAGCTATAGAAGTGCGACCAACTATAACGTATTCTTCTCGCTTTAAGCTGTCTTTGGATATCAAATTTTCCTAAATACGGCCAAAATTCCCTAAGATATTTTAATTTGAAATTTTTGTTTCAATTGTACCCATTCTTGGTTCATGTCTCGACTAAAACAACTTTAACTAACAACCTTAACTTCACACCCTTAAAATAAGCTAAGTTGGGAACTCACCACCATGGAGATGTAGGCTAAATAAGTATTCGGTTTACATAAAAGTTATATCAGGTTATATACCGATTAGGAAAAAATTGACCATTTTTGCTGGAATTCATACAAATGCTACATGTGGCTTCCGCGGAAATCGGAAAATCGGTTTATTTGGAGCTATATCTGGTTATATACTGATTTGGACCATACTTAACAAGCTTTTTGGAAGTCATAACAGAACACTGCGTGCAAAAATTAAGTCTAATCTGTTAATAATTGCTTCTAGGCACTCAAAAATTCCAATCGAAAGATATATCCAAAACTGAACCGATGTGGACCATTTGAAATCCCCAAATGACTTACTTCAATAAGAAGTATCCGTGTAAAATTTCGAGCGATTAGCTAGTGATTTCCATAGACGGACCGACGAAAGGAAGGATATAGCTGTATAGACCAAAAATGTCAAGACGATCACGAATATATATCGGGGTCGGAGATCAATATTTCGAGCTGGTGGGTATAGAAACGGCTGAACAGTTTTTCTTGAAATTTTCACAGATGGCGGATCCTCCACCTTGCCCTTACTTTCAAAAACGCGAGAGCACGAAAATGGGTGACGATTAAAGCGAAATTTAGTTAGTTGCACCCTTATAGCTTGCGGAACGAGTTCGCTCTCTATAAAGTTTGACAAGGATCGCTACCTTTTCATACAAATGTGGCTACAACAACAACAGAATAGCTGTCTTAATTGATACAACATGGACTGCAAATAATATTAATGAATGACAATGCATTCTTTATCTAAATCCCTAAAAAGTTTGTATTATATTTTAGTCACACCCTCCTATCCGTGTCATTCATGTCAAGTGTTTTCTGTCCTTCATTGCCTTCTGCATAAAAGCAATGCTTTGATTGTTTGATGTTGAACAATAAGTTCGTTTCTTGTTTATGCTAAAGTTTATTTTATTTTTGTTTTTCTGGTTTAATTACATTTATTTTATAGCTGAAGAGGAAATGTTGAGAAAATGAGAGAGAAAAATAGCTCGCAGTTAGCTAAAGGTTATTAATAATGATGGCAAGAAAGATTTCCAATGGGCTAAAAAACAGTGTGTTTTGCTTCAATTATCTATTCTTTTTCTTTACAATATTTTCCTCAAGTAGGTTAATTATTACAAAAATGTTTTTATTAAAATTAAAATAAGGTATAGTTTTTTTTTTCTTTTGTTCTTTTAAATAAAAAATAAGCCACTTTATTTTAATAAGGAATAATTGGTTAGATAGGTTGGGTTAATTTGGAAGTCAATTGAAACTTAATTGTGGTGTGTCAAACAGAATTGATTGGAATAAGAAAAATGTAAATTAACTATTATAGTGTAATCCGAAGAAGGAAACTAAAATATATGCTGACAAGCCTTGTGAATATTTAAACCCGGTAAATTATTGTTGAGGTAGGTTGTACTGGCAATCAGAAATCAAACTCACATACAAATTTATCTCAATATGATGTCAAATGAACAAAACGAGGATGACGCTTTCTAGATATAGTCGTTGAACCAATCAGATCGCTTTAAAATGCCCAATAATTAGAGAATGTTCACATCCGCTGATTCAAAGGCGTCTTAATGAAATCAAAACCTATAGTGGATATTCAACAGCTTCCTAATGCGGAATTCGCGTTTCATAGAAAAATCCCTAATGGAATTTTCATTAGCAAACTAGCATATGCATTGAAATGGTAATGATCCAGATCAGATCAGAATACTTGTCTCATTGTATATATATTTTTCTTGGTCCAAAATGGACTGAAAGTATTTGCTATGATTCTCAATTCAATATTTATCTGAATCTTTAGGTTAGGTTGACAACAGGGTGCGGATATTAACCCACCTCATGACACTATGGAGATACATCTAAGCCAGTAAACGGCTTGTTGTGCGCTCTGAATACTAAAAATTAATCTCGAAGAAGAAAATATAAGTTAGGAACTCCTTAACTGTTTTCCATAGCACGCCCTTTAGTTGGTTCATGTCCGGTGTCCCCACCTAAGTACCGGTGTCTGATGTCCGCAAAAGCTGTCCAATTTAGAATTCCATAATATTCTCGTCACACCCTGTTATTCGTTTCATTTATGTCAAGTGTTCTCTGCCATTCATTGCCTTCTATATCAAAGAGATGCTTTTATTGTTTGATGTTGAACAATTTGTTTCCGACTTAATCAAAAGTTTATTTAAATTTTGTTTTTCTGTTGACAAAATAAGAGAGAACGAGTACAAATGTGCTAAAATTGACCGTGCCGAATCTTAGTAACCAACCAGCATGGATTCTGCTAAAAATTTCTACATATCAAATTTCTGCCAAATCAGGCAAACATTAAAGCTGCTGGGAGACGTAGAGGCTAATCAAGACCAGGTGCTAAGATCGACCAGCACCCACCACTGTTGTAGGCTCGGGCCCGATAACTACGCCCTGGCTACATTGCGGACTCAAAAACGGCTGAACCGATTATCTTGAAATTTTCACAGATTGCGGAGGTTGGTCTGTGAGGAAACATAGGCTATTTAATTTTTTGATATCGGGAGGGGAGGGGGGGGGGGGGGGGCGGCGGACCATCCCCCTTACCCGAAAAGTACTAACCAAAAATAAAAGTGGACAGATCAGGACAATATGGGATTCGAATGAAAGAAATTCAGAAGTAGAGTACGAATTGGGTTCAAGTAACTGAGGGGCCGCCCCAACCCCAAAACACACTAAAATAGTTATATTGGACAAGCATAAGAATATGGAACTCAAATGGAAGATATTCGGTAGTAGATTACGAATTTAGTCAGAAAGAAGGAATAGGCTTTATAATTTGTTGATATTAGAAAAGGGCGGACCCTCCCCGTTACCCCAAAAATACCACCCAAAATCAAAAGTGGACCGATCAGGACAATATGGATATCAAATGAAATGTTTTGAAGAGTAGAATACGAATATGGTATTAAAAATTGGATCCAAGTACCAAGGAAGTCGCCCTAACCACAAAACTACTAAAAAACAAACAAATTGATCGTCCATATCAATATAGGGCTTAAATGAAGGGTATTCGGGAGTAGATTACTAATCTAGGATACAAAACCAGATCGAAGCGTATGGGGTCACCCCACCCTCCAAAAGCGCCCCAATTGGGCATATGACCCATCATGACTATATGAGAATCGAAAAAAGGAAACATAGGCTATATAATTTTAAGATATCGGGTAGAGACGGACCTTCCCCTTTACCCCAAAACCACCATCCATATCTGAAAGTGGTCCGAAGGGCACAATAAGGGTATCTAATGAAAGTTATTGGAGACCAGAAAACGAATATGGTATTAAAATTTGGGTCCAAGTACCCATCGGGCCCTCCCCCCAACCCCAAAACTCCTCTAAAGAGATATATTCGACGTTCGATTACAAATATGGCATAAAAAATTGGGGTCCAAGTAATGGAAGGTCGCCCCACCCCCAAATACTATAAAATACCCCAAAGATATTTGGGAGTAGATTAAAAATATGACATTAAAATTTTCGTTCAAGTCTATGTGGCGCTTTTCCCCCTAAAAATGGTCGAATAGGTTAATTGACCTATTATGACAATATGGGACTCAAAAAACGAATTTGATATTCAATTTTGGGGGGTACGCCCTAAATCACACCCTAAACTGAACTTTATTTCCGATTATACCAATATGGAGCTCAAATCAACAGTATTTGGGAGTAAAAACGAATTTGAAATCTATTATCCGGACAAAGTGCCGGTGGACGCCCCAGTCCCAAAACACCTCCTCCAAACGGTTCATACTTACGAACCATGGCAATATGGGGTTTAAGTTATAGGGATTTGGAAGTGGAGCACCAATTTGATATCCATATTTCAGTCGAAATATCTTTCTACAAAAGCACTTCCCATTACCCTAGTTTTCAAAAACACCTGATCTCAGAGATTGGTTCTGCGATTCGTTTGAAATTTGTATACCCTCCACCATAGGATGGGGGTATACTAATTTCGTCATTCTGTTTGTAACTACTCGAAATATTCGTCTGAGACCCCATAAAGTATATATATTCTTGATCGTCGTAAATTTTATGTCGATTTTGCCATGTCCGTCTGTCTGTCCGTCCGTCCGTCTGTCTGTCCGTCCGTCTGTCTGTCGAAAGCACGCTAACTTTCGAAGGAGTAAAGCTAGGCGCTTGAAATTTTGCACAAATACTTTTTATTAGTGTCGGTCAGTTGGGATTGAAAATGGGCCATATCGGTCCATGTTTTAATATAGCTGCCATATAAACCGATCTTGGGTCTTGACTTCTTGAGCTTCTAGAGGCGCAATTATCATCGGATTTGAATGATATTTTGTACGACGTGTTTTGTTATGATATCTAACAACTGTGCTAAGATAGGTTCAAATCGGTCAATAACCTGATATAGCTACCATATAATCCGATCTTGGATCTTGACTGATGGGAATGAAATTTGGCATATAGTATTTTGTTATGATGTCTAACAACTGTGCAAAGTATGGTTCAAATCGGTCCCTAGCCTGATATAGCTGTCATATAAACCTATTTGGGGACTTGAATTCTTGAGCTTCTAGAGGGCGCAATTCCTATCCGATTTGGCTGAAATTTTGCATGACCTATTTTTTATGACTTTCAACAACTGTGCCAAATAGGGCTCTAATCGGTTCATAACCTGATATAGCTGCTGTATAAACCGATCTGGGATCTTTATTTCTTGAGACTGTAGAGGTAGCAATTATTATCCGTCCAACTTATTTACCGGTCATGCCATTATAGGGCTCATATGAAATGTTTCTGAAAGTAGAGCACGCATCTTATTTTTACTTTAATAGCCAAGTGACCACCCCCGAAATACCCCCAAAACCGAAAATATTTACCAATACGGAAAAAAAAGGAATCAAAAGAAAGGCGTTTGGGAGTAGAGTAAAAATTTTTCCAGAAACTTCTCAGACATCAATGAGTGCTTTCCGATTCAAGTTGAGTTTATCAACGATAAGGGACCTTTTTTATTCCCGAGTCCAAACGCCGTGCCGCAGTGCGACACCTCTTTGGGGAGAATTCTTTTACATGACTAAGCATGCCATGATACCTCGCAAATGGCGCCAGCATTAAGAGTGGATAACCGACCCGATGTTCTCGCCAGGATTCGAACGCAGGCGTTTAGCGTCATAGGCGGACATAGGCTACAGTGGCACGAATTCGATATACACATTCAGCGCGAAGTGTTCCCGCCCTTAAAAGATATTGAAGAATTTAAGAAGGCGCAGCGGAGCGGGCTCATCACTTGAGGCTTATTAAGCACCTAGAGTTGGAATTGGATTTTTGAATTGAGGATTTCATTGCTATTTATAGCATGCATTCTTATCCATCTGCTAAAGAACTTTGCAAATATGATTCCTGTCGGAGAGCACACTTAAATACTCGCGTTATTCCAATTACCATCGTTTCCAATAGTTTTTCCACACCACATTTCAAGTGAAAAATTAATTAATAAAATGTCATGATTCGTGTTAATTTTCTTCGATATATGTTGTACACAATGTACTCCTATTTTTTTTATTAATTTTAAGTTTCCCAAGTCATACAAGGGCATATGGTTCGTTTTTTGTATTTTATTAAAGTCTGTTAAACAAAAATCAACTTTATTTTATACCGGGAATTGCAATTTCCAATTGCCAATTATATGCATGTCATCACAATTTAACCGTGCATAATACCACTTATCTCAAAAATGCCACTTTAAATGTACATTCCGTTTGGTCATTGACATTTTTATTGATAAACTTGCACAAATATTGAACAATTTATGGAGCAGGATGGTAAATTATAGGTTTTTTTATTTCACTCATTCATTGATTGAGTTCAAAAAGTTGAGTTAAGTGCTGCACTCTTGACCTCTTTGGTGATTTCGACTATAAAAGCCATATAATGGTGAGGCCAGAACCGAAGCTCTGATTGGGAAAGGGTCGAAAAAACTGCAACAAAAAATCAAAAAAGAACTAAAATTCAATAGAACTGCAACGTCGCAATAATTGTAGATGAATGGCAGCCAGACAAGTAAATATAAACCCAATGCTTTGGTCATAGTAAACACTTGCCTATACAAATTTGTCCAATTTTTGGTTAAATGGAGAGAATTTATGAGTATTTTTCCATTTAACAGCATGATATGGTAAATGCTCACACAACCCACCTGTCTCTATCTCTTTGAAAGAGGCCAAAAAAGCAGCCATGTATATTAATAATTTTTTTCTGTGAAAGAGACAGGGAAGAGAAGGTGAACATTTGACAAGGATGACGAGACATTGAAGAAGACGACATGACATTCAAACCAACAAAAATGCTACATCAACACACAGTTGGAAACATTCACAAACCATTTTTGGGTTTTTTTTTTTTCAAATAGAAAGGAAAACCGAACGACTTTGCATGAAAAAAAAAATTAAACCATAAAAATTTAACAAAGGCATACAATAACCAAAAATTGTCAGAAAAACTCCTGTAAATTCACAAAAAAATAAAACATAAAGAAAACATTAATGCCCAGCAGAAGGAAAAATATGTTGAATATGGTATTAATTTTACCCTCAGCTGGAGGTTGCCTTATGGCCAGCTTATAGGCTAGGAACAGTGTTGCCATTTTCAATGTTTTTTTTATAAAACTGTTATCAATTTCTTAAATTTTATATAATGGTGTTTGTTTTTAGCATTGTACACCAAATGAAAAATTGATACAATTGATATCCATGGTATTGGTGGTTAAGCAATACCGTGAAATAATACCAAGGCAATACCAATTGGGTCTATTGGTAATTGCGGATTTTTCATATAGTCGGCGTTGACAAATTTTTCACAGCTTGTGACTCTGTAATTGCATTCTTTCAGTTATCAGCTATTACTTTTAGCTTGTTTTAGAAAAAAGTGTAAAAAAAGTATATTTGATTAAAGTTTATTCTAAGTTTTATTAAAAATGCATTTACTTTCTTTTAAAAAATCCGCAATTACTTTTTGGGCAACCCAATAGTAATGCTTTATATCGTCCAAACAAAACGGTATTGTTTTTGTATTACTTTTCCATCAATTTTCCTTTCGGTGGAGTCGGCCCTCCCGAACTTTGGACTCCCACCATCTGGAATACATATCTTAGCCAAAATTGTGTCGAAATAGAATAAAAAAATATGTTTTTTCTCGATACCAAGATGTTAATGCTGGAGATCTCACTATATTTAGTTATAGCCAGGATTTGGGCCAAACTTGGTTGGGATGATGGAGACCATAGTAGAAGTAATTGTGCAAAATTTCAGGGCAGCCCAAGAAGTTCAATGGGGAGATCAGTTTATATGGAAACTATATATTAAGACCGATTCAAGCCATAGTTGGCACGTATACATAGGAGGTTATAGAATAAGTCATTGTGAAAAATGTCAGCCAAATCGGATGAGAATTGCTCCCTCTAAATGCTCCAGATGATCGCTTTATAAGGGAGCTATATTAGGTTTTTAACCGATTCGGAACATATTTGGCACGTCTGTTGAATGTCATAGAACAAAGTTTCAGCCAAATCGGATTTTAATTGCGCCCTCTAAAGGCTCAAAAAGTCATCTCGGAAGATCGCTGGCAGCTACATCAAAACGTGATCCGATTTGGCCTATTTACAAAATTTCAAGCAGCTGGCCTTACTCCTTCGGAAGTGAGCGTGTTTTCAATAGACAGACTGACATGGCTAAATATTGTAGACTTAAAATGTCAAGCCGATCAAGAATTTTTCAGGTCTTTTACTCGATGAGTTACAAACGGAATGATGATCTTAGTTTACCCCCATCCTATAGTGGAGGGTATAAGAAAAAAAAAAGAAAGTGATACACTACAGCGCGATGCAAGGCAGCAAAAAGACAGAAAAAGAAATCAACGCACGACAAAAATAGTAGAGAAACAGGCAATCCGGGAAAAAATCCACACCTGTGTGAGTATGTATGATCCTGTCAGCCATTTTCGCCCTGAACAGAACTCCATAATGAGAAGGAGTATTAAGAACTTGGAGAGCATCCAACGACCATTCAGGACTCTTATCTGCAAATCGAAATCATGCTCCCACAGAGAAGGCCACAGATCCTTTGCCATTCTGCAACCCATTTCCTCTGCCCACGCTCCATTCGAGAAATTATCGTAGAATAGCTCACAGATTCCATAGCTTGATTTGCGCTTATCTGCGATCAAATCTTGGCCAGCTCGTCCGCCGATTCGTTAGCCAACACCCTTGTTGGCCCGGGAGCTTACAGGAACTCTGATCTGTGTGGTGTTCATCTTTATCATGTGAAGGTCAGCTGAGCGCTATCGTCTGCGTCCACAGATTGGGGAAAGGGGAATGCTTCAAACGCATACGGAAAAGCTGCAGTCTTACACAATCTAAAGGAGAGGACGGGCAGCACCGTTTTTGTTTAAATACTGAGTGCCTATGATACTCGATAAGAAGGGATAGTTATTGGCTCCTTCGACTAATCAATGGCCATTGTACACTGCGGGTAAAAGTCCACTGGACCGAAACAACCTTACTCACCTTTAACAGCTTGACGACGCACAGAGGCGCGTGAGTTTTTTTTTGTTGCAAAAATCATATCTTTTGAACCGAATAAGACAAATGAATTATTTAAACGGCAAGTGTTCAGCCTGCAAAGCGAATGTTTGAGAAGGTTCTATGCCTTTTATGTGCTTAGTTATGGCGCATCAAAGTCAAAATTCGTGGGAAAAATGGTAACTTATTTTTTTTTAGGTTAGGTTAGTTTGAAAAGAGGGTAGTCCGCCCCATGTCACTATGGACATACACCTAAGCCGGTAATTGTCTTGTTGTGCTCTCTAAAAACTAAAAAGTAACCTCGAAAAAGAAAAATTTAAGTTAGGAAATCCATGCTACTTACAATATCCTAAATTGTTTTCCATACCACTCCCCTAAGTTGGTTCATGTCTGGTATCGTGTCCCCACCTAAGTACCGGTGTCTGTTAGCCACGAAAGCCGGGCAATGACAAAGGAAATGATCAAACGTCTCATCATCTTCCTTGCATGCTATCACTTGCCGCACTGATTTTACATAAGTGAGGTCGTAGTCCTATGTGTCCCGTTATGACGAAAGCTATACTGACCTCCTTCTTTCTTTCTCTCAATAATAGTCTCGTCTTAACACGTCCTACCGATCGTTTCGCCCTTGTCGACCCGAAAGGCTTCGAGTTAACCAAGATTATTGACGGCCTTCTCTGGCCTTCACTGCCAAATCATCTGCTTTCTCACTTCCCCCTACTCCACTTTGGCCCGACACCTAAACGATGCGGATTGTGCCATCCTCAGAGAAGGCATTAATCTCCTTCTTACACTGCAATACTGTTCGCGATCTTACCCTCCGGGTTTTTATTGGCCTTATGGCAATTTTACTGTCCTTAAAGATGTTCACACTCGACGTCCTTACCACACCACCTCACGCCTAGATCTCCGCCTGCAGGACCGTATTATGGTCAGGCTGTCTAAAACAGATCTCAGTCCCTGGGTTCTCAATTGCCGCCACATGCAAATATGCAACCACTACAACATCATCAAAACCATCATCTCCATAGGCAACGACATTCACCCTTTTCTTGTCGAAAATCCTCAAAATCCCATTGAAAACCAGAAGTCACAAAAGAGTAGATAAACCCCCTCCTTTGGGAGTTTCTTTGGTCACAATCTTCCAGTAATGTGTTATCATGTTCTCAAGAACAGACAGTGAATCATCTATACCATCCGGGTATATCGACCTACCGCCAGCGTCCCAGCAACCAGGAAAGTGCGTAAAAGCCTGTAGCTCAAGATTCTCAGAGCTAGACTTTGTCTACTTTTCGTCAACACTTAGACTGCTCCTTACAGTTTTCAGACACTTAGAGGACAGTTCGCGGAATCTGTATGATTTATTCGCTATTTATGAAATCCACTGATGCTCAGCATAAAAAAATCTCTAAATAGTTTAGGTAATAGACTTGTTAACTACTGGCGAGAAGGAAGGAAAATTAATCGTTCCAGATGACTATAATTGTTATGGTAGTTAATCGGCTCCGAGACCAAGTATGCGATAAATGACTCTTCATCTTGATCTTCCAATCTCGGGATTCTTAATAAATTTACGGTTGAATAACCTGGTGAATGTTAGAAATCAGTCACTGATATGTCCCCAAAAGTGACTAAGTTCCTATTGTCACTTTTGCAGTTGTTCGAGGGTAATCTGAGGGTAGCCCATCATCGCCGCTCAGTACTTAATTAGCAGTGTATGTAGCATAAAAAGTTATTAGCCCTTCAAAAACATTATTTGTTTTGCTGTTGGCAACCTTTGTTGTATCCTCAACATGACTTCAACCTTCTCCATTTATATTTGAGATATTTTTCCAAAAAAAAAGAAAAGGAAAATATTACTAAAGCAGAAATAACTGCGGCACTTCTTTACCCGTTTTATCCATATTTTTCCAATGATTTGTTATTTCACTAGCATGCTGCCAACAACAGCATGGTTGGTGTCAGGACAAAAACATTACCAAATGATAAGAATTATTAATGAGCGAATAATAGCAAATAATCTTAAACTTCAATGCATTCGCTTTCGTAGGGCTTCTGAGGAAGCTAGAATATGCTGTTGGCTGAAAGGTTGTCCTGTGCCAGGCGGCTGTCTTGTTAGCTGTCTGTCCCCCCATTGTCTGTTGTCTGGCATACAAAAAGGAAAAATTTTGCATGTCACGTGACCTATCCATTTTTTTTCCCCAACGACGACGAATAAAAGATTCCAAGCAATTTCTTTTGTATTAGTTCTAGGACTGACATTTTCTTACTTTCTAATTCTCCATCAGCAAACTTTGGCTCTGAAGGATTTGAGGAAATAGAAAAAAATAGATAAAAAACATTGTCGCGATTTTTTTCAAGTATTTTATTGTTGTACGCTAATGTCAGCACACAATGTACGATGACTATCATACAATTTTTTCTTGTTTTTTTTTTACTTCAGACCCAACAATGGTACAATGGTGGTGTTTAAACCATTTCCTGATCATATTCAAATAAGGCACGATTTATTGCCGCCCACAGATTAGGACCAAGGACAAACTAAATGAGAAAATAAATACTAAAGATTTACTTTACATTGTTACATAATAATTTTTTTTACTGTCCCCATATTTTCGTGTGATGAACATTATCCGGGGCAGATAGGGGATTTGGGGATAAATATTATGCAAGCGTGTAAAAAACAATGGCACGCGAATCCCTAATTATCTGTCTGTCTGTCTTTCGAAAGCCTGGGAGACGCTACTTCTTAGGTAGGTAGGTAGGAAGGAAGGTTGGAATTTAAATGGGTCAAATGGGTTGATTTCTATTCCTTTGGCTAAGTTTGAAGTACTTTTTTAGATTTGAATTAAACATAGTTATTCTATTTTGGCGTAAAACTGAGCTTACCGAGTTACACTATTTGCCATGGTATCGGCCTTTTTTGTGGTAACAAAGCAGGCTGATCTAGTTTCGACTAAAGTAATAGAGACAACAGGATCACAGATTTGGATCACCAGTATTTTTATACCCTCCACCATAGGAGGGGGGTATACTAATTTCGTCATTCTGTTTGTAACTACTCGACATATTCGTCTGAGACCCCATAAAGTATATATATTCTTGATCGTCGCGAGATTTTATGTCGATCTAGCCATGTCCGTCCGTCTGTCTGTCGAAAGCACGCTAACTTCCGAAGGAGAAAAGCTACCCGCCTGAAATTTTGCACAAATACTTCTTATTAGTGTAGGTCGATTGGTATTGTAAATGGGCCATATCGGTCCATGTTTTGATATAGCTGCAATATAAACCGATCTTGGGTCTTGACTTCTTGAGCCTCTAGAGTGCGCAATTCTTATCCGATTGGAATGAAATTTTGCACGACGTGTTTTGTTTTGATATGCAATAACTGTGGTAAGTATGGATCAAATCGGTTCATAACCTGATATAGCTGCCATATAAACCGATCTTGGGTCTTGACTTCTTGAGCTTCTAGAGGGCGCAATTCTTATCCGATTGGAATCAAATTTTGCACGACGTGTTTTGGTATCACTTCCAACAACTACACTGAGTATGGTTTAAATCGGTCCATGTTTTGAAATAGCTGTCATATAAACCGATCTGGGGTCTTGACTTCTTGAGCCTCTAGAGGGCGCAATTCTCATCCGATTCTTATTCAATGTTCCATTTTTGTTTAAAAAGAGATACCGCGCATAGAACTCGTTTTGTTTTTGCTAAAGCAGAGAACATTTTCTGCTATTGTCAGATAGTAAAATGTCGATTGCATATTTAAAAAGTCAACAAGTAAAAGAGTGCTAAGTTCGGAAGGGTCTAATCTTACGAACCCACCACCATGGATTCTACTAAAAATGTATACAAAATAAATTTATTTGAAGGGCATACATTTATTCTACATAACAAACTTCTGTCAAACCAACAAAAATTTAAGCTTCTGGAAACCAAACGAGAATGATCGAGAGACCGGTTTATATGGGAGCTATATCAGGTTAAAGAGCGATTTGGACCGTACTAGGCACACTTGTTTGAAGTCGTAACAGAACACCGAATAGGAAAGTTATGGGTTGGAGGGGGAAAGAGGGAGGAGTCTTTATTGATATTCGTCTTAAATTTCTGAGCGTCAATGTCGGCGAGAAAGACATTAGTCGGAAGTCGATTACGAATCTTTCGGGCAAAATATTAATTTTCTCGGTAATGCATGGTTCGGTCAACTGGCCAATCAATTACAACGGGTGTGAGTTCATGGCAAGGCTTGTATTCCTGGTGAACATCCTAACGTCAGGGATAAGAAGACGAATATCCCTGGAACACACGCCATGAATATGACGATAGAGCAATACAATGCTACCCACATTCTGATGATGTTCAAGAGAAACATTAGAGTTGGATATTCTAATGTCCGCAATCAACACCATCATTCTCCGTTGAACCCGGTCAAGTAACTCCAAGGATGATGTTTAAGCTCCTGCTCATATATGAGAGTTATATTCCATCCTCGGCCTGATGAAGGTAGTATAGATATTGAGAAGATCAGAAAAGGTGAAATATTTCCTGCACCGCTTAAGAAAACCCAAACACTTGAATGCTTCAATGAACGTCATATTGTATCTGCATGCCCAGAGCATCTGACTGCTCAATATCTATACCGTCGATAGATGTCGACGATCGTTCGTTTGTCTGTTTTAATCACGCTACAGTCTTTAAAAATAGAGATATCAAGCTGAAACTTTGCACAGATTCTTTCTTTGTTCATAGGCAGGTTAAGTTCGAAAATGGGCTGTATTGGAGTATATCTTGATGTAGTCTCCATATAGACCGATCTGCCGATTTAAGGTCTTGAGCCCATATTAGGCACATTTACCATCGGATTTTGCTGAAATTTATGTCAGTGATTTTTGTTAGGACTCTCGACATTCCAGTTCAATGCGGCCAAGATCGGTTACGATTTGAAAATATCTGCCATATACACCGATCTCCCGGTTTAAGGTTTTGGGCCCCAAAAGGTGAATTAATTAACCAATTTCAGTAAAATTTAGCACAGTTGTGTTAGGCCCCTCAACAGACGCACCGAGTAGTGCGAATACTCGAACCCCCGCACTGAGAATCCGACGCACGCTTTCAACTTAGCTACTGGGTCGCTTGACTGCCCAGGTAAGGGCGAGTGAAAACAAGTGCAGGGGGCGTAAAACTTTAAAATAAAAGCCTCCGATTTCATAGGAGCAAGCATTTTGACTGGTATCTCTCACACACAGGAGCCCCTGAGACAAAGTAGAGCGCATCCCACCCATCGCCTACCTCATATCACTGTATTGTAGTACCCTCATTACATCGAGAGTAAACCAATCACGTCCCTAAGCCCCCAATCGCCAGTGTTTCATGCGGGACTTGCATATTAGTCCATGTACCTCATCGTAGTCTCTAATCTTGTGCTCGAATCAGTACACGAATAGAAGTGAACTAAGCTGTAATCAGAGTCACGTTGTGCCCTAATCACGTAGAAAATGATTAAATCACGGGAATTGTTTTTGCTGGGTTGATTGAACCATATCATAGTATCGTAGTGCTTCAGTCATGTCTCCAAATCCATATATTGTTCTTTGTTCTTTAGTATGGGAGACAATGAGTCCCGATGTCGTCACTCCATGAGTGATTCACGGGATTCTATTTTTAGCTGTCAGAGCTAACGCCACAGTATTCAAATTCTTCTAGCCGGGGTTTTGGCCGGTGTTCCTCAGATAGGAAACCACTAAGCCACTGAGCCACTATTCGCGCTTCTTATCAACCCGCCTACGTTCATTCACGGCGTGATGAGAACTAAGACGCCCTGGTGTCATGAATCACGTCACTTAGTCAACGATTAACTAGATTTCCCTCAGACACAGAAGCCACTGTGTCACTGTCTGCGAGTCTTATCCATCCTCCTTTGTTAACATCCCGGTTTTGTAATATCTAATTCACGTGGTTCTTGAATCATGTCACTAAATCCACTCGCATTGTCATAACAATAATGTAGCACTCAAAACTGACGAGAACAAACCTTTTTTAAGGAAAGGTGCACTGAAAATCACTTGTCCCAAAATTAAAGATTTTTGATTATTCGTAGGGTTTTAGCAATGAAAAGGAGCCAAAAATCCAAAACGGTAAAATAAAGACGCTATCTTTAAATTTAATTTCGTATTTACTAACGGATATTGCCATTCGTTTCACATTTTGATAGCTGATTGATTCTTATTTATACCCACCACCATAGGATGGGGGGTACGCTAACCTATTCATACCGTTTGAAATACCTCGAAATATTGATCTGTGACCCCATAAAGTATATATATTCTTGATCGGCTGGCCATTAATTAGTCGATATAGCCATGTCCGTCTTTCCGTCCGTCTGTCGAAATTACGAAAGCTTTCAAAACTTTCCTATTTTACATATTTAGCACCTAGAAGCCTCAATTATCATTCGATTGGGCTGAAATTTTGCATGAAGTGTACTGCTTTGAAGTCCAATAACCATGCTAAGTACGGTCTATAACCTGATATAGCTCCCATATAAACCGATCTCCCGATTTGACTTGTTGAGCCCTTACAAGCCGCAATTTTTGTACGATTTGGCTACAATTTTGCATGTAGTGTTCTGCTATGACTTCCAACAAGTGTACAAAGTATGGTTCATATCAGAATATAACCTGATATAGCACTCATATAAACCGATCTTGGATCTTGACTTCTTAAGCCACCGCTGTAGAAGTAGTTCTTTTCAGCAGGAGATACAAGTTGCCTGCAGTGGAACCTGTCTCCTTGGGTGGAGAGAATGTCCCATTTACAGAAAACGCAAAATACAGGAAATTGAACTTCAAATCCAATATTTTGGAAAGGGCAAGAATGACCACTCTAGCTCTGTACACCTGCAAGAGAGCTATTGGCAATAGTTGGGGATTTAGACCATGGGTATATACTGCAGTTGTCAGACCTATTATGTTATGTGGTGTTGTGGTCTGGTGGACGACGCTTCAAAAATCCACCTACTGCTCAATACTTAACCGGATCCAAAGGATGGCTTGTTTGTGCATCACAGCTGCACTGAGGACGACACCATCTGATGCACTGAATTTAATGCTACATCTTATGCCTCTGGATATTGTGGCTACCCAAATTGCAGCGACCACTGCCGTAAGGTTAGGGGAGGTTTCTCATTGGTCATGTGGCGGCAACGAACACTGTGTTATCCTTGATACAATATCCAATGTTCCAAGCAGTGTGGATTCATTGCAATTTTTTTCTTTTATCCTTTGTTGGTCTAAAAAGAGATACCGGGAAATGCAATCCCTGGTGGAGGGTATACAAAATTCGGCCAGACTGAACTTGTTTGTACAATTAAGATTTCATGTCACTGTAAACAACAGAAATAATGGTCGTTCATCAAAGCCTTCTTAGAACGAATATGCCAAACAATTTTCAACTTTTTAACGGAAATGTCAGAAATTTATTTAGCACCCCTCGTATCAGCTGCATGGATTCGGAGCGAACCGTAGCAGAGAGGGTGCATAAAAGGGAGGGATTTAGTACTGTTATGTTCATCATTATAAATTCCACTAGGCTTTTGCTCCGGACCCCGTTCAGTTCCGGTTCTCCGGTGCTCTCCGACTTTCTAATCGGAAAATGTTTTTATACCACATGTAAATAATAACTCCAACCAACGGACAAAGTAGTGTAGATCGAAGAAGGATCAATGACCCAAAAATGTGGACACACGAGGCACAAATTTCATTATATTTAAAGAAATATGTTTTTTTTAGAAGTACTTTTAATTCTTGTACTTAGACTTATACGAACATCCAAATTTAAGCCTCCTACCAAAAACTGAAATTATTATGATCGTTTTCATATTTCTCTTTGTTCTATGTAAGGCGAAACGTCTTTGTATTATAACTGAACCCATTCAAGTTAATTCCTTTCACTCGACTAAATTGTCTTTACCTTTTTTCCGGTTTATATTGCCATTTAAGTACCTTTTCAAATGTTGGTGGCATGAAACGGATGCCAATCATTGCACGCTTCATCACACAACCGCGCCCCAAAAACAATTTTCTCACACCTTCCTCCGGCCCTGGCCACGGTATTGTACCTATGATCCCAAATAAATCAATTGCCTGGTGAAACGGTGTAATCGTTGGGTGTCGCCTTCTAATATGCTTTTGTTGTTGTTTGTACGCTGTTGGCCCGGCTTTCTAAGCTTGATGTCGTATCATGCGGCGGAGATTGTCACTGTCCTGGTCGTTGTCTTCGCCGTCATTGTCGTTTATTGTTTGCATTGTTGATTTTGGTGACTCCGTTTACTTCATTCATTCTTCAAGACGTCCCCGTCCTCGTTTCTTTGTGATAACGTACATTGTGTTCATGGAAGGGAAAAATAAACGGCTAAAATCAAATGCATATAGACATACACAGGCAAATACTGAGGCTAACACAGACCATGTCTGGAGATACAGAAGGTGTACACAAGAAAAAATTTCATAAATATAATGCAGGATATAAGAACATGCTTGACCATAGTGACTCGTTTTGTAGAGAAATTTATTTAGAGACAATTATGATTCCCTTCCTTATGCTTCTTCTTCAGTTGACACAATCGCAAGTTTTTCTCAGTGTAAAATATCCTTTGCTATTGCTAGTGCCTTCTGGTAACCTTTTCTCAAGAATGTTGTGGGTTTTTCTGCGTTGAGAGCGTGATTTTATATATTTGCCGCTGACACAATTTATATCCTTTGTGCATATATTTCTCATGCTTATCACAAATGTAAAAATGTCGTCATTTGTGGCTTGTGGTGGATGCATTAACCGAACATAGCTCACAGCGACAATTCACAGGCACAGCAGAGGCCAAGAGCAACACAAAGCATCAGAAAGCAAAGACATGGTGCTGTGCACACATTACAAAGCCCCCAACAGACCCCCCTAAACATTTCTCCTCATCTTATGATGGCTGTATTTTTTGAAATGTCTCCCGCGGCATGGTTAGACGTTGGCGGCCGCTTAATGTGCGGCCAACAAAACGGGCGTGACTGCGTGAAACGTACGCTATCGCTGACTGGTAAATGGGGATTTGCTTGAGAAGCTACAGATTTAGGAAAAATTTTGGGAAGAATTCTACATAAATTTCGGCTGGGCCAAATTTTGGAATTTTATGGAAAATTTACAGAAGTTAGCTAAGCTCTGTATTATTATAAAGAAAAGGATTAGGGATAAATTTTAAAAAAATTGTGTATGACCAACATTGTCGTAAAATTCTAAGACGATTTAACGATATCCGTGTGTCTGTCCCTCAGTTGTAATCACTCTACAGTCTTTAAAAATTGAGATATCGAGTTGAAATTTTGCACAGACTCGCATTTCTTCTTAAGTTCTTGAATGGACCAAATTGGACTATATATAGATATAGCTGCCATAAAGACCGATCTGGCAATTTAAGACCATAAAATCCGCATTTTTTGGCCGATTTCTCTAAAATTTTCACTTGAAAATTTGATCATATTAAGTTCAGGAGCCGATAAGCTCTATGCAAGTAACAGTTCGAAATTTCATCGAAATCGGGTAATAAGTGCGTCGTTCATGTGATTAAGCCGCAATTAGGATGATCGGTCTATATGACAGCTATATCTAAATATGGTCTGATCTGCACTATATTTGGGTTGGATGTCGGAAGTCTTAAAGAAGCTCATTGTTTCAAATTTCAGCAAAATCGTAGAATAAATGCGTCTTTTATGGTCTTTAGGCCCTAAACCTGAAGATTGGTCTCTATGGCAGCTATATCTAAATATAGCCCGATCCGGACCATATTCAGGACAGATGTAGGGAATCTTGATTCAACTCACTATGCCAAATCGCTTATAAATGCGCCACTTATAAACCTTAGACCCAAAATCGGCAGATTGGTCTATATGACAGCTACATCACAGTATATTGCGATCTAGGACAAATGCGCCTTTTTGGTCTTTAGACCCTAAAGCTGAAGATTTGTCTCAATACCAGCTATATCTAAATATAGCCCGGTCCGGAACATATTCGGTACAGATTTTGGGAAAGTTGGTACAAATCACTTTTCCAAATTTCAGCGAAGTCGAAATTTGGAACAGTGATCTGCCAAAATCGGCAGATCGGTCTATATGGATGCTATATCCAAATATATTTCGATCTGGACCATCTTTGGATCGGATATCTGCGGGCTCAATAAAACTCACCATGCCAAATGTCAGCGCAATCGGGTAATAAATGGGCCTGTAATAGGCTTAAGACGCTAAATCGGCAGATCAGTCTATATGACAGCTATATCAAAATATAGTCCACTGTGCCCCTTTAAGAACTTTAGTCTTACGAGTCTTAAAAAATACGAGTCTGTGCAAAATTTCAACTCAATATCTCAATTTTTAAAGACTGTAGCGTGATTACGACTGACGGACACACGGATGGACAGACACACGAACATCGTTAAATCGTCTTAGAATTTTACAACGATTCGAAATATGTATACTTTGTAGGATCGGAAATGAATATATCGATGTGTTAGAAAAGGAATGGCTGTCAAATGATGGTGGGCATAAAAATGCATTGCTTCCAATTTCGATAAAGTTTTCTAGTGGGCACTTCTTCCTCGACGTCCTCAAAGCTGCGATAGAAGCCGTTACTAGCAACCTTCAGTCTAACAGCATGTCTTCCAATCAGACAATGACCTGTCATGATGGGCACAATGACTGAGACGTCTGTTCTATCCAGTGACAGCAATGCGCTAGACCCCTTCAAGTCTAAATTAGGCCACATAATTTGGATTGCTCACAGTCCCCACTTTGTGACCATCTATCATTTGTTGCCCTTCGGGAATGATTCTGAAGCTTATACGTCGCTGAAGGAATATCCATAGATTCCAGTACTCCTAGAATGTGTAAGGTAGTTCCTAGTCTCGTAAGCTCGTCCGTTTAACAATTCCCTGGAATATCTCTGTGGCCCGACACCCAGAAAGGGAAAATACTGTACAGCCATCTCGTTGAAAGATCTGCATCGGTCGAGGATGGTTTCCGAATTCAGAAATACATTCTCCAGGGGTTTAATGGGTGCCTGGTTGTCTGAGAAGATATTAATGCCAGTTGTCGTTATTATATTATATCTTAGGCATTCCACCACTTCTTTGCTTGCAAGGACTTACTGCAGTGGTTGGGTAATCTTCTCGATATGACAAGTTCTAGTTTTTCAGAGAACACCCCATAGCCTACCTGGTCGTCTAGTTTGGAACCATCGGTGTAGAAGTCTATGTAACTTTTATTACCAGGGATATTGTATAGTTCCAAAGGGTTCTATCAGGAATAGTGGTACAGTACTTTGTATCAAAAAGTGGCGCAGGCAGGGCGTAACCCACACTAGAATGTTTGACCAAAGAGAAGCTTCCTTATCCTCACAGCAACGGTCGCAGTAATTTGCTTCGCCACAATGTCGAGAGGCATTAGGTGTAGCATTAGATGCAGTGCATCAGATGGTATCGTCCCCAGTGTGGCTGTGATGAACAAACAAGCCATCCTTTGAATCCGGTTGAGAAATGAAGGGTAGATGGACTTTTGAAGCGCCGTCCACCAGACCACAACACAATATATCAACCAATTTTGGATCCGGTTGAAAATTGAAGAGTAGTGGACTTTTGAAGCGCCGTCCACCAGACCACAACACCATATAGCATATAGGTGACAAATGCAGTTAAGACCTAATGCATGACACGCTGTTTAAACTCTAAAATTTTGTCAATGGCTCTGTTGTAGATATAGGGCAAGAGTTGCCTTTCTTGCCCTTTCCAAAATGTTGGATTTGAAGTTCAATTTCCTGTCCAGCAAAACACCCAGGTATTTTGCGATTTCAGTAAAATGAACATACTCTCCTCCCAAGGAGACATGTGGTATGTAGGTCACTTGTAACTCCTGCTGAAAAGAACTACTTCTGTCTTGCAAGAATTTACGCCAAAGACCACTTTTGCTAGAAGGTGTAGCTATGGCACGTAGAGCTTTCTGAAGTATATCTGTAAGAGTGCCAGGAAACCTTCCTTTAACACCAATAGCCATGTCATCAGCAAATACGACTACTTTTACACCTTTTTATTCCACGGACAATAAGATATTGTTTTGTTCCAAAGTAGAGGAGACATTACACCTCAATGAGGTGTTCTTCTGCTTACCCATCTTTTTAAATAAATGGCAGGGACTTAATATACTCGGCAGACCAATTTTTTGAGGAAAATACTACTGACCCAATAGGAGGCCAGCGCAAAGGTTAGCATGTCCGCCTATGACGCTAAATGCCTGGGTTCGAATACTGGCGAGACCATCAGAAAAAAATTTTCACCGGTGGTTTTCCACTCCGAATGCTGGCAACATTTGTGAGGTACTATGCCATGTAAAACTTCTCTTTTCAAAAAGGTGTCGCATAGCGGCACGACGTTCGGACTCGGCTTTAAAAAGGAGGCCCCTTATCGGTGAGCTTAAACTTGAATCGGACTGCACTCATTGATATGTGCGAAGTTAGCCCCTGTTCCTTAGTGGAATGTTCATGGGCAAAATTTGCATTTTTACTACTGACCCAATGTTATAGCAACACAATGGCAAACAATTGGCAAATACAGGAAAATGTGGCGAAATCCATACTTGGGTACCAAAAACCTTCCTCCAGAGAAACCCATGGTACGACCTATGCGAGGTATAGTAGAATCGGTTAGAAGCTTTGATGGTACAAATGCAATGTTTTCAAAAGTTACCAAAAATTTACTTTTACTGTACCCACCACTATAAGATGGGGGGTATACTAATCTAGGCATTCCCTTTATAACACCTCGGAATATTTGCCTGAGAGCCTAGACATTCTGAGTCGAACTAGCCATGCTCGTCCGTCCATCTGTCGAAATCACGAAAACGTACGTACGAATAAAGATATCCGCTTGAAATTTTGCACACATACTTCTTATCGATATAGGTCGTTAGGGATTGCATATGGGCCATATCGGTTCAGATTTTAGGATGTAGCCCCCATATAAACCGATCCCTAGTTTTCACTTCCTCAGCTCCTAGAGACCTCAATTTTCATCCGATTTGGCTGAAATTTGGCACAAGATCTTCTGCTCTGACTTCCATCACAACATTGGTGCCTAGCATGATCCGTATCGGTCTATATACTGACAAAGCCCTCATGCAAACAATCCCCGAATTTGACTTCTTGAGCCCCTAGAAGCCTCAATTTTTATATTGGGTTGCCCAAAAAGTAATTGCGGATTTTTCATATAGTCGGCGTTGACAAATTTTTTCACAGCTTGTGACTCTGTAATTGCATTCTTTCTTCTGTCTGTTATCAATTGTTACTTTTAGCTTGCTTTAGAAAAAAAGTGTAAAAAAGTATATTTGATTAAAGTTCATTCTAAGTTTTATTAAAAATGCATTTACTTTCTTTTAAAAAATCCGCAATTACTTTTTGGGCAACCCAATATAATTTGACCAACATTTTGCGCAAAGGCTTTTGCTATGACTTCCAACACCCATTTCAAATATAATACGAATCGGTCCATATACTGATATAGCTCCTATATAAACCGATTCCCGGATTTAACTTCTAGAGCTGCTAGATGCCTTAATTTTAACCTGATTTGCCGGAAATCATATAAAGACTGCTGTAATTATCCAAATCAGCTTATATACTGATATACGCCCCGTAAATGGCGATTCTCCTATATGACTACTTGAGACTCATTCCCGATTTGATTGTTGTAGAATAATTCAAATGCGAACTGATTTAATAAAGGCACGTTTTAGCGGAATCCATGGTGTAGGATACCCAAGATTAGGCCCGGTCAAACTTAACACCTTTTTTTTGTTGTTTCAACAGTGTTATCTACAAGAGTTTTTAAAATTTCTTTAAAATTTCACAAGCCTTTTTGGTAACCCTTTCCTATTCTATGTCTCCAACTGCAAAAGACCCATTCCTTCATTTTTCACCCATATTTGTGCTTTTAATTTCCAGACATTCTTTCTTTGTTAGTTTTTAAAAGATTGTTGACTATATTTCCCTACAAACTTCCCAACCATTTCTGACATTTTCATTTTATTCCTTCCTATGCCCAAGATCATTTTGCGTTTGTTGCCTGTGATAAATGTTGGCAATTAAGTTTTGTATTTGTCGTCGTCCTTGTGCTGTCGTCATCGTTGTCGTTGGCGAGCATAGTGTCAATGGTCTTCTTCTGGTGACGAAGTACATTTCCGCGTCTTGGTCTTGTCGTACCTCAATGTCTCCTTCTCGTTTCTACTTTTCTTTTGCAAAAATAACAAACATAATGGTTGTGGTTTATTGTTAATTAGCAAGAATTTCTCTTTAAATGTGAAAACGCCAAAGTGCTTCAGCTATACCGAAGTGTGATGAAAAGAGGAAAGCTAAAATTTTACGGACTTTCCTTAACAGTAATAGCAATAGCATCATCATTTTCTACTCCTTGTCCCTTATCGTTGGACGAAGACAAAATGAAAACACAAAACAGAACCAAAAAGAGGATGTGTTGATAAGATGATGTTAAATAGTTTTTGATAAATATGTTAAACTTCAGTAAGAAATTATGATATATAAGGGCAAATATTTTTAAAGCTTAGAGCAATAAAAATGTCATGGGAAAAAATTTTTAAAATTTATGTTTGCAGTGGAGGAAATATGAAAATTTAAAGGTTTTCAAAGATTTTGTTTAAGGTCAGCCAAAGCTGTAACGATTATATGATAAGACTCAAGGTTAAACACGCCTTAGAAATAGCTGATTGTCATTTTACTGAATGGATGACTCACAATTTTATTTGTTTTGAAAATTTTCCTATAACATTTGATTACGGGATACTTGTTTTATTTCAATAAGTGCTGTCCGATATAAGTTTAAGCTCAATGATATGGGAAATCCATTTTATTGCTGAACCCGAATGGCTTGCCGCAGAGCGACACCACTAAGAAGGGAACTTTTCACGGCAAATTTCCTATGGTAAATACCTCAGAAGTGTCGCCAGCACGCAGAGTTGAACCAACGTTGAAACCTTTTTCAGATGTTCTCGTCAGGATTTAAATTCAGACGATCACCATAAAAGACGGCATGCCAACGGTGGCCTCAAACAATCTTAACTTTAACTACTAACTACTACTACTACAAAATTTCCCATGAACATTCCATTAAGGAACAGGAAATACTTCCCTCATATCAATGAGTGTAGTGTCGGGATAAGCACCACTGAAAATTTTTTTGTAGTTCACGCCGAGATTTGAACCCATGCATTCGGCGTCATAGCCGGACTTGCTAACCTTTCTTTGAAAAGCTTTTCTGTATTCTTAAGTATAACGTTGTACAAGGTACAACGTTTTCTTTGCCCAAAAGTCAATCCCCTAGCAAATCCAAATGCAAATTTTACCCATGAACATTCCACTAAGGAACAGGGGCAAACTTCTCCATATCTATGAGTAAAGTCCGATTCAAGTTTTAAGCTCAATGATAAGGGGCCTCCTTTTTATAGGACAAACGGCGTGCCGCAGTGCGTCACCTCGTTGAAGAGAAGTCTTACATGGCATAGTACCTCACAAATGTTGCCAGCATTAGGAGGGGAAAACGACCGCTGAAAATTTTTTTTCTGATAGTTTCGCCAGGATTCGAACCCAGGCGTTCAGCGTCATGGGCGGACATACTAACTTCTGCGCTACGGTGGCCTCCGCCTCTCCTAACATTAATCGATATTTTGGCATTCATTAAAAGATATTTGTATATAAGACGCTAATTAATGGTCTTTTAAACTTTTATTTAATATAAAAACTCTTTCATATCAAGTAAAGAATCTTTCGCCGAAGGAAATATTTCCTTGAAGTGAGAAACATTAGGCACCATTATATAAAGCTGAATAACATTTTTAATGCTACTACAATTTTTATTGGTGTGTGCTTCTTGAAAGCATGTGTGGTAGTGGTTGAAATATTTAAATGCAAATTGCAAATTTTGCCCATGAACATTCCACTAAGAAACAGGGGCAAACTTCTCACATATCAATGCGTGCAGTCCGATTCAAGTTTTAAGCTCAATGATAAAGGAACTCCTTTTTATAGCCGAGTCCGAAAGGCGTACCGCAGTGCGACACCTCTTTGGAGAGAAGTTTTACATGGCATAGTACCTCACAACTGTTGCCGAAATTAGGAGCGGACAACCACCGCTGAACAATTTTTCTGATGGTCTTTCCGTGGTTCGAACCATAGAGAAAACGTTTCATAAAATATGGGAGCCGAACTGTATTACCGGGGAGAAGCGGCATCGAACGAATCACACATTTTGAACTAACCTAACCTTCCGACCGTTTCGCTGTTCCACAGGGTTACATGCGCATTCGTTGCTCACGCCTTTAACTTGGACTGCGTCGACCCGAAAGGTTTCGACATATTCAAGTTTATTGACGGCAGTTCTCTGGCCTCCACTGCCAAATCGTCCGCTTTCTCATTCCCCCTTACTCCGCAATGGCCCGGTACCCAAACGATGCGGATTGTGCCATCCTCAGAGTAGGCGTTAAACTCCTTATTACATCTCCAGACTGATCGTGAACTTGCCGTTCAGGTTGTTATTGCCCTTATGGCCTGTTTACTATTCGTAAAGATGTTCATACTCGACATCCTCGCATTACCACCACACCTTCTCACGCATTCCGTGAACGCCCGGTTCTCCGCCTGCAGTACCGTATTATGGTCGCGTAGTCTAAAACAGATCTCCGTCCCTGGTTTCTCAATGTAAACCCCCAGGTCAACTACATCCTATAGCTTTGATCCAGCCGTGTGACATGATCTTCCAGATGAGAATACTAGGGTTCTGTCAATCCAAGATTGTGCCGCTGGCACAATCCTACGCCAAGACAACATGTTCTCGGAGGGCTTGTTTCTTTTTTCATTGGCACATAAATGACTGCTTGGCAAGCAGTTCAAAATTTGTCATGCTCGAGGTGAAAAACTGTCAAGCCCCGTGGATCAGCCTCTGGACCTACTTAAGGAACACATTTTGCTCACTAATTGGAAAACAGTTCAATATTGACGTTGTTTAGCTTCGTGTAATATCTTTATTTGTTCAAAAGTTCCAGAATTATTTGCAAGATTTTTCGGTCAGGCAATACTGTGGGCCGTCGAAGTGAAAAATTGGGCGATACATATGTGTGGGAAATATATCTAAGTCTGAACCGATTGCTTTGAAATTCGCCAGTTAACTCAAGATTCTTCCTAAATTTAGTAGGAATCAGTTAAAAAATTACCAAATTATTGCAATATTTGTCAAAATCGGGCGGATGTAGATAAATATACTAGCCGAACCGGGCCCGCTCCGGCGCGCCTTTTTTAACTCTCTAATATCTTTTAAGGGTGGGGACACTTCGTTCTGAATGTGGATATCGAATTCGTGCCATTGTAACCTATGACGCTGGCGAGAACATCGGACAAAGCGGTGTATATCCCCTCTAAATGTTGGCAATATTTGCGAGGTTCAATGCCATGAATGGTTATTTAAAAAAATTTCCCCAACGAGGTGTCGGACTGCGGGACGCCGTTTGTACTCGGCTATAAGAAAAGGTCCCTAATCATTGAGTTTAAACTTGAATCGGAAAGCACTAATTGATGTGTGAGAATTTGCCCCCATATTGCCATGACCGGTAAATATGAACCGTTTGGAGGGTGTTTTGAGGCTGGGGTGGCCACCGGCACTTTGCACTGAAAATGGATATCAAATTCCTTTATTCCCAGCGGAAATGAAGTTCAGTTTAGGGGGTGCTTTAGGGCAAACCCTAAAACACTTGGCTCCAAAATTGGATATCAAATACCTTTCCCGCTGTGTACTAATGGTCTAATGGCGTTTTTGAGGGTTGGCGTGACCCCTTATACTTCAATCTGATTTTGTATTCCAGCTTCAAAATCTACTCCCGAATACCTTTCATTTGAGCCCCATATTGAAATGAACGTCCAATATGTCTGTTTGGGGGAGTTTTGGGGTTGGGGCGGATCGATGGATACTTCGACTCAAATTTTAATACTTATTCGTATTCAACTCTCCAATAACTTTCATTTGATATCTATATTGTCCCGATCGGTCTTCTTTTGATTCCCCTTCCGATATCGAAAAATTATATAGCGTATGTTTCCTTCCAGACCAACCTACATAATAGGCGAATTTCGAGAAAATCTATTCTGCCATTTTTCATTCTATACGGAACAAACAAGCCGAGTCCCATATATCCGTGATTGGCTAATGTGCCCGCTTTGGGCATTTTTGTGGGGGTAGGGTGACGCCCTATACTTCGACATGAATTTATATGCCAGATTCGTTATCTACTCCCGCATACTTTTCTTTACAATACGGTCCACTTTTGATTTTGGGTGAGGTTTTTGGGGTAACGATGGAGGGTGCGCCCCTTTCCGTTATGAATAAATTTTAAAGCCTATTCCTACTTCCCGACCATATTCATAATCTACTCCCGAATACCTTTCATTTGAGTGCCATATTGTCATGATAGTGAACTAAACCTATTAAAGTAGTTTTGGGGCTAGGGTGGCCCCCAGGTACATCGACCCAACTTTTATTATAAAATTCGTACTCTGCTCTTTAATACTTCCGTTTGAATCTTATATATATATTTTTTTTTTCACTTAACCAACACGCAGGGGATGTCCCCTATATAAGCAGTGCATTGCGTTGGCAATTAGGAAAGTTAAGCGCTGGAGTGGCGAAAGGGGGATTAGTGTTCATTGAGCTATACAATCTGTGAGAATTTTAAGGTAATCGGTTCAGCCGTTTTTGAGTCTATACGGAACAAAGAAACAAACCGACAAACAAACATAAGTTGAATTTTATATATTATTGGGTTGCCCAAAAAGTAATTGCGGATTTTTTAAAAGAAAATAAATGCATTTTTAATGAAACTTAGAATGAACTTTAAGAAAATGCATTTATTATTTTTTGAGATTCCATTGCAGGATATTGTCCGGCTGTAGACCATTGTTTAATGCTTTCAATAAAGTCAGCAAAAGTGTGTTGCTGCTAGAAGCATTTGACTTTCTATCCGTATCGCTATTTCATTTTCGACCAATATAAATCATCAATGGACGACGCAAATGGATCATGGTGCTTTACATACCATCCCTAATAGAATAGGTTGTAAAGCACTCACTCACAATTTGAACTGGGCTTTTTAAGAGGACTTGCTTTACAAGCGCATTGGAAAACAAATCAAATTTTACTTCCCTTATTCAAATCCGACTTATCCAATAATGCCAATAGCAACAAATACAAACATCTTTTGCAAAACTCTTTTGTTCTTTGACGATTGCCCAACGGTTGATGCTGCCAGTGCTGTTTTATTTTTATAGGAGCCATATCTAAATCTAAACCGATTTCGACCAATATGATGAGAAAATTTGTTAAAAAATTCGCTGACAAAAGCTTTAAAAGTGAAAATCATATGGAACATGTACATGGGGATATATCTTAATCTGAACTGATTTCCAAGGTTGTTAATGGCAATGTCGATAGTAATAAGATAATCCCTCGTGCCATATTTCCAATATAATCGAATCGGGAAGTGATTCTAAGTCTATGGGTAACATAAAGGGTGATTTTCTTGAGGTTAGGATTTTCATGCATTAGTATTTGACAGATCACGTGGGATTTCAGACATGGTGTCAAAGAGAAAGATGCTCAGTATGCTTTGACATTTCATCATGAATAGACTTACTAACGAGCAGCGCTTGCAAATCATTGAATTTTATTACCAAAATCAGTGTTCGGTTCGAAATGTGTTCATTCACCGTAACGTTGCGTCCAACAGCATCTTTGAAAAAATACGGTCCAATGATTCCACCAGCGTACAAACCACACCAAACAGTGCATTTTTCGGGATGCATGGGCAGTTCTTGAACGGCTTCTGGTTGCTCTTCACTCCAAATGCGGCAATTTTGCTTATTTACGTAGCCATTCAACCAGAAATGAGCCTCATCGCTGAACGGTGAATGAACACATTTCGAACCGAACACTGATTTTGGTAATAAAATTCAATGATTTGCAAGCGTTGCTCGTTAGTAAGTCTATTCATGATGAAATGTCAAAGCATACTGAGCATCTTTCTCTTTGACACCATGTCTGAAATCCCACGTGATCTGTCAAATACTAATGCATGAAAATCCTAACCTCAAAAAAATCACCCTTTAGAAGTAGATCTATCTCCTTTCATTTTGGGTTTAAATCCCATTTCCTGTCTTACATTACCATGTACCATAAGAGTGGTGTAAGATATTAATAGTTGTGTTATCATTAACTTTTGCCAAAAACACTGTTTTCCTAAAACCCAAAGATTGCAAGAAATCTTAAGCTGAATATCTACAAAAATTCCCAAAGTTGGTGGAAAGGAGGAGTTCATTTTAGGCAATTAGGAAAAACAAACATTTGTTTTTCGTTCTCTTTCAATTCTACGCCGTTCCATATTTCGAAAATTTGATCAAATAACTATACTTATGTAACCCCTTTCGTTTATAGGTGCGTTTAAATCAAATTTGCCTTTAAAGTCCACTTTTGAAGAAACCAACATAATATGTCAATCATTTCGTTTCATTTCAAGCATGAACAATTTTTATGCAAATTCAGTCTAGTATAAAATTAAGCAAAAATAAATTGCAATTAAATAAAATAAATAATAAAAAAATAACCAATTTTCACCCGACATACTCTAACTTGGAAACAAACAAAAAGCCATTCAGGCGAACAATGAAACATTCGCCCCAAACAAATAATCACAATGACATACGTACACACTCGAGCACATACAAAGGCATTATATTTGTAACTCTTTTCATGTCAGAAAATGAAATAATTTAATTCACTTCTCACTTGTCACTCAAGTCGAGTGTAACAGTTTAATTCACAACAATTGAAGCGACTACCGCTGCCACTGCTGCTGCTGGTGCCACTGCTGCTTCCACTGAACAACTGATGCTCAAAAGGATGCAAATGATGTGTTGTTACTCGGTGGACTTGTTGTGGGAGCAGTCGCATGATAGGGATCCCCCCTTTGGCTTCAAGCGAAGCGAAACAAATACTTGCAAAAAAACAAAAAAAAAAAAAGGCCCGCAATAAAAACAATTTGACAAGTATTCTGACAGCAAAAGTATATTGTGGTCAATACTGTAAGGAAAAACAAAAACAAAAACAAAAAGCAAAACAAGTTAAGCGAGTGAGAGTTGATCAGAACGGTGTACTGTGCGAATGTAGGACTTTTGCAGTCATACACAAAAAGTGCTTCATTGAGCTTGAACAATATTTTACAACTTAATTATAGTTACAAACTTTTTCAGAGTGTTTAACACATGTTCGCTGATGCACATAATTGCAATATATTGATTTTTAATTAAATACACAAAAAGTAAAACTGATTGTTTTTCCCCAATATTCTGTAGTTGATTGTATTAATTTTGTTTTTTCCCCTTCTCGTGTTTTAATTACAGTTTCGATGTTCGGGGGAGACCTTTTGAAAAGGCTTTGTATTGGTCCGATACAAATTCGTTTGGCCCAAGAGCCTATTTTGTTACTACCAAACAACCTGCCAAACTACAAGTCGACAATATCCAATTGGACGATGAGGGAGTGTATAGATGTCGAGTGGACTTCCAGAATTCTCCTACACGTAATCATAGAATTAATTTAACGGTTATTGGTAAGTATTGAATATGACTATTAAATAAAAATGTATCAATAATATGGGCGATGGAAGGTGCAAAGAGTTAAAAAAAAATCGTTAACTTTTTATACCCTCCACCATTGGATGGGGGTATACTAATTTCGTCATTCTGTTTGTAACTACTCGAAATATTCGTCTGAGACCCCATAAAGTATATATATTCCCGATGGTCGCGACATTTTATATCGATATAGCCATGTCCGTACGGCCGTCCGTCAGTCAGTCCGTCTGTCTGTCGAAAGCACTCTAACTTTCGAAGGAGTAAAGCTAAAGCTTGAAATTTTGCTCAAATACTTTTTATTAGTGTAGGTCGGTTGGGATTGTAAATGGACCATATCGGTCCATGTTTTCATATAGCTGCCATATAAACCGATCTTGGGTCTTGACTTCTTGAGCCTCGAGAGGGCGCAATTCTTATCCGATTGGAATGAAATTTTGCACGACGTGTTTTGTTATGACATCCAACAACTGTACCAAGTATGATTCAAATCGGTTCATAACCTGATATAGCTGCCATATAAATCGATCTTGGGTCTTGACTTCTTGAGCTTCTAGAGGGCCCAATTCTTATCCGATTGGAATAAAATTTTGCACGACGTGTTTTGCTATGATTTCCAACAACTGTGCCCAATTAGGTTCAAATCGGTCAATAACCTGATATAGCTGCCATATAAACCGATCTTGGGTTTGACTTCTTGAGCTTCTAGGGGGCCCAATTCTTATCCGATTGGAATGAAATTTTGCACGACGTGTTTTGTTGTGACATCCAACAACTGTGCCAAGTATGATTCAAATCGGTTCATAACCTGATATAGCTGCCATATAAATCGTTCTTGGGTCTTGACTTCTGGAGCCTCTAGAGGGCCCAATTCTTATCCGATTGGAATAAAATTTTGCACGACGTGTTTTGCAATGACTTCCAACTACTGTGCTAAGTTAGGTTCAAATCAGTCAATAACATGATATAGCTGCCATATAAGCCGATCTTGGGTTTTGACTTCTTGAGCTTCTAGAGATCCCAATTCTTATCCGATTGGAATAAAATTTTGCACGACGTGTTTTGTTATGATAATCAATAACTGTGCCAAGTATGGATTAAATCGGTTCATAACCTGATATAGCTGCCTGTAAACCGATCTTGGGACTTGATTCTTGACCCTCTGGAGTGCACAATACTTATCCGATTGGAATGAAATTTTGCACGATCTTCCAACAACTGTGCTAAATTAGGTTCAAATTAGTCAATGACCATATATAGCTGCTATAGAAACCGATCTGGCATCTTAACTTCTTGAGCCTCTAGAGGTCGCAATTAATATCCGATTTGTCTGACATTTTGTTTGACGGATCCTCTCATGACCATCAACATACATGTTTATTATGGTCTGAATCAATCTATAGCCTGATACAGCTCCCATACAAGTCGATCTCTCTATTTACTTCTCGAGCCCCCAAAGGGGCCTCAATTCTCGTTTGAATTGGCTAACGTTTTACACAGGTCTCCAACATATAATTTAATTGTGGTCCGAACCGGACCATATCTTAATATCGCTCTAATAGCAGAGCAAATCTTTTCTTTTACCGTTTTTTGCCCAAGAAGAGATGCCGGGAAAACGACTCGACACATGCGATCCATGGTGGAGGGTATATAAGATTCGGCCCGGCCGAACTTAGCACGCTTTTACTTGTTTATATTCTACACTGTGGTATAGGGTATTATAACTTTGTGCTTTTGTTTGCAACGCTAAGAAGGAGAAGAGCTAGATCCATTGATATGTTTGCCGGCTTAAAATCACTTGATTAAGCTATGTCTGTCTGTCCGTCTGTCTGTCCATGTATTCTTGTGGTCAAGGTACAGGTCGTATTTGATGTCTGAATGTCATGAAATTTTGCACAAGTCTCACTTTTGGTCCAAGGCCGAATGCTATTCAGAACGCGGTTCAGAATTAGATATAGCTCCCAAATATATCTTTCATCCGATTTGGTCTTTAAAGCCTGTAGAAGCCACAGTTTTGGTCCGATCTTTACAAAATTTGGCATTAGGTGTTTTATTTGACGTCCGTATATTTCGTCAAAATCGGTCCAGATTTAGATATAGCTCCCAGATATATCTTTCATCCCATGTGGCCTTTTTAGTTTTTAGTAGCCACAACATTGATCCGATCCTAAAAAAATTGAGCATGAAATATTTCATGTGACGCCTTAATACATGTGCACAATTTTATCCAAATCGGGTTAGATTTAAATATAGCTTTCATCCGGTTTGACCTCTTAAGACTGTAGAAGCCAGAATTTTAGTCGATCTCTACCAAATTTGGCATGAACTGCTTTTTTGGCGTCCAAGAATATGCGTGCAAAATTCAATCAAAATCGATTCAGATTTGGATATAATTCCCATATATATCTTTCATCCGATATATCTCTTAAAGCTGGAGAAGCCACACTTTTGGTCTGATCTTTACCAAATTTTGCATGAAGTTTTTTTGACGTTCCAATATGTGTACAATCGGATCAGATTTAGATATAGCTCCCATATATATCTTTCATCTGATATGGTTTTTTAAGGCTGTGGTAGCAACAATTTTGATCCGATCCTTACAAAATTTAACGCGAGATGTTTTATTTTACTTCTCAATACCTGCGAAAAATTTCTTTAAAATTGGATCAGATTAAGAACTATCTCCCATATTAATTTTTCAATCGAAATGGCCTTTAAGTCTGTGGAAGCCACAGTTCAGGTCCGATCTTTACAAAAAATTTGTACGAGATGTTTGATTTGACATCCTAGCACATGTACAAAATTTCAAATCAAATTTCAAATCGGATCAGATTTAAATATAGCTCCGATATATATCTTTCATTGAAATCGGGTAATAAATTAAGCTTTAATGAGCTTTAGACCCTTAACCGGCATATCGGTCTATATGACAGCTATATCTAAATACAGTGCTATTTTTACCATATTTGGTTCGGATGGCGAGTGGCCTAAAACTATTCACTGTTTCAAATTTCAGCGAAATCGGATAATAAATAGGGCTTTTATGGGCTTCAGACCCTTTATCGGGAGATCGCTCTAAAGGGCAGTTATATCTAAATACAGTCTGATCCAAATTATATTTGAGGCGGATGTTGGGAGACCTAAAACTACCAACTATTTCAATTTTCAGCGAAATCTGATAACAAATAGGGCTTTTATGGGCTTCAGACCCTTTATCGGGAGATCTCTTTATAGGGCAGCTATATCTAAATATAGGTTATCTGAACCATATTTGGGATGTTGGTAGGCCTAAAACTACTCACTGTTTTAAATTTCAGCAAAATCGGATGAAAAATTAAGTTTTTATAGGCATTAGAGCCTTTATCGGAAAATCGGTCTATATAGCAGCTATATCCAATTATGATCCGATTTGGCCCGTTCAAGAACTTAAACACCGTGCATCAAAAAGACGTAACAGCGCCAAATTTCAGCTCAATATCTCAATTTTTGAAGCCTGTAGAGTGATTACAACAGACGGACGGACAAACACACGGACATCGTTAAATCGTCTTAGAATTTTACGACGATCCGAAATATATATACTTTGTAGGGTCGGAAATTGATATTTTGATGTGTTGCAAACAGAATGACTTAATAAATATACCCCCTAACCTACGGTGGTGAGTATAAATACAATACATTACCTTCAACTGCAACTACTGCCTTCTCCAGTACACAAAACACTGGTATAACAACAACAACATTATATCATAGCCATTCCTGAAACGTTTCCACCTACAATACGACATATTGCTCGCGTGAATAGCCGGACGAATATCCCGGGAGAACCACGGTATCATTCTAGAGGACACTTCTCCAGTCTTGAGTAGTATCCCAAGTTCCTGTAGGCCACAGGTATTCCTCTGTAGAAAGTCAATTTGTTCATCGACAGTTTCCATACAAAAAATTAAATCCCAGTTCCCATTTCTCAAAAACACAAACTCGAAATTCCTATGTCAGGAAATCTTTACTTTTTGCACACTCCTTAGAACTTTTGCATTATATGCCCCTGAATCAATTCGAATCCTTATAACACTAATCCCAAAGGATGGGACTTTTCGCCTCTTTGGGACTCGACGTCCTCTTTACATGCCCTGCACACATCTTGTGTAGCTGCGCCTATGCTATGTAGTTAATGTAGGCGCCGAAGGCCGTAGTGAACTTCTGTATAATTTTCTTCAGTATATGCCTCGTCTTGTTTCGGTCTGGATTCCCCCAATAGGATTTTTGCGGTCTTTCCCACAGCTTTTTGTCAGTATCACATTTCTCGCCCATGTCATTAATACAAGGGTTTTGTGTTTTACCAATTTATTGCCTATAAACATTTGACCGGGAGGCCATCGTGGCACACTCATTGATATGAGAGAGGTATCCCCTGTTCCTGAATAGAATAGGACCGTACTTAGCACAGTTGTTGAAAGTCATAACTGAACTCCGGCATGCAAAATTTAAGCCAAATGGGACAAAAATTAAGTCTTCCAGGGGCTCAAGAAATCAAATCGGGAGATCGGCTTATATAGGAGCTATATCAGGTTATGGACGGACTTAAACCATACTTGGCTCAGTTGTTGAAAGTCATAGCAGAACAGAATCTGCAATATTTAAGCCAAATCGGACAAAAATTGAGGCTTCCAGGGCTCAAGTAGGCAAATCGGGAGATTGGTTTATATAGGAGCTATATCAGGGTAAAGACCGATTTAGACTGTGTATAGCAAATTTATTAAAAAACATAACAGGACAGTGTGTTCAAAATTAAAGCTAAATAGGATAAACATTTCGGCTTCAAGGGGCTCATATAGTCAAATCGGGAGATCGGTTTATATAGGACTTCCATCGGGTTATTGACTGATTTAGACCGTACTTGGCCTAATTGTTGAAACTTATAACAGAACACCAGATGCAAAATTTTAGCGAAATCCGACAAAAATTGTAACTAAGTAACAGAACACTATCGGCAAAATTTTAGCCAAATCGAAAAAATTGTGGCTTCCAGGGGCTCAGGAAGATAAATCGAGAGATCGGTTTATATAGGAGCTACAACAGGTTCTTAACCGATTTGAACCGTACTTGTCACAGTTGTTGAAAGTCATAACAAAACACTATCTTAAATATTTTAGCCTAATCGGACAAAAATTGCGGCTTCCAGGGGCTCAAGAATATAAATCGGGAGATCGGTTTATATGGAAGCTAAATCAGGTCATAGATTTAGAATGTATTTGGCACAGTTGTTAAGAATTAAAATAAAACTACCTCTGAAAAATTTTAGCCAAATCGGACATAAATTCCGGGTTTCAGGGGTTCAAGAAGTCAAATCGGGAGATCGTTTTATTTATGAACTATATAAGGTTCTTGGCCGATTTGGACTGTACTGGGATTAGGAAGTCCAAAAATGAGATCGGTCTATATAGGAGCTATATCAGGTTCTTGACCAATTTGTTTTTGAAACTCATAACAGAACCCTATATGTAAAATTTTAGCCAAGTCGGACAAAAATTGTAGCTTCCAGAGGCTCAAGAAGTCAAATCGGGAGATCGGTTTATATGGGTACTATATTAGGACCTTGACCGATTTGAACCGTACTTAGCACAGTTTTTCAAAATCATTACAGAACACTACCTACACTGTCTGAAAAATTTCATCCAAATCGGGCAAACATTTTGGCTTGTAATGGCTTAAGGTGTTAAATCGGGAGCTATATCAGCTTATAGACTGATTTGAACCGAACTTGGCTCAATTGTTGAAAATCATAACAGTACACTACCTGCCAATTCGGACAAATACAGCGGCTTTCAGGCTCGAGAAGTCAAATCTGAACATCGGCTTATATGAGAGCTATATTCAAATACCACCGTTGGGCAGAGGTTTCATTTCCGGCTATGACGCCGAACGCCTGGGTTCAAATCCTGGAGTGAACATCAGAGAAATTTTCAGCGGTGGTTATCCCCTTAGAAATGATGGCAACATAGTATCCTGCCAAGTTAAACTCTTCTACCAGATGGTATCGCTATGCGGCACGCCGTTAGGACTCGGCGTAAAAAAGGAGGCTCTTTATTATAGAGCTTAAACTTTAATAAGACTGTACTTACTGATATGAGAGATTTACGCGTTCGACCGCTATCATGATTTCGACAGACATACGGACAGACATGGCTGGGTCGAATCGGAATGTCAAAGCGATCAAGAATATATATACATTATGGTGTTTTCGATCAATATTTCGAGGTGTTATAAACGGAATCACTAGATTAGTACATCACCACCCTAGGATAACGGGTAAAACAAACGGAATGACAAGATTAGTGCCATCCTATGGTGGAGGATATAAAAATGTATACAGCTTGGAGCCATTCGAGTAACAACTTTTTTAAAAGTGTTTTATTATCAAAGCTATTTTTTATTGTCGACCAAAAGTTCCTAAATAGCTGTTGATAACATACTTCTCAAAACAATTATGGACCAGAAAATTTTAAGTTTTATTTTTAGCTCTTATTTATTATGGCTCTGAAGCCCAATGCGTAGACTGAAAAACATAATGACTTTGACATTTTGAAAAGAACACCAAACCTGAATAAATAAACACAACATTATCTTTAAATTTTCAAGTGAGTTTTTTTTTAGATTTTCGACACAACCTCATCATCCATTGCCCAAACTCCCCAGTGTGTGCATCGCATACAACAGTTAATATTTATTACAAAATAATTCCCTGCTTTTTTTGATCATCGCATCATTCGTTCTTCTCTTTGCAGTTCCTCCTCATCAAATACTGGTGTATGATGCCTCGGGTCGTGATGTGGCCGGTGCTGTAGGGCCGCTCTTCGAAGGCGACAACATTGTGCTGACATGTGAAGTGCGTGGCGGTAAGTGAACATGTCATGTTTTAAAGAGCATTAACAAAATGTGGTTCAAGAAGATGGAGCAACCATGTCACACGGTTGTTACCCAAGCCTCAGCGCAAAACTTCATGGCTGGCACAGAGTGACATGCAAGATGCAGCATACAAACCGCAAAAGAACAATCATTCTCTTGCTAGCTTGCTTACTTGCGTTTCACCCTTGAGAAGAACGCATAGCGTAGTGTTGTCTTTCTACTGATTTGACCTGCAGACATATGCGGTGTCGTAAATCTTTTAAAAAGTCCCTAAAGATGTATTCGCGTTTATTTTGTTGTAAATATTCGCATGTACAAGTATATGGTCAAAAAACCGCCCAAAAGAGAAAGCAAAAACAAAATCACACAGGACACCGAATATAACATTGTGTATAAATAAAAAGAGCAAAACTATATACTCATACTAACACACCTACATATACACTGGCACAAAAATATTCCCTGTGTGAATGCAGATTAGGGTAGCAAACAATTTTTGAAGAAATTTCTAGAGAAACATCTTCTTTTAAAATTTTAATAGAATTGTCTATGAGAAACACATTTTAACGGAACTCTTTATTAAATATTATTTGACCCAATTTTCCATAGCAAAATTTTGAAAAAAAATATCCTTAAGCTCTTGGCCTATATGTGTTCAAGATTTTTTTTCCATCAACCAACACGCGGGGGATGTCTCCTTTGAATGCAGTGCATTGCGTTGACGAAAGGAAATTAGGAATTGGTGGGGAGAACGGGAAATGTCCTAAATCTCTGGATGTCATAGAGGGTGGGAAAAACATTAGCCGGAAGTCGATTCACCATACAAACGGTTCGGGCGAATTAAGAATTCTCTCTATAATGCATTTTGCGGTCCGCTGGCCAATCAATTACACGAGGGTGTGAGTTTCTCGAATGTCTAGAATCCTTGTCAAACATTCTTATATCAGGAAATAGAAGACGAATATCAGACGAACACATACCATGAGAGTATCGATAGAACAACGCCAAACAACCCACATTGCGACAATGTTCAAGGTGGGCAATAGAGTTGGATACCCTACTTTGCCCAATCAACGCCATCACTCTCCTCTGTATACGATGCAGTAGCTCCAGGGATGATTTCCAGCCCATACATGTGAGTTGTACTCTATTTTCGGCCTTATGAAAGTGATGTAGATGTAAAGAAGAAGACGGAGTGAAGGCATTCTTACACCGTTTAAGGAAGCCTAAACATTTAAATGGTTCTTTCAACTCTTCAACAAATACATGTTTAGGCCAACAGACATCACTTTGTATTTTCATGCCCAGAACATCAAGAGCTTCTGATTGCTCAACATCTATACCGTTAATAGACAAAGATGATCGTAATGGGTCAGCCAATCGTTTGTGTGACAACAAACAGCTCTGGGTCTTCGATTTATTCGACCCCACTCAGAAATGGCCAGGATTTTCTGCTTGGTAGAGTGTATCATCCATAACCCGCCTCTTGTCCTCAATTTCTCGAAGACTCGGCCTGTGGTCGAATGAGTACGAATGACAGAGATTTCTGTCATCCACAAATAAGTATTGGGTTGCCCAAAAAGTAATTGCGGATTTTTCATATAGTCGGCTTTGACAAATTTTTTCACAGCTTGTGACTCTGTAATTGCATTCTTTCTTCTGTCAGTTATCAGCTGTTACTTTTAGCTTGCTTTAGAAAAAAAGTGTAAAAAAAGTATATTTGATTAAAGTTTATTCTAAGTTTTATTAAAAATGCATTTACTTTCTTTTAAAAAGTCCGCAATTACTTTTTGGGCAACCCAATAGATCGGATTCGATGACTGACTCAACAAATCGTTGATGAAAATAACAAAAAGAGAAGGAGAAAGAACAGAGCCCTAAGGTACACCTGCGGTCAATTTATGCTCTTTAAATGAGGGCCCATTTATAATCACTCGTAAAGTGCGATCTCTGAGAAAGCTCGAAATAAATCGAACGAAGCCCTTACCGACACCAAATGCGACAAGCTTTTATAGTAGTGCACCATGCCAGACCCTATCAAATGCCTTGAAGATATCCAGAGCCACAACCTTACTCTCACCAGACTGGTGGATTGAGCAACTCCAACGTTCCAACAGAAGTGCCATGAGGACGCCCGTAGAGCGATTTCTGCGGAACCCATACTGTTGGTCGCTAAGAAGCTCATTGGACTCTTTATACCTCACAAGATGGGGATTTACCATGCTCTCCATAACCTTGGAGAGAGCGGAGAATATCGCACTTGGCCGATAAGTCGCAGGGTTGTTTGCCTCACCCTTCTTGGGTATTGGCTGAACGTTCGCAACCTTCGAACGCGCCGGAAAGACTCTCACACGGTAGGCAATGTTGTAAGGGTTGTGTAATGGACAAGCAAGCGTCGAAGAACACCTGCGCAAGACAAGTGAGCTATGACAAAGTAGATCAACAAAACAAACAAGAAACAACAAAAAAAAGAAAAAAAATTGATGAAAAAATTATAAAAAATATGTTATTTTCCAGAAATTAAAATTTAAGCGCATTTTGTAAAAAAAATTATAATGCCAATATTTTTTAATGAAAATCCAAGTTTACGATATTTAGAAACCTACCAAGAAGATTTGTGTAAAGTCCGTTGATATAAAAAAAAACTTGTCTCCTTTCTTCAAACTAAGTAAGTGTATTTGCTTCCAAATTTTATTGTATCCATTGCTTCCAAATTTTATTGTTTGCATCCAGGGGTCTAATTTGGTCTCCTATATTGTAATATTCATGTTTTTCAAAAATTTTCCTTTAATATGGATCTTACACTGCCCGAATTCGTTATTAGAGCAAGGGGAAATTTCATTTCATATTTATACAATATTCCTGGGGCCATTTTAGAGGGTGCAGATCATTTTTTCTTAATTTGTGGAATGCAACCACCCTATTATAAATATAGATGTTAAAAAGTTTACCCATGTATGAAAAAAAAATATATTGAAAAATTACTGCAACTTGGCAAACAACATGGCTACAGTCCTCATACACACACTCGTTGAAAGACCTTCGCGAGTAAGGCCTTTTTGTGTCTGTGTGCATAGAAAAGTGTGTCGTCTAGGGCTTGTGGTAGTTGGTCGGCATGTTGTTTGGCTCTTCGGTAGTTCATGGCCTGTCTGTTATCTTCACCCATCTGCATTGAGTTTCTTTTGGTGTTTGTGGGTGTGGGTGTGTGTGTGTCAACGAATGTATTGGTGGATGATGCTGTACGCCTTAGCAGTGCATTGGGTGCCATAAATCATAATTGTTCTGACAACATTTCAGGGACTTTGATGTTGTTGCTCTTGTTGTTATGCTACCCAATGGTGTCTGTGCATAATAAGCTTTAAAATTTTATTGCAACACATGGAATTAATATGAATGATTTTTTGTCCATGCCAGCCTGTCAGTATTGGTATACGGGTGCAAGAGGGGACATTTGGGTTTTTGTGTTTTTTCCTTTAACATTTAGTGAATGTTGTTAGAAAGTATGAAGTTGAAATTTACATAAATTTGGAAATTTAGGTTGAAGAGAGCTCCATTAGCGTTCTGGGTGGCGTATGAATTTTAATGACAAAATCGTACATACCACATACGCCACAATGGTCTGAACAAAACAACAGGGAATAGGAAGCATTCATTATAAATTTGCTAAATTCCCAACAGAAACTAAAGGTTGACCAAATTTCCTGGAAAAATAAAAATTTAACAAAAATTAAAAAACAAAATAATTTTACCCTACACCACTACTGTGGTACAGGGTATTATAACTTAGTGCATTTGTTTGTAACACCCAAAAGGAAGAGAGATAGACCCATTGGAAAGTATACCGATCGACTCAGAATCGCTTTCTGATTCGATTTGGCTATGCCCGTCTGTCTATCTGTCTGTCTGTCCGTCTGTCCGTCTGCCCGTCTGTCCGTCTGTCTGTCCATGTTAATTTGTGTACAAATTACAGGTCGCAATTTTTATCCGATCGTCTTCAAATTTGGTATGAGGATGTTTTTCGGTCTAGAAACGGAGCACATTGAAATTGAAAAAAATCTGTTCAGATTTGGATATAGCTCCCATATATATGTTCGTCCGACAGCAATAAAATTGTCATTTGTTAACCGATTCTCTAGAAATTCGACAGGAGGGAATTCCTTACGACTCTCGATGTTACTGTATATATATATACATATATCGCCCGATTTTCACTCATAAACCCACTGCAAGCGCATTTATTAGCCAATCTTCCCAAAATTGTGTACAACGGTTTCCTCGACGACTTTCACAATATCCATATAGTTTGGTCGAAATCGGTTCAGATTTAGATATAGCTCCCATGTCAGAGTTAAGTAGGGACATTCTACGTCTCCGCTTTCCATAGCAATGCAAATTTGCCCATCTATATTCCACTGAGGAATAGGGGCTTACTTCTCACATCTCAATCATGGCTGTCCGATTCAAGTTTTAAGCTGAATGATAAGGGATCACCTTTTTAAAGTCGAGTCCGAATGGCGTGCCGCAGTGCTACACCTCTTTCGGAAGATGTTCATAGATGGCTGCCATACCAAACGGTGCTGTACCTCACAAATGTCGCCAGCATTAGGGTGGGAAAACCATTGCTGATATTTTTTTTCTGACGTTTTCGACAGGATTCGAACCCAGGCGTTCAGCGCCATAGGCGGACACGCTAACATCTGTGCTACGGTGGCCACACAAACCTTGGGGCACACCAGTATATATAGGCCAAGCATTAATCCTCAATAGATATTAAATTGAAACGCCCCCACATAATTCTGCATCGTCATAATATGGAGAAGGTTCTGATCAACAAGCACGTATGTGTATACCGACGACATTTCATTTCGCTCCACCTGTTCCTACTTATAAAGCTCTCTTCGTCTCCCTTATTAAAAACCTCTATCGCCAAGCTGACCTTAACAATGCTAAGGTCCTTGGACCCACAATATATAAAGCCTTTGGACTATGCAAATGGAAAGCATGCGAATGGAAAGCAATGCGATTGGAACGGTCGAATGCCCAAGACAAGAGTCAGGTTTATTCCTCAGATCCCTCGGCAAGACTTGACGCTTGTTGGCTAAAGGATCTTGGCGCAGCGCCTCTCGATACAACATGCCCCTCCACCATTGGTATATTGTCGGACCATACTAAGCCCACCCCGGGAAAAATTTTTACATGACATAGTACCTCAGAAATGTTGCCAGAATTATGAGGGTATATCCACCGCAGAAAATTTGTTATGATTTTCTCGCCAGGCAGAATTCGAGCCTATGCATTCAGCATCATAGGCGGACATGCTAACCTCTTAGCCCCTAACCGGCCTAAAACGAATGCAAATTTACTCATGAATATTCCGTTAAGGAACAGGGGTTAATTTCTCACATATCAATGAGTGCTGTCCGATTCAAGTTTTTATGGCTCCTTTTTAAAGCCGAGTCCGAGGGCGGACCCTCCCTTTATTAAAATTTTTTAAAAAACACAAAATCTCGGAGATGGGTTTAGCGATTTAAGCGAAATTTTGTGTGCTCTCTGATAGTAACCTAAAAAATTGAATTTGGTTTCCAAATTTCTGATAGGGTACCTCGGGGGTCCGCCCCATCTCAATCCCCAAACCCACAAAATATACATATAGACCAAGCATGACTCAACTAAAACATATTTAAGGTAAGCAAACGTATCTGATACTCGATTGAGTGACCAAGTATTTGACATATTCATAGGTCATGGCATAATGGGGCTCAAGTGAAAGGTACTTGGGAGTAGAAATTGATACTTATTTTCGGGACCAAGTTTCTGGGGGTCCACCTTTTCCCCAAACAGGTCTTATTTAATGACCATGGGGAAGTGGGGCTCAAATAAAAGGTATTTGAGAGTGCAACACGTATCTGATATATATTTTCAGGACTGAATGGCCGTCTCATCCCCCAAACCGGTCATGTTTGCTGACTATAGAAATATGGGGCTCAAATGAAAGATTTTTTATAGAAGAGCTCGAAACTGATATCAACATTGGGGAACAACTTCCTAGGGAACGTCCCTCCCCCATAACTATCTCCAAATAGGACGTAGTTGCTATGACAATTTGGGGTTCAACGACAGTGCAGCACGATGTTGATAGTTTCTAGGTCCAACCTCCAAATCAGACATTTTTGCTGATTGTTGCAAAAAGGTCTCAAATGAAAGGTATTTGTGATTAGAAAACGAATTTGGTATCGAATTTCGGGGACAAGTGTTTAGGGTACGCCTCTTCTCATAAAGAGGAGACATTTACCGGACATGACAGTATAGGGTTCAACTGACAGGTATTTGGGATTAGAAAACGAATTTGATCCCTAATTTGAGGCCCAGTGTTTGTGGGATGCCTCATGGCATAGACTCCCCTTAAACCAATGACAATATGGGGTTCAAGTAAATGATATTGGAGATTAGAGCACGATGCTGATATTTTATCAGGGCTTATTGTGGGGGGGGGACCACCCCACCCCCAAAAACACCCCTAAATCGTACAAATATATTTACCGACCATGGCTAGAGATGAGCGATGGGTTAATACTCAAAAGGTATCTATAATTTACCGGGTAAATTGGTTAAATACCCGGGTATTTACCCATTTATATACAAAATCTGGGTATTGAAAATTTTGCAGATATCTTAGGTATAAAAACATTTTCCAAACAATTTTTGATGATTTTGTATTCTTTGTATATAAATCTGACCTTCTGATCTCATAAAATCGGATTTTAGTTATATATCGCCGCTATATAGGCCGATCTCCAGACTTAAAGTCTTGAGGCAATAAATTGGTAATTTTTCATCAGACTTCGATTTGGCACAGTGAGTTCTGGTAGAACCCTACCTATGTCTGTAAAGTCTGGTTCATATCGAATAATAATTAGACATAGCTGCTCTATAGACCGATCACCCGATCTCCAGATGTAGTGCAGATCCATTTATCACCCGAATCCGATGAAATTTGTCACAGTTTGTTGTGGTAGACCCCTACACATTACTGGCAAATGTGGTCAAGATCGGACCATAGATATCCTAAATAGATACCATATAATACCCAAGCGTTGGGTATTAACCCGCTAAAAACCCATCTCTAACCATGGCAATATGGGACTAAAATAAAAAGGTATTTAGGAGAAGAACACGAAATTGATACCGGGGACTCCTTTTCCTTAGTGGAATGTTCATGGGTAAAATTTGCATTTTTTGCACGATACCCACTTTCGGGGGTCCACACCACTCCCTAAACCCACCAACCACCCCCTGGCGGCCTTCCCACTCCCAAAATCTCCATGAGAATACCGGGCTTTTAAGAATTAGTTTCACCTAACATTCAAAACGTGAATGAACCTAAACCCTCCAAGCGAATTCGTAGACCAATCAAATTTTGACAAAATTAAATTTTTGCCTCTTTTTTTAAACCGAGTGCGAACGGCGTGCCGCAGTGCGACACCTCTTTGGAGAGAAGTTTTGCATGGCATTGTACCTCACAAATGTTGCCAGCATTAGGAGGGAAAACCACCGCTGAGAATTGTTCTGATGGTCTCGCCAGGATATTAACCCAAGCGTTCAGCTATATAGGCGGACATGCTAACTTCTGCGCTACGGTGGCCTCCTCAAAGAAATGAAATTTTGACAAGATTTCCTTTAAAATTAAATTTTGTAAAAATTTCCTATGGAAATGAAATTTTGAAAAAAAATTCATCAGAAATGAAATTTTGACAAAATATCCTAATTTCTGAAAAAATTTCCTATAGAATTGAATTTTCTTCGGAAATTGAAATTTTTCGCAAAATTTCCTATAGAAATTAAATTTTTACAAAATTTAATTTTTTAAGAAAATTTTATCAAAATTTTATATAAAAATTAAATTTTGACAAAAATTCCTATAGAATTTAATTTTTTATAAAACAAATTCTAAACATTTCTTAGTTTTCTGCTACTCCTTCAACTGCATTCTGCTTCAATTTATACTAAATGCAATAAAAGGAAAAAAAAACTATCAAACAGTACAGACTGGCAGGAAGTAACTAGTAAAACGAATGTATCTAAGCACACAACCATTGAATGAGTTCCTGGAAACACATGGAGTAAGTTCATCGATATTGAATTACTTCCTCTTTTTTTGTTTCATATTCTCCCCCTTTTTGTGGTCACTTTACGATTTAATTGCTTTTTAATTTAGTGATTTTCCAATAAAATTCTAGTTATGAACAATGAAGTGAAACAAGTGGCTTTTTGTCATCATTTCTTTTCCCCACTTGAATGATATACTGAATAGAGGGTTTAAAGGGGTAGTATATGGGAAAGGTTTTTGTGTAAAAATTAAATTTTTAACGGCACTCTATCGATAGACATTGTCATCATAGTCATTTAAGTAATTGTGTGATAGGCCTTAATTTAATAGGGCTTAAAATGTTTTAACTATTAGCATGTGCTTAATTTTAAAAGGTCTCCTCACATCGATTACCCCCATAAAAATCCAATGCTACTTGTTGTTAGGGCGTAAACGCCACCATGGCCAAATATTGTTGCCATATAAAATCCACATCCATACTCTCACTCTCTCTCTCTCTCTCTCTGTTTCATTCAATTGCTCTCTCTCACTCTCTCCCAGCCTTCACCAAGTAATGACTTTGGCAAAAAGCAAACATTATCAATGTTAATATCCCCCAGGAGAGCTTTACGTGTATGGCATAGACAAACTGTCAGTGTGTGTGTGTGTGTGTGTAAGTGTAAAATTGTGAGGATTTCCTTTAAGCATAATATTTGTATTTGATGTGATTTTTATTTAGCCTGTTATGACAATGACACCAACAGTTTGCACTTTAATTGTGAAATTTTCTTGTTTCTTTTTTTCTCTCTCTAGCTTTTCATTTTTATTGATGAGCATAAATTAAAAAGGGCATTTGGAGATAATTTCGCTAGACATAATGGCTTATTTTATTATATATCCCCAAAAGTAGGCAATACTTTTGATAAAAGCTCTGTAAATAGAGGCTATGCTAGCCAAGCTAACCAGAAGGCATTTAATTTTAATATGACCCATGCGTTAAGCATTCCTCATTTTTCATACCAAATTTTTGGTTAGAAGTGTCAACAGAGTTTTTACAGCTTAATTAAAATTTATAATAACCCTGGGATTATTTGCTTAAAGACTGTGCCGAAGACTATTGCAAAGTCTTGGGGTACTTTACACTTCCCTTTTTTGCAGTTCACCCCCACTCTCGGGCTCTGCCGTACTCTCTTTTGGTATATTAAATTTTATTAGGACATTAAGTCTTGATTTCTGTTCATTTCATAAAAAATTATTTCTTTCAGTCTCAACTCCAAAGCTTTCATTCAGAACATTTCTTCATGGCTTAGAGCTTTGATGTTGTGTGGTATTTGTTGCGTTGTGTTATGGTCCGGACTCAGTGTCATTGTTCTAATAAATACACCCCAGAGACTTTGGTCAAGCAGTTTTCGTTTTGTTGGCCCTTCTATAGTGCCGACTGAAATATTTCTTATTCATACTTTACGACATTGTTGGCTAGCTGACTAGATGGCTGATATCCTGTTCTTTGGCAGATATCCTGTTCTACTATTATCTGTGTGTGTGTGTGTCATACACAGTCTGTTTCTGGTTACGGCCAAGTCACAGTTAACAAAAAGAACCACAGAGAGCCAAGTATCCAGGCAATCAGCCAAACAAGGCTCTTAAGTGCATAATGTGTCTGTAAGTGTTTAAGTATATACAAAAGTAGCAAAAAGCAACAGAAAAAAAGTGAAATCAAAACCACAACAAAAACTTAAGCATTTTTGTTATTTAATATACCTTAATAAGTAGGTGTATGTGTATATGTTTGCAAGAGGCATATCTGTAAGGGTCAAATTGTCTGCAAAACAACAGGAACACAAATTTGACATCCATGGATTTTTCATACTTCAGCATTGCTGTTCCATTCATCCATACAACGGCAAGTCTTTTAGGTTCCTAAAGGACTTTTTTTACTGTCTTTCTGTTCGTGTTCTCGGCAACTGGGCTAAGCGAAAATGTGGCATATGGGTCTAAGGTTGTTCTTCAATGCGTGAGCATGGATTAAGAGAGTCAGCAAATGGATTTCGATTTAGGACTACAGCTCTTAGGCCCCGACTACTGGTCCATTGACCCATATCCGAACACACGAACATTTCGAAACAAGCAGTTCGATCTAAGTTTTACCGCAATGAGGTAACTTCTTTTTTAGTCAAGTCCGAATAACGATCCCTAGAGCGATATCATGTTGTAGAGGGAATTAACATAAACAAAAGCCTCACAAATGTTAGCAACAATAGTGTGAAGACAACCACCCCAGAAAAAAAGTTTTTATATTCAGGTCAGGGTATTAGCTGATATTTGTGTCAGTCTGCTTCTTGAAATATTACTCAAATTTTTATAACCACTACCGAAGGGTGCCAGTATATTCATTTTGTCATTCCGTTTGCAACACATCGAAATATTCTAATCAGCGTAAAAATCTAAGACGATCTAGCCATGTCCGTCTGTCTGTTGAAATCACTCTACAGTCTTTAAAAATAGAGATATTGAGCTGAAACTTTGCACAGATTAATTTTTTTTATTCATAAGCAGGTTAAGTTCGAAGATGGGCTATCTCGGACTATATCTTGATATAGCCCCCATATAAACCGATTCGCCGATTTAGGGTCTTAGGCCCATAAAAGCCACATTTATTCTCCAATTTTTCTGAATTTTGGGACAGTGAGTTGTGTTAGGCCTTTTGACTTCCTCTGTCAATTTGGCCCAGATCGGTCCAGATTTGGTATAGCTGCCATGTAGACCGATCCTCCGATTTAGGGTCTTAGGCCCATTAAAGCAAAATTTATTATCCGATTTTGCTGAAATTTAGGACTGTGAGTTGTGTTAGGCGACATCTTTCTTCAATTTGGCTCTGATTGGTTTAGATTTGGATATAGCTTTCATATGGACCGATCTCTCGATTTAGGGTCTTAGACCCATAAAAGCCGCATTTATTGTCCGATGTCGCCAAAATTTGGTACAGTGAGTTATGTTAGGCCTTTCGACATCCTTCTTCAAATTGGGCCAGATCGGTCCAGATTTGAATATAGCTGCCATATAGACCGATTTCTCGACTTAAAGTTTTGGGCCCATATAGGCGCATTTATTGTCCGATTTCGCCGAAATTTGGGACAGTGAATTTTGTAAGACCCTTCGACATTCTTCTTCAAGTTGAAACTATGTATTTTTCACCGGCTTAAGACGAAATGTGGTTTATATACCCGAGGTGGTGGGTATCCAATTTACTTGTTTTGAATTGTGGCACAATAGTTTCCTTTTGTCGTCCAATAATCATGTTTAACTATTATTCACTTTTAATTTAAGACCACTGTATGACATGATGTATAGCAACAAAATCTTTTTTTTTTTAGAACTTTCGTGACCAGATTCTGTATTTAATTTACGAAATATCGCCCTAAGCGATTAGCCTCAGACAAAAATCGAAGACAAAACACGCAAATAAAAGGATATCAGAAAATTTAAGTATTGCTCCTTTCGTATCACCATATAGGTGATAAAAATGGATATAGTGGGTGTATTGCGTGTTTCTTCGCTAAAAAAAAACTTTGAACAAAAGTATATTAATCTCAGTGTGTGCGAGTGTTTATGCGCAAATTGCAATTTAGTTTATGGAAAAAAAGAATGTAATACCCATATCGATTTAATAAATCGCTTTTTTTTAACCAAAATGGCATTGAGTGAGAATTTTGAATAATAAATCCTTCGTATTAAAGTTTTTTTTTTTCTCAAACTAATTGAATTTTTGTCCCAATTTAATTCCGGCTCAGATTTATATATAGCTCCCATATATATGGTCGTCCGATTTCGTCAGTTGTAAATCGATTCTCACTAAATTCTGCAAGAGTCTCGACATTATTGGTGAATTTCAAAGAAATCGGTTTGGATTTAGATATAGCTCCTATATATATTTTCGTCCGATTTCGAATAATTCTCAATAATTTAGTAATTTGTTAGGCGATTTTCACAAAATTTGGCGCGAGGGTTTCTCTTGTAACTCTCCAGATGACTGATGAAATTCATAGAAATTTGTTTTAGATATAGCTCCCATATATATACAAAATCGGAATTTTAAGTTTTACGGCCTTCGCTAATCCATTTATCAATCGATCTTCTCAAAAATCTGATTTAAGCAAATTTTAAATTCGACGACTTAGCCTGCATATCCAGTGTTGTGTAGGGTATCAAAAAGGTTGTCTTCGCCCGACTTGAGCCCGTCCTTATTTGATTTTAAATAAAACAAAAACGGTTGTGGATATCAACAACATTTTTTATTTCTGTGATAGTGCGTTCGATGCCATTATGTAAGGATGGCCAACATGGACACGCTCGCAGAAGTCCAGACGCTGAACCCAATTTTGGATGGTTTTCAAGCATAATTTGCCCAATACTGCTGCAATTTCGCGTTCGATAGTCGTACGAAGTTTATCAATCATCGCTGGCTTGTTGGCATAGACCATAGACTTGAGGTAGCCCCACAGGATATAGTCTAACGGCGTAAAATCGCACGACCGAGGAGCCATTCGACTGGAACATTTTGTGATATAATTCTTTTCCCAAACTTGGTTTCCAATAAATTGATTGTAACATTCGCTGTGTGGCTTGTGGCGCCGTCCTGTTGGAACCACATGTCCTCCAAGTCCGTATCATCCAATTGGAGCCAGAAAATATTGTAATATCATTGAAGGGTAGTGATTCCCGTGTACAGTGAGGTGCCGGTCTTGATCATCACAGAAGAAGTACGGCCCAATGACGCCGCCGGCCCACAAACCGCACCAAACTGTAATTTTTTCGGGATGTCACGATGACTCATGGAGTGCGTGTGAATCGCTGTCTGACCAATGACGCATATTTTGTTTATTGAAGAAGCCATTCAGCCAGAAATGAGCCTCCTTGCTTAATTGGACGTAGCGCTCTTCACGTTGAGGCCACTGACTCCAAATTTCGGAAATAAATTTCAATAATGTCGACTCGTTGTTGATTCTCACATATTTCTATCATGAAATAGCGAACCTTACTGTAGAGAAATATCAAAAGAGCGGCAAAAATATGGCGTCGTTTGCTGTCCCTATCATTCTACTTTTGTAGCGTCACGGAAAACAAAAACCCTGTATATATATTCTTTATAGATTTGACGTTCTGAGTCTATGTACCCATGTTCGATCATCCGCACGCAACTCTTGGACGAGTTAAAAGTTTTCACAGTTAGATGTAGATAATTGGGGATTGTAAATGGGCCAAATACGAGTATGTCTATGTTTAGGCATAGCTCCCATAAAAACCGATTTCTCCATTTGACTAATTGAATCCCTAGAGTGAGCCGTTCTGCTTCGATTTGGCTGGAATACGAAATTGGCTGAATTGGCACACAGTTTTTCTGTTGTTTCTTCCAACATCCCTGCCAAGAACCATCTAGAAGTCAACCTAGCAAAGAAAACACCAACAATTTAGGAAAAATTCTCTTCACTTCTTTACAAAATAGCCATAAACTGTAATTTCTTATTATTTCATTACTTGAAGACTTTTTTCGCCAATACATTTTTTTATGAATGGAAACAAAACAAAGGTGCTTCCTGAAGCAATTCGAACTTGAATGAATGAATATTTAACACCGCAATGGCGGATTGGTGAATTGGAGCATTGTCTTCATGAAACAAATCTTTTTTCGCTAATCAATGCCTTTCTTCTTTAATTTCATCACTTGAACGCTACAATAAGTAGGCATTGTAATCGCCATTGACGGTTTTTCCATTTTGAAGATCATCAATAAAAATTCTTTAAAGCGCTTTCCATACAAATGAAGACAGGCTAAAGTCCGTGACCGTGACTGCACCTCAAATGGTACATCCGCTTAACCCAACATTTCGGCCGGTATATCACGAATAAATGCTTCAATGTCGTCTTCCAATGCGTCAAATGATGTCGTCTTCCAATGCGTCAGAAAATAGTCTAAAGGCGTTAAATCGCACGATCTAGGCGGCCAATTGACCGGTCCCGAACATGAAAAAAATGTTCACCGAAATCCCATCTCAATAGGTCCATTGTTAATCATCTCACGGTAGCGCTCAACATTCACAGTTACGTTACGAATTGCATTATCTTTAAAGAAGTACGGTCCAATGATGCCACCAGCCCATAAACCGCACCAAACTGTGACTTTTTCTGGATGAACTGGTAGCTCCTCCAATGCTTCTGGCTGATTTTCACTCCAAAATTGACTATTCTGATTATTTACATACGCATTGAAAGAAAAATGATCTTCATCGCTCAAACGAAGAAACACGCGATGAATTTTCTGAAGAGAACACGAATTTTGATAATAAAATTCAATAATTTGCAAGCGTTGTTCGTTTGCAAGACGGTTCATGGTTACATTATAGGCCAAACTGAAGATATTTGACAATGAAACAAAATGCGAAACGTGCGTGAGCTGTTTAAACCAGTGTTGCCAAAAAGTTATACCTAAAAATGTAGTCCGATCTAGCACGGATGTCGAGAGACGCCAATAAAACTATTTGCGCCAAATTTCAGGATAATAGGGTGATATATACGCATTTTATGACCCCAAAAACTTCAATCAGGAGATTGGTATAAGTGACAGCTGTTTGTAAATAAATTCCGATGTAGGCCATATGTTGTACGATTGTTAAGAGGCTTTACACAACTCGTTGTAGCATAATTCATAAAAATCGAGAAAAAAATGCATTCTGGACCATACTAGGTACTATTCGAGGGACCAAACACATCTCCCTTTACCAAATTTAGGGGAAATGGGATAGTTAATGCAGCTTCAATGGGCCTAAGACCTTAAATCGGCACATCGGGCAACATGGGGGCTATATCAGCATGTATTCCAATATAGCCCCATTTCTAACTTAAGCTGGCTAGGGACCAAAAAGACCCTATACAATGTTTCTCCTCAATATTTCCACTTTGAGTAACCGGCAGACGATTAGTCTGCAGGGGCTTTTGACTGAGACACCTGGTTCGAGTCTTCGAATCTTCTCATGTCTATAATTTGCCTAGGCTTTTGGCCTTCCCCGGTAAAACAACATGCTTTTTAAGAGGTTTGGATAATAAAAGGCCCATCGCTCTTAGGTTTATTGAGAGGCGTGGTGCGAATGATCCTAAGACTCACTTAATTTGGGCTCGGGGATTCCCTACACAGGCTACCCCAAATACTACACGTCTATATTCGGAAACTGGACCACATCCAGCCAAAAGGCTGCAATCACCTGGAGGGCATCCCATGCCTAAAAGAACTGGGGCAAACAACAGTAAGATGGGTCCAAGAACCTTTGTTAATGTCGCTAGGGACAATTTGGTGATGGCAGTTGTCGACAAGGGAGAAGAACAGGGCTACATACCTAGGAATAATTGGAGTGGGATAATCAATAGACTGTAATTGTATACTTCGATGTTCCTGCGGAATTTCCTGGTTTTGTGACCATGCAGGCTGGTATCGGAGCTGATACAGACTAATTGACGTCGGGAATCAACGCTCAATTGAAATGTATCGGTGCGCCCTAAAAAAGATTGGTGAGATCTGGCCAGGCGCACCACTATATTTAGTCAAGAAGGAGTATATTTCTTCTCGACCAATGGCACATGCTTGGATACCAAGGATTCTCTCAGATTCTGTATCCGTACTTGGAAGACTGAATGAGGCTGGTGGTGACCGGAGACATGCAGTATTCGTTCTAAACTCCGGCTGTCTCGCAGACCTCAACAAGTCTGAAGGAGTTGTATCCTATGGATTCCACAAGTTGACACGACTCAGAAGTTGTTGCTGAACACTAGCCTGAGGAACTGTCGCCCACATCGCTAAAGACTGGCGGATTGTTGGAGACTGAAAATTCTCCTACCACGATCGAGACAGAAGGGAAGGCATCGAAACGGGTCCCGACAAGCCCAGTTTGGGTGAGTCATCTGGTTGAACTGGGCTCAAAGTGTGTTCTAGCGGGGTAGGAAGGAACCCAAAAAGTACCTCGACAGCAGCAGTTAGTGAAGCATCTAAGGAGGAATCGTCCACACCTCAATTTCCCAGTGTCCTGAGGAAGAGTGGTTCCACTGCTTTCTCACCTACCCCTGGATGCGTACGGAAGCTCATGATGACAAGATCTAACTAATATTGTGGGGATGAACACCTGGCAGAATCAGAAGACGAGACTAATGCAACATTGGAGGAAATTCTGAATACTAACTATGATCCGGTTTCTGCCGATAAATCTTCACCGTTGTAAGGCCGCTTCGGCGGCACTAAAGATTCTGCTAATGGCAGGGGGATTTGACGTGGTTCTTATCCAGGAACCATGGGAATGTGAAGGAATGGTTCGTGGACTAAGAATCAATGGATTAAAAATACTCACGGGTACGGGGAATGGAAGACACAGAGTCAGTATTCTTCCAAAAGTAGTCTTAATGTTTTTATTCTTCCGTCGCTAAACACTGAGGATTCAGTAGTAGCCAGCCTTGAAATAAATAAAATATGAACTGATATAATTAACTCTTTAAATTACGTTAAATACATTTTGTTTGAATTTGAGGATATTAAACGTGCTTAATTTCTTCTCTCGAATATCAAATAGGAACCACCAATACATTTAATTTTTTTACACTTGAATGAAATTGAATGATATTATTGGCCTATACTCTTATTTCTAGGAAATCCACGAAACATTTCATTCTGTGGGCACAAAGGTTTAATTTATTTAATTAAAATTTATATAATGATCAACAACAAAATAGGATTTATTTTCCAAAAACAGTAAACAATTTGCGGAAGCTTAAATAATTTTTGCCATTTGATATCTGAGCTCATGAATGCATGCGCCATTGGCAAATTGGCAGATTATTTTCACACCTTAGCTAACTATTGGCGCTATTGGCAATATAATTTAATTTCAAACGAGAGGGTTTCCGTACCAAGGGTATAATGTGGCAAAGCAAACATTTTTATTGCAATTGGGGATAAACAAAGAGTTTATTTCTATGAAAGTAAAAGGAAATATGACATTTAGTTCGTCCGAATTGAATTTCACTATGCACTACCACGGATACACACGGACGGAAGGAGGAACTTTGCTATATAAACAGACAGATGTGGTGCAGGGTATATATATCTTATCGAGTATTCTTATTGAATAATTCTAACTGCCTAAATAGAATGTCCATCTACACAGAAGCAAATATCAAATATCATTATGTTTTCAATTAAAAAAATTAATTGAATTTATAATAGATCCGGATTTTTCATTGAAGAACGATCGTGATTGATATTAAGGCAATTTTTAATTTAAAAAATTTATTGATTCAATCACTTTTTTAACTGAATCTGAAATTGTGTTAAAGTTTTTTAAAATTGTAAATTAAAAAAATTAGTTGATTCAATAATTTTTTTAAATTTAATCCAAACTTTTGTCCAATCTCGATTGTGATTGAAATTTTTGAAATTTTCAATTAAAAAATTAATTGATTCAATAATTTTTTTTAATTCAATCATTTTATGATGGTCTTGCCAGAATTTGAACCCAGGCGTTCAGCGTCATAGACGGCCATGCTAACCTCTGCGCTACGGTGGCCTCCTTTATAAAGTTACTGTAAGAATAACAAGTAACGCTTAAATTCGACCGTGCCGAAATTTGGATACCCACCACCATGGATAAATTAACTATCCTCTCTTATAGCAACTCTACTACCATTTCCATAATAATATGCTAATGATCTCTAAAACAAGTCACAGTTTCAAGGAAGTCGGGCAGCAAATCCGCTTTTTATGGGATTAAGACCCTAAATTGGTAGATCGGTCTTTATGGCAGCTATATCTAAATATAGTTTGATCTAGACCAAATTCCGGCAAAATCGGGTAATAAATGTAGCTTTTATGGGCTTAAGACCCTTATTCGCAGATCGATCTATATGGCAGCTATTTTTAAATATGATCCGATCTGAACCATATTTAAGTCGAATTTCGGGAGGCTTAAAACAGCTCACTATTTCAAATTTCAGTGAAATCCGATAATAGCTAGCAGATCAGTCCATATGTGAGCTATGTATATCTAAATATAGTCCGATCTTAACCATATTTGAGTCGAATGTCGGGAGTTTTTAAACATTTCACTGTTTTAAATTTCAACGAAATCGGTTAATAATTGCCGTTTTTATGGGCTTAAGACTCTAAATCAGCAGAACTTTCTATGTGACTGCTATATCTATATATGATCCGATCTAAACCATATTTGAGTCGAATGTCGGGAGGCTATAACAACTCACTGATTAAAATTTTAGCGAAATTGGATAAAAATTGCAGCTTTTATGGGCTTTAGACCCTAAATCAGCAGATCGGTGTCTATGACAGCTATATCTAAATATGGTCCGTTCTGAACCATATTTAAATCAGATTTCGGGAGGCCAAAACAACTCACTGTTTCCAATTTCATCGAAATGGGAACCAATGCGCTTAAGACCCTAAACCGACATACCGGTCTAAATGGCAGCTATATATAAATATGGTCCGATCTGAACGATATTTGAGTTGCATGTCGGAAGGCCGAAAGCAACTCACTGTTTCCAATTTCATCGAAATCGGACAATAAATGCGCCTTTTACGGGCTTAAGACCCGGAATGCCGTCATATCGGTCTATATGACAGCTATATGTAAATATAGTCCGATATGGACCATATTCGGTTTGAATATCGGTGCCCCTAGTACAACTGTTTCAAATTTCAGCGAAATCAGACAGTAGGTGCGATTTTTGCCCTTAAATCGCCAGATCGGTCTATATGAGAGCTATACCTATATATAGTCCGATTTAGACCATTCGAGAACTTAAACGTGTATATGTAATATGTAATTTCAACTCAATATCTCAATTTTTGAAGGCTGTTGAGTAATTACAAAAGACGGACGGATAGACACACGTACATCGTTTAATCGTCTTAGAATTTAAAAAAAAAATTTAAAAAAATTGTTTCTACCATCATAGAGTAACATATGATTAGGCCACATAGTTTTGGAATGCTCACAGCCCCCTCTTTGTGACCATTTATCATACGTTGTCCTTCCGGCCTGGTCCTGAAAACTTAGCTTACATATCGCTAGAGGCGTACCCACAGATTCCAGTATCCCTGGAATGTGTAGGGTAGTTCCTAGTCTCGTAAGCTCGTCCGCTTTACAATTCCCTGGGATATCTCTGTGGCCCGGCACCCAGAACAGGTGAAAAAAATATGAATCGGTTTCAATCACGAAATTAATTGATCCAATTAATTTTTTAATTGAAACTACTTCAATCGCGAAAATGCTGTTATCAATCAAGGTTTTTGAAAAACGCAATTGAAAAAATGTTCAATTAAAAAAAGGCATTTTTAATTAAACACATGATTGAAAATTTTTGGAATTTTCAATTAGTTTTTTAATTGATCAAATAAAAAAATGATTGAAATTTGTAAAATTTTCAATTATTTCTAAATTTTTCAATTTTTTGTTTGATTCAATTAAAAAGATGATTTAATCAATTAATTTTTCAATTGAAAATGATAAAAATTTTAAGTAAATGAATTCAGCTTCAATTAAAAAACAGATATAATCAATTAGTTTTTTAATTGAAATTTAATTACATTTCAATCGCAATCGTGTTTAAAAAAAGTTCAAATTAAAAACAAAAATTATTGCATCAATTAAATTTTTAATTAAAAATTTCATAAATTTCAATCACAATCGTAATTGAAAAAAAAAACCCGAATTCAATTTAAAAAAAAATTATTGATTTAAATTGAAAAACATCTAACTGGAATTACACGTTGAGTGGGGATTGAGTTATGGTTTGAGGTTGATGTATGAGAACAGAGCAAGAGTGACATCACAGGTGGAATTCCCTTGGTGGATGCTGAGTGGAATGTAATTTTTTGTACGGTCTTTCTAATCTTAATATTCCTCATAGAACGAGGAATAATAAGTTATATGAGGAGAAGTAACCTCAAAAGAAAAGTGATAGAATAAGAAAGCAATGGTAAGTTTCGGGTTATGAGATGTACAGAGGTTTTAATAAGAGATAAGAGAAGAGAAAAATGTGTGCTCATCTTGCTGCGGTTGTAGAGGAAGTAAGTTTTTATACATTCGAGAAAAGGCAAGTGAGCTGTAGTATTAAAGGATTCACAGCAGTCTTACAGTCTTTTCCACATTAGTCTTACAGTCCATTCCACATTAGTACGAATGGCAAAAAGGAAGATCTCTTATAATCTATACAATTCATAGTAATTCACAATGTAATTCAATTTATAATTCATACAACTTATTCTACGGTATATTCTTAAATTAAAGGAACAAATTCAAATTTGTCCATGGCGCCGGCCTTGCTTAAGATTGGGTGACGCGCATAAAACTGTTGCCAGAGATAGTTCGGTTTTGGAGTTGCTGAGAATCCTTTATTAGCTGTCTGTGGCTTTGGCTTTTACTACGGTCTTGACTTTGGCTTTTGCTGGCGACTTGGCTTTGGTTGTTGGTGGCATCCTAGCGATTTTAAATTGAAATCATTTTTATTTTCTATTAAATGTTTACTTGAAAAAAGTTTCGTGATATTCTTTTCTGTGTAGAGCTTCCAATAGGCGATAGCACATAAAATTGTTTCTGTGTGTTTTTTTTTCTATTCTTTGAAATGATGCTAATTAAAATATTGATTTCCAATCCTCGGGAAAAATATCGAATTAAATTTCAGCTGACAAATGAGCCATGTTCCGTCAATTATTTTTGTTGGCGCCCGAATTTTTGCCAAAATGACAGAACTCAATTAAATGGATTGGAAATAATCAGAGCGTTACAGCAAGGCAAAAAACAAAAACACAAAAAAATAACGAAATAAATGCGATTTGAAATGTCCTTGTGTATTAATTAAAAATATCGTCAATTCTAATGAACTTATTGTGTAAGCTCATATTTCGTTGTCAAAAATTGTTGCCAAAGTTTGTTTCCGAAAAGTTGGTTGTTCATTTCGTTGTGGAATTGTTAATGACTTGGAGGGATATCATTTCGTTAGAGTTTTCCTTAAGTTTTTCTTGCACCCCGGGAGAGGAGAGGAGGAGAATTACTTTTTAGGGTGTGAGTGTGCGTGTCTCATGTTTTAAGGGAGAGATATTTAATTGTATGAGTTGTTTTTTTTTCTTGTCTCTCCACTCATACTTTTAAGTACTTTGTGTATTGTTTGCCTTTGTTTTTGGAGAAAGAAAAAGGATAATTGTTTTCCATGGTACTATTCATCATATTTTGTACGATGAGTGTGTGTTGTGTTTTCTCAATGATATGACTTGTTTATATAGGATCTATTTTGATGATTTTGTTTAAAATTTGCCTTCCATTTGCATCTGAATTTTTTTAACTGCTCTTGTCGGCTTAGAAATCCTTATAAATGCCAATCAAAATGAGTAACATTTCGTGTTTTCTGGTAAATTTCTGGTAAAAGTAGGGTATTTCGGTAAAAGTAGGTATTCTGGCGAAAGTGGGGTATTTCGGAATTTTCGTACAATCAGGAAAGCTTAAGCCAATTTGAGGAAAATTGCAAAATTGGATAATACTTGGGCGCTCAAGCAACGAAAATCTAGTTTAACTCTTCATTTTCATACAAAAAAAAAGGTTAGTCCCTCTTCACATTAGGTATATTTAACCAAGTTCCTACAATACATGTTGTAGGGCAGGGAAGTAAAGGAAACGCATGAACGAGCTAAAAATAGTAAAATAACCTTACTTTCCTCTGACAAAATTGTAAGCAAAATCACTTAGTCTGAATCAAGACCTGTTAACAAAAGCTTCTCCCCATTTCCTTTTTAGTCATAATTTGTACAACAAAAACACACAAAGTTGCATAATGCACCATCTATCTTTGTGATTCCATTTCATGTTATTATAAGTCATTTTAAGGTTATCTAGCAGTCGCACAGTGGGATATAATAAAAAAAACTAGTAAAAAATATACTATTTGAGAATGGAGAGAGAGCTAACTCTTTCAAATTTAAAATGGTTACAGCTGAGGTGTTATCGAGATCATGCGCGAAATTTCAAGGTTATTCGGGTACCTCTTGGCTGGGCTTAAAAGATGCTGCCAAATTTTCGTTTGTGGTCCAATTTCCAAATTTATTTTTTGCTAAATAGTGCTCTGGTCTAACCATTTCAAATTTCAAAGAGTTGTCTTTATCCGTTTTCGAATAGCATATAGTTTTTCGATTATATCCCACAGTTAGTCGGTGTATCCGCAAGTCTAGTCTCGCAAAATTTTTCGCAAACAATTCGTACTGATGTCGGGAATCGTACTTCCTCCAGACGTTTGGCCCAACATTTCAAGATCAAATACGTAGTCTACTGCTAAAGACCTTTCATTTGAACCCCATATCGTTCCGATGGCCTCTGACTTAGGCTTAGATTGAATGGGTAGCTCACACCGAAAGGTGAGTACACTCGAAGGCCAAGCCGTCCCATAGTGACACCCTAGCATGAAAAAGAAGAAACGGAAAAAGGAAGACCTGTAGTGCTATTCTCTAAATCCTTACCGACAGAATTTACGATATTTGTTGGTAAGTCCTATTCTGTAATCAAATTTTACCGAAAATTGTCGGTAAGTTAACAACCAAAAAATAGTAGTCGTTAAGTCCAAATAACCGACAATATTTGCAAATTTTAAAAATCCAAGTTTAAAAGAGAAACAAATAAAAGCTCATCAAGTTCCGCCGGACCGAATCTTATACACAGCTACTGGCACAATACCTCACAAATGTCACCAGCATTAGAAGGGAATAACCACTGCTGAAAATTTGTGTGATGTTGCCGCCAGGATTCGAAGCCAAGATTCATTCAAGAGTAGAGTTCGAATTTCTTAATAATAGTTGGGTCCAAGTACCGCCCCAGCCCCAAAAACCCCTTAAAATAGATTTATTTGACGATCATGACAATATGGAACTCAAATGAAGGGTATTCGGGAGTAGATTACGAATATGGTCTGGAAGTAGGAATAGGTTTTATAATTTATTGATAACGCAAGGGGGCAGACCCTCCACCGTTACCCCAAAAACAACACCCAAAATAAAAAGTGTACCGATAAGGACAATATGGGTGTCATATGAAAGGTATGCGGGAGTAGATAACGTATCTGACAAATTCATGTCGAAATATAGTGCGTCACCCCACCCACACAAGAACGCCCAAAATGGGCACATCAGCCAATCACGGATATATGGGGCGTGGTTTGTTTTTTCCGTATAGACTAAAAAACGGCAAAAACTGATTTTCTCGAAATTTTCGCATATTGTGTAGGTTGGTCTGGAAGGGAACATAGGCTTTATAATTTTTCAATATTGTAAGGGCGACGGACCCTCCCCCTTTGGTCAAAAACGCTACCCAAAATCAAAAGTTGATTGATAGGGACAATTTAGGTATCAAATGAAAGGTATTGGAGAGTGGAATGCGAATATGGTATTGAAATTTGAGTCTAAGTACCCATCGGGACGCCCCAACCCCAAAACTCCCCCAAACAGACATATTGGACGTTTATTTCAATATTGGACTCAAATTAAAGGTATTCGGGAGTAGATTTTGAATCTGGCATACAAAATCAGATCGAAGTATAGGGGGTCACGTCACCCCTTAAAAACGCCGCTAGAGCCATTATGACTATATGATACTTGGCTGAACCGATTTTCTTAAAATTTTCAGAAATTGTGTATGTTTGTCTGGAAGAAAACATAGACAATATAATTTTAGACATCGGGTGGAGGCAGACCCCCCACTTCCATACGCTAAAAACACCACCCATATCCAAAAATGGTCCGATGGGCACAATAAGGGTATCAATTGAAAGGTATTGGCGACCATAAAACGAATATGGTATTAAAATTTGACTCCAAGTACCCAGTTGGCTCCCAACACCAAAACTACTCTAAACGGATATATTCGAAGTTCATGTCATAATGGGACTCAAATGGTCGCCCACCCCCAAATACCCCCACTTGGCTATATGGGACTCAAATGAAAGGTATTAGGGAGTAGATTACGAATATGACATTAAAATTTGCGTTCAAGTCTAGGTGACGCTTTTCCTTCTAAAGTTACCTCAAATGGGTTGTTTAACCAATTACCACAATATGAAACTCAAACGTATTTGAGTATTTGAGAGTAGAAAACGAATTTTATTTGGAGCCAAGTCTTTTAGGGTACACCAAATGAACCTTATTTTCGTTGGGAATAAAGAACGAATTTGATATATATTTTCGTGCAATGCGCCGGTGGCCACCCCAAGCCCAAAACACCCTCCAAACAGTTCTCGTTTACCGGCATGACAATATTGGGCTCAAATTAAAGGGATGTGGAAGTGCAGCACGAATTTGACATCCATATTTGAGTCGAAATGTCTGAGGTGCCATCCCTCCTCCTGACCTTGCATGGCATTGTACCTTGCAAATGTCGGCAACATTAAGAGGGGATAAACACCGCTTTTTCCGGTATTCTCGCCAGGATTCGAACGCGTTCAGCGTCATAGGCTACAATTCGATATCCGCATTCAGGGCGAAGTGTCCCCACCCTAAAAAGATATTAGAGTGTTAAAGAAGGCGCAGCGGAGCTGAAATTTTGCATGACGTATTTTATTCTTACTTTTAACAACTGTGTCAAATAAGGTTCAAATCGGTTCATAACCTGATATAGCTGCCATATAAACCGATCTGGGATCTTGACTTCTTGAGCCTCTAGAGGTCCCAATTATTATCCGATTTGCCTGAAATTTTGTACGACGGATCCTCTCTTGATCATCAACATACGTGTTTATTATGGTTTGAATCGGTCTATAGCCCGATACAGTTCCCATATAAATCGGTCTCTCTATATTACTTCTTGTTTTCATTATGACCTTGTTTTCTTGTATGCCCTCATATCACTGATTTTATTCATGCTTTGCAACCCTTATATGAGAAACCATAGTTTTTTTTTATTCAGCCGTATACTATTTCTCATTTAAAAAAATATTTCTAGGAAATTTGTTTTTTGTTTTATATTTTCATATTACTATCCCATGTTTTTTTTAAACCAATTTTACAAACCAAATTTGAGGGCCTTTGTTTTGTTAATTTCATTGTAATGCAAATATTTACAAACCAGTGATCCCATAATTTTCAATGTTTGTGGCCATTATAATTACAAAATTTACTTTGTGTTTTTGCTTGTTGCCTAGTTAAATAACTAATTTCACAAAAAATGTACTATTGTATAAACGACCCAAAATAAATTATTTGAATAATTGTTTAAAAACACTTAGATGTGTATATGGATGATCATTTTTCACTGAAGTGCTTAAATATTTGTCCAATTAAATTCGTTACTGCATTAGGGAAAACATGTAGATTTAAGGCCTGCAAAAAAATTGCTGCCCATTACTACACACAAAAAGTCAATGCTAAATGTGTGTTTAAAAGGGCAAACATAGATTAATTGAATTAATTAAATTTTATACTGGACTAAGTGCAAATTTTGAAAAACAATTGGATATTAATAATGGGATAGAAAGAAAATATAATCCTGAGACAACAATAAAACGAATTGGTATGCCGGTATATCTGATTTATGGGACTGTCAGTTTCTTAAAGAATTCGTCTTCAAATTTCATTTAAGAATGAAATTTGTAAAATACTTTTTTTTTTTGGAAAATAAATTAACAAAATACCACCAGTAAAAAAAGTTAGATATCAGAAAATAGAAAAATTAAATTTGCTTCCACTACTGTGAAAGAGGGTATTATAACTTAGTGTATTTGTTTGTAACGCCCAGAAGGAAGAAGGGAGAGAGAGAGACAAGTATACCGATCGACTCAGAATCACTTTCTGATTCCATTTACCTGTGTCCGTCTGTCTGTCCGTCCGTCTGTCCCTCCACGTTATTTTGTATACAAAGTACAGTCGCAATTGTCATCCGATTATCTTCAAATTTTGTACAAGCATGTTTTATACCCTCCAACATAGGTTTCGTCATTTTGTTTGAAACTCCTCGAAATATTCGTCTAAGACCCCATAAAGTATATATTGTATATTCTTGATCGTCATGACATTTTAAGTCGAACTAGCCATGTCCGTCCGTCTGTCTGTCGAAATCACGCTAACTTTCGAAGGAGTTAAGCTAGCCACTTGAAATTTTGCACGAATACTTCTTATTAGTGTAGGTCGGTTGGCATTGTAAATGGGCTATATCGGTCCACGTTTTGATATAGCTGCCATACAAACCGATCTGGGATCTTGGCTTCTTAAGCCGCTAGAGGGCACAATTCTTATCCCATTGACTGAAATTTTTCATGAAGGGTTTTATTATGACTTCCAACAACTGTGCTAAGTATGGTTTAAACCGGTCCATAACCTGATATATTTGCCACATGAACCTATCTGGGGTCTTGACTTCTTGAGCCGCGGCAAGCGCATTTGTTTAACCAATCTTGCCAAAATTTTGCATACCGCTTTCCTCGGCGACTACCACAATATCTAAGAAGTATGCTCGAAATCGGTTCAGAATTAGATTTAGCTCCCGCATATATGTTCGTCAGATTTTGGGTAATTTGCAAAAAGGTTGTCATTTGTCAACCGTAGTTATCACAGTTGGTCCGTAGTTTGATACGGATTGTTTAATAACCCATCTGAAAACATCCGTCGAGGTCCACCAAAATTGATTCAGAATTGGATATAGCTCCCACATTGTATTCATTGGGTAGGTGTAGGGAATTATCCAGTCAGCACCGCCCGACTTTTCCCCTTCCTTACTGGTTTTTATTTCATGTTATTTTATTTTATTTTGTTATGTTCAATTTTGCTTTCTTTTATTTTATTCTATTTTACTAAACTTTATTTTATTTTATTTTTTTACTATTTATTATAATGAAATTTTCCTTTTAATAAAAGTTGTTACACTTTATTTCAATTCAAAAGCTTGCAATACTCCTCCTTAACTCTTACAAATGGATCAAAATGACTTCAAGCTGTTTTTGAACTAATTAACGAATATACCCGAGGGAATGCGTTTGGCATATTTATTATGCAGTCATTTGCACTCAAGACTGATCACCCACGAACCAACTTACCCATCAACCAACCAATCGACCAACCAACCTACATTGCTTTTTGCGTATGTCATTTTAAAATTAAAATCCTGTTATTTGCATTTTTGTCCATTTCAGGTCGTCCCGAGCCCATAGTAACCTGGATGAATGGCTCACAACAATTGGAATCCGGCAATGGCGTTTCCATGGGACGTCACGTCACCGTCAATCGTTTAGAAGTGCCGCACATCACACGTTCAGCTTTGAACAACACCTACCGTTGCCTGGCATCGAATACGAAATTAGTGCAGCCCGTGGAGCGCAGTATACGCATTGATATGTTGCGTAAGTTTATATACATACATTTAGCATATTAAGTTTTCCATTGGGTGCACAGATTCATGGTTCTCTTGCCAAATGGTGACACATGGGGTAGCATGCAACCTACACCCTCTCTATATAATTCTATAGAAATTCCAGCAATGCTCATTAGACGCGTAGTTTGATGTTGGGTTCAACATTTGATTACAATATGACTAAGTCTACAGTTTGAAGTTAGACGCTGGTAACAGCATACAAGGACATTTCGTCGTTAAGCTGAATGGAAAAGAAAGAAAAAAGTGTTACCCTATCGCATATTTTTCGAGAGACTATTTATACCCTACACCACTACTGTGGTAATGCAAATATGCCCATGAACATTCCATTTAGGAACTGCGGCAAACTTCTCGCATATCATTGAGTGCTGTCCGATTCAATTTTAAGCTCAATGATAAGGGACCTCCGTTTTATAGTCGAGCCCGAACGGCGTGCCGCAGAGCAACACCTCTTTGGGGAGAAGTTTTTACATGGTAAAAACCTCACAAATGTCGCTAGCATTGGGAAGGGATAACCACCACTGAAAAACGTTTTGATGTTCCTGTCAAGATTGGAACCCAGGCGTTCAGCGTCATAGGTGGAAATGCTAACCTCTGCTCAACGGCGGCCTCCACTCTATTTAGCTATGTCCGTCTGTCTGTCCATGTTAATTTGTGTACAAAGTACAGGTCGCAATTTTCATCCGATTGTCTTCAAATTAGGCACAAGCATTTTTTAACGCCTAGAGACGTAGTCTATTGAAATTGGAAAAAATCGATTCAGATTTTGGATATAGCTCCTATATATATGGACTAAAATTGCAATTATATCGTCATTTGTAAACCGATTCTCACTAAATTTTGCACGAGGGGTTCTCTTATAGCTCTCCACATTATTGGTGAATTTCATAGAAATCGGCTCTGAATTTCGTAGAAATCAGATCAGATTTAGATATAGCTCCCATCGTCCGTTTGGAAAAAATTGCAATTATATCGTAATTTGTAACCCGATTCTCACTAAATTTTGCACGAGGGATTCTGTTATAAATCTCGACATTATTGGAGAATTTGGATATAGCCTCCATACATATGTTCGCCCGAATTGATCTAGTATTGCAATAATTTGGTTATTTGTCAACCGATTCACCCGAAAATTGCAACAAATGATTCCCTCATGACTCCCGGAATTGCTATTGAATTTAATAGAAATAGGTACAGATTGAGATATAGCTCCCAAATATATTTTCGTCCGATCTTGAATCTTGACTTCTTAAGCCTCTAGAGGGCGCAATTCTAATCCGATTTGGCTGAAATTTTGCATGACGTGTTTCATTATGACTTACAACAACTTTATCGAATATGGAATAAATCGGTCCATAACCTGCTATAGCTGCCATATAAACCGATCTGGGATCTTGACTTCTTGAGCCTGTAGAGGGTGCATTTATTATCCGATTTGGCTGAAAATTTGTACAACGGCTTTTCCCATGACCTTCAACATACGTGTAAAATATGGTTAATAGCCTAGTACAGCTTCCATATAAACCGATATCCCTATTTTACTTCTGGAGCCCCTAAAGGGCGCAATTCTTCTTTGAATTGGCTGATTCGGTCCGGTATTCAAACCGAATATGGCCCATATGGGACCATATTTACATATAACTTCCTATAGACCGATATGCCGGTTTAGGGTCTTAAACCCGTAGTATCCGATTTCGATGAAATTGGAAAAACTGAGTTTTTTAAAGCCCTCCGATATCCGATGAAAATATAGTTGGGATCGGCTCATATTTACATATAGCTGTCAGATAGACCGATCTGCTGATTTGGGGTCTTAAGCCCATAAGAACCGCAATTATTATCCGATATTGCTGAAATTATGAAATAATGAGTGGATTAAAGCCTCTCGATATCCGACTCAAATATGGTTCACATCGGTCTATATTCAGATATAGATATCGATACAGACCGATCTGCCGATTAAGGGTTTGAGTCTATAAAAGCTGCATTTTTCCCCGATTTCGCTGAAGCTTGAAACAGTGAGTTGTTGTAGGCAAGATTGTTCTAAGGTCCAGATCGTACAATATTTAGATATAGCTTCCATATAGAACGATCTGTCGATTGAGGGTCTTAAGTTCATAAATTCCGCAATTATTATCCGATTTCTTTGAAATTTGAAAAAGAGAGATGATTAAAGCCTCCCGATATCCGACTCAAATACGATTCAGATCGGTCTTTATTCAGATATAGCTGTCATATAGCCTGATCTGTCGATTAAAGGCCTTAAGTCCATAAAAGCTGCATTTATTACCATATTTTGCTGGAATTTAACACAGTGATTTGTATTAAGCCTCCCGCCATCCGACCACTATATTGTCCAGATCAGACTATGTTTAGATATAGCTGCCATATATACAGATCTTCCAATTTCGCTGAGACTGTGACTTGTATAAGAGTTCTCGGAACCTGCATGAAACATGATCCATACTAGCTCCCATTTGCATGTTATTATGGATATGGTAGTGGAGTTGTTATAAAAGAGGATGGTTAATATATGGATATGGTGGGTATCCAATGTTCCGCACGGCCGAATCTAACACGTTTTTACTTAGACGTTATCGTTCATTGTGATACCGCAGGAACAGGAAGAGAAGGGTAACTTCTAGTTCCTACCGTTGAACCATCCAGACCGCTTTAAAAAGCTCAACAACTTGCGAATGTTCACATCCGCTAAATCAGACCAGTTCTCAAAGAAATGAGAACCTTAAGTGGAACTCCTTGACTGCCAGTGCGGGACACACACACGCAGCAGATGTTCTACAGTGTCTTCTTCCTGGACGTCCTCACAGCTTCTGCAAAAGTCGTTACTTGTAACCTTTAGTCTGTCAGCATGTTTTTCGATCAGACAGTGATCTGCCATGAATGACACAATAACTGAGACGTCTGTTCTAGTTATAGACAGCAAAGCAGTAGACCTCTTCAAGTCTAGAAGTCACATAAATTTGGAATGTTCACAACCCCCTTTGTGACCATCTATTATTTTTTCCCCTTCGAACTTGATCCTAAGTTGTGCTATGACCCCCGATATCCGCACGTAGTATAGTTCAGATCGGGCCAGATTTGGATATAGTAATCATAAAGATCGATCTGGGGAATCAGGGACTTAAGTTCACAAAAGCCGTATTAATCACTCGATTTCTCCCAAATCTGAAATAGTGAGCTGGATAAAGCCACCCGATATCTGAACTGAGTATGGGCCACATAAGACCACATTTAGATATAGCTGCCATATAGACACACCTTCCGACGTAGGATCTTAAGCGCATAAAACGCGCATTTATTAACCCATTTCTCTGAAATTTGAAACATTGAGTTGATTGATTGGCCCACCCGATATCCAAACCAAGTATGGTCCACATCAGACCACATTCAGATATAGAGCTGCCATATGGAACTTTCTGCCGATGTAGTTCTTAAGCGCATAAAATACTCATTTATTACCCGATTGGTCTAAAACTCGGAGCAGTGAGTTGCAGTAAGGCACCCTATATCCGAAGAGAGTATGGCCGGGATTGGACAATAATTAGATATAGCTGGGATATAAACCGGTCTGCGGATTCAAGGTCTTAAGCCAATTAAAGCCACATTTATAACCCGATCTCGTTAAAATTTGGAAAGGTGAGCTGCAATGGACCTCCCGATATCTGAACTGTTTTCTCAGAAATCTCTAACTTGTATACTTCTCGGTACTTGAACCAAATATATTCAGATCGACTCAGTATGGATATAGTAGAGTCAAAATAAAATAGAATGATAACAATGGTGGTGGATATCCAAAGTTCGGCACGGCCAAACTTAATGCGTTTTCAAGTTGTTTGACTGTTAGGGTAAAGATCATCCAATTTCGAGACGAGCTCAATGATCGGAGATTTTCTTTGCAAATTTCTTTAATTGTTTTTTATTTTACATTTGATATAGTCGCAGTCTTCTTTTAATTTGGCAACCCTCTTCCTCCTTCTATTGTTCTTTCGCATAACTGCATTGCTCTAGCCTCACGCATTTTTTGCGCATAAAACCTCGGCATGCGTGATTGGGGTCAGAAAGGAACGTTTTGCTAACATATTTGTTTTTATTAAAGTCAAATGCATTCGTTTGAGTTTTCCTTTTCCTAAAGCAATACTTAGCGTGCACCACTTAATGAGTATTTCGTCCTAATAAAAAGGGTAATTTGAGCTTCATATGGAAAAGGCACTTAGACAGAACAAAAATAAAAACATTTTTTTAATTAATAATTTCTTCTACAATTGCAGTTAAATTTATTACCTTCCATATTATTTGCATTGTTTTCAGTTAAACCAACATCGGTAAGCCTGACAAATAAACAGAAGGTATTTTCAACGGGCATGCAATACAATCTCACATGCATTGTGGAAGGCTCTGTACCGGATACGGAAATTAAATGGACGCAAAACAATAGACCTTTTAAAAGGGGAACGGTAAGTTTGCGAATTGTAGTTAAAAACACCACACAGGTACTTTAAAATGTTAAACTAATTAAAATTATACTTGAAGGTTTTAATTGGTTTCCGTAATTGTAGTCTAGCTGGGTATAAGAAATGTTCTCGCAAAGAAAGCTTAATTTGCTACAAAAAATATTTTAAGGAGTTCTGTAACAAGTCTTCTGTTTAGCATAACAAAAAAAGTAGATTTGATTTTATTTTTTGTTGTTTAATGGGGTTTCAAGAAAATGTTTAAAATGGTTTTTTTATTTTTTCCCCTTTTTCTGTAAAGTAAAACCATTTATTCCCTTCAAACATTACAAGAATAAAATTCTTCATTCATCATGTGCTTTCAATCTTCTTTCAGCTCTCAACTTCACACAACAATGGCAAAGTTATATCGATGCTCTCATTTAATCCACAACCCGAGGATGATGGCACTCAACTCAAATGTGAAGGATCAAATCCTCGCTTGCAAAACTCTGCTTTGGAAGACACACTAATGCTCAATGTTATGTGTAAGTATAAAACAAAATTCCTCCCAAAAAAAAAAAAAAGTTTTGCAAAACTTTTATCACCAATCAAACAAAAAAGAAAATGCATATCCATGTACATATTGACATTTTTAACTCAAGTTTGTCAGCAAAATTTCACCAAAATTGGAGCATAAAATGTTGCACCACCTATTTGAATGTTCAATGGTGTGTGAACAAGTATAGAAATGTGTGAATGTGTGCACGTATCTTGTATGATAAGAACTTATAAATACTGACATAAAAGTATATGGCTCTTAGGTTGTTGGTTGCAGTATCATTGTGAGCTGTTGTATGTTACACTTCAAGATGAACTATGACAAATTTTGACAAAATTTTCCAAAATAATGAATGTTTGATAAAATTTCTTATAGAAATACTCTTTTGGCAAAAAGGAATGCCAATTTTGAAAAAAATTCCTATGGAAAGTTAATTTTGACAAAGTTTCCAGTAAAAGGTAAATTTTAACAAGTAAAAAGGTGTAAAGTGCGGCCGGGTCAAACTTTGGATACCGACCACCTCGAGTACATATGTATGTAAACAACCTTTCCTCATAATCCGCAAAGTGCATAATTTATGCTCCACTAGCAGCTGTATCGAAATATGGTCCGATTTGGACCAAATTCAATACGGTCTATTAGGTACAAGTCATTATTCAATTTTGTAGAACAAAATATTGGTCTTTTTGGTTGCCATATTCAAATATAGACCGATCTGAACCATATACGATACGGATGTCAAAAAGCCTGACATTTCAGCGAAATCAGATTATAAATGTGCCTTTTAAGGGGCAGCTATATAAAAACCTGAACCGATCTGGTCCAAATTGAAGTGTGCTGATGAAGGGCCTAACACAACTCACTGTACCAAATCCTTAAATCGAGAGGTCGGTCTATTTCGCAGCTATATCCAAATCTGAACCGATCTGAGCCAAATTGACGAAGAATGCTAACACAACTCACTGTCCCAAATTTCGACGAAATTGGACAATAAATGCGCCTTTTATGGAACCTAGACCTTAAATCGAGAGATCGGACTATATGGCAGCTATATCCTAATCTCGATCGATCTGTGCCAAATTGACGACGAATACTGAAGCGCCTAACTCAAATTTCGGCGAAATCGGACAATAAATGCGCCTTTTATGGGCCCTAGACCTGGACCGATCTGAGCCATACTGCAGAGAGATCTCGAGGGGCCTAACACAACGCACTGTCCCAAATTTCGGCAACATCGGACAATAACAGCGCCTTTTATGGGCCCAAAACCTTAAATCGAGAGATCGGTCTATATGGCAGCTATATCCAAATCTGAACCGATCTGGTCCAAATTGAAGAAAGATGTCGACTGGCCTATCTCAACTCACTGTCCCAAATTTCAACAAAATCGGACAATAAATTATCTTTTTATGGGCCCAAAGCCTTTTATTGACAGATGGACCTATATGACAGCTATATCGAAATCTGAACCGATCTGAGCCAAATTGATGAAGAATGCTGAAGGACCCAACAAAACTCACTGTGCCAAACTTCAACAAAATCGGACAATAAATGAGCCTTTTATAACCCCCAAACCCTTATATTGAGAGACGGACCATATGGCAGCTATATCGAAATCTGAACCGATCTGAGCCAAATTGATGAAAATTGCTGCAGGGCCTAACACAACTCACTGTGCCAAATTTCAGCGAATTCGGACAATAAATGCGGATTTTATGGGCCCTAGACCTTAAATCGAGAGATCGGTCTATATGGCAGCTATATCCAAATCTGAACCGATCTGTGCCATATTGCAGAAAGATGTCGAGGGGCCTAACACAACTCACCGTCCCAAATTTCGGGAACATCGGACAATAAAAGCGCCTTTTATGGGCCCAAAACCTTAAATCGAAAAATGGGTCTATATGGCAGCTATATCCAAATTTGGACCGATCTGTGCCATATTGCAGAAAGATGTCGAGGGGCCTAACACAACTCACTGTCATAAATTTCGTCGACATCGGAAAATAAAAGCGCCTTTTAATGGCCCAAAACCTTAAATCGAGAGATCGGTCTATATGGCAGCTATATCCAAATCTGGACCAATCTGTGCCATATTTCAAAAAGATGTCGAGAGGCCTATTTATGGGTCCAAAACCTTAAATCGAGAGATCGGTCTATATGGCAGCTATATCCAAATCTGGACCAATCTGTGCCATATTTCAAAAAGATGTCGAGAGACCTAACATAACTCACTGTACCAAATTTCGGCAAAATCATCGGATCGGTCTATACGGGGCCATATCAAGATATAGTCCGATATAGCCCATCTTCGAACTTAAACTATGTGTGGACAAAAATATTGTAGAATCTGTGCAAAGTTTCAGCTCAATATCTCTATTTTTAAAGACTATAGCATGATTTCAACAGACAGACGGACGGACGAACTGACGGACGGACATGGGTAGATCGTCTAAGATTTTTACGCTGATCAAGAACATATATACTTTATAGGGTCGGAAATAGATATTTCGATGCGTTTCAAACGGAATGACAAAATTAATATACCCCCATCCTTCGGTGGTGGGTATAGAAAGAGTATTACCGAAAAAAATTTTTGACAAAATTTTCTGCAGCAAGTACATTTTTCTATAGAAACGAAGTGGTATAGGGAATGAAATAGTCACCTACACCTCACTTCGCCGTTTTTATATTTGTTGTTTTTTCCGGGTTGTTTTTTTTTTGTTGTGTGCCTTCTTTTTTTTGCGTTTCACTGTATGACGATAAAGTTGTCATCAGTAGATGTGTAATCATAAATTTATTGTTATAAAGACTTTGAACATAAATTTTCCCCTCCAAACGGAAAAAAACAAAACAGCGGCATAAAACAAACGACATCATCGTCATCGTCAACACCGCCATCATCAGCGTTATCAACATCACTGATGCCTCAGCTACTGCCATCGAAACCAGAAGCGAGACCAAAAACAAAACCAGCATCCACAACACCACCACCAACAAGCACCACAGATGCTGCCTAGATAAATCCATTATGAAACATTTCAATTTTATTGTTTGTTGGCTGATATTGTGCCGATGTTGGTTCTGTGCTGTTGCCATCTTCAAAGTTTGTTATTTCGGATATAATTTTTTTCCGTTTACTAAAGGAAACAACCAACAGTTTTTTTTTTTTTTTTTTTGTTTTTTACTTACTTCATAAAATATTAGGGCAGGCATTTTACAAAAAAAAAAGCCAAAACTGTCTGCACTCTCTAATTTTACTCTCCTGGCTTTTCTCTTGACATGAATGGCGTTTTGATTTCCACTTAAATTTATTACTGCCATTTTAATAAGGAAATCTATAAAACAATAAAGATCAGAGATAAGTCATTTTAAGCAGAGTTAAGCAGTTTGAGAGCATCAAATGAAACAAATTAACTGCAATATCATAAACTTTCATTAATATCTTCCTTAAAAAATTTTTGAAAAATTACTATGAAGTTTGACATTTTGATGAATTATGATGGGATATTAAACTGTGTTGCAAACAAGGGTAGTCACAATTTTATTAAGATCGATTAGTTTATAAAGGGAAGCAAAATGGAGTACTCGATGTTTAATTTGAAAATTTCAACATCAAAAATATTTTTGGAAAAAAATGCTGGCAAAATTTGCTGGGGCTTCAGGCCTGTAATCATTTCCTACTAGGCGATATCGCTCTGGAATTGGTCGGAATGAATTTTTAAAGAATCCAATGTAGTGCAATAGATTTGCCATCAGCTATCCACACCGTGCAAAAAAAAAAATGGGAGACACCAATTAAAATATGTTTATGTTTGCTTTTGACTATTTGGAACTTTCCTGGCCATGTTTCAAAACATGTATATCCGCCCGCTCCAAATTCCCTCGATTATCTGTCGTAGACAAATTAAACAAGTAAAAGCGTGTCAAGTAAGTCCGCGCCGAATCCTGCACATCCACCATGGATCGCATTTGTCCATAGTAGAGACCATATTAGATGTCAATGTGTAAAATTTCCGCCAATTCGGATAAGAATTGCGCCCTCTAGGGGCTTAAGAAGTAAAACCGAAAGATCGTTTTATATGGAAGCTGTACCAGCTGGACCGATTCAAACCATATTTGTCGAGTATGTTAAAGGTCATGGAAGAAAAGGTTGTACAAAATTTCAGCCAAATCGGATAAGAATTGCGCTCTCTAGGGGACTAAGATTTATAATCGGAAGTTCGATTTATATGGGATAAAACAAAACGCTTCAAAATTTCAGCCAAATCGTGTAAAAATTGCCGCCTCTAGAGGCTCAAGAAGTCAATATCCCAGATGGGTTTATATGTCAGCTATATAGGATTATGAACCGATCTAAACCATACTTAGCACAGTTGTTGGAAGCCGTAACAAAATACCTCCTGCAAAATTTCAACCACGACCGATGAGAATTGCGCAATGGAAAGGCTAAAGAAGTCAAAACCCGTGATTGGTTTATAAGGCAGCTGTATCAATTTATAAACCGATTTGAACTATGGTTAGGTTAGGTTGAAAAGTGGGTGCGGTGCCACTATGGACATACACCTAAGCCCGTAATTGGCTTGTTGTGCGCTTTAAGTACTAAAAAAGTAACCTTGAAGAAGAAAATCTAAGTTATAAATTCGTTGCTACTTACAAAAAGCCTAGTTGTTTTCCATGCCATGCCTCTAAGTTGGTTTATGTCTGGTATTGTGTCCCCCACCTAAGCACCGGTGTCTTTTAGCCGCTAAAGCCGGGCAATGACATAGGAAATGCTCCAAAGTCTAATCATCTTTCCCACATGTTCTACACAATCTATCACTTGCCGCATCGATTTGGCATAAGTGAGCTCGTAGTCCTATGTGTACCGTTATGATACCAAAAGCTATACTGACCTCCCTATTACTTCCTTTCAGTAATAGCCTCGTCGTCTCACGATCCAGATAGCCCCATAGGATTTTCGCCGTCCTACCGACCGTTTCGCTGTTCCACATTGTTGCATCCGCATTCGTCGCTTACGCTTTTAACTCGAACTGCGTCAACCCGAAATGCTTCGGGTTAACCAAGTTTATTAAAGGCAGTCCTCCGGCCTTCACCGCCAAATCGTCCGCCCTTTCATTCCCCATTACTCCGCTATGGCCCGGCCCCCAAACGATGCGGATTGTGTCATTATCAGAGAAGGCGTCAATCTCCTACTTACATTCCAAGATTGTTCGTGATCTTACCGTCCTGGTTGTTATTGCCCTTATGGCCATTTTACTGACCGTAAAGATGTTCACACTCGACGTCCTCGCGTTATCACAACACCACCTCACGCATTCCGTGATCGCTCGTATCTCCGCCTGCAGGACCTTATTATGGTCGGGCAGTCTAAAACAGATCTGAGTCTCTGGGTTCTCAATGTAGATCCCCAGGCCCTCTCTGTCCTCTAGCTTTGATCCATCCGTGTAACATGATCTTCCAGACGCCAATACTAGCGTTTCGTCAACCCAAGACTGTGCCGATGGCAGCAGTGGTTCGCACTCTACCGCAAGTGTCGCCTGAGGTATCCGATCGAAAACCTCTTCCCTTCCTTCCAGGAAGGGATCGTTGCCTCGATTACACCGCGAATGTATGAGCTGCTCCCATCCTCAATCAATTCTCCCATCGCCTTAAATCTCATAGCCGCAGTGGCTGCCTCACACTTAATCTCTATGCCAATGGGTCGGATATCTGTAAGGCCATATTCAGGAAATTTTATGAAAATTTAATTTCTATAGAAAAGTTTTACAAAATTTGATTTTTATTGGAAATTTGGTCAAAGTATCAATTCAATTTCTTTTCTATAGAAATTTTTTTTCTATAGAAAATGTTGACAAAATTTAATTTCTATTGAATATTTTTTCAAAATTTCATTTTATACGAAATTTTGTCAAACTTTAATTTTTATAGGAAGTTTAATCAGAACTTAATTTCTATAAGACATTTTGTCATTTTGATTTCTAAAGGAAATTTTTGCAAAATTTCATTTCTTTTTGAAATCCTGGCGTGAACATCGGATAAAATTTAAAGTGGTGGTTATACCCTTTTAATGCTGTCCAAATTTGCGAGGCACCATGCCATGCATTGTCAAAATTCTCCCCCAAAAAGGTGTCGCACTGCGGCACGCCTTTCGGGCTCGGCTATAAAAAAAATTTGCCTTATCATTAAGTTTAAACTTGAATCGAAAAACACTCAATGATGTGTGAGAAGTTTAACCATGTTTGGTTCCTGGGCAAACTTGGAACGTCGAATATACCTGTTTTGAGGAGTTTTGGGGTTTGGCGATCCGGTGAGAACTTGGACCCAAATTTAGTACGATATTCGTTTCCTAATCTCCAAAACCTTTCATTTAATACCCATATTGTACCTATCCACTTTTGGTTTAAGGTGGCGTTTTTGGGGTAAGGCTCCGCCACCATCCGATATCTTAAAATTTTATAACCTACGTTTCTTTCCACAAAAACCTACAGAATCGGTGAAAATTTTAAGAAAATCGGTTTAGCTGTTATTGATTCTACGAAACAAACTGAGTCTCATATAGTCATTATAGGTGTAATGCCCATTTGGGGCGTTTTTGTATGCCAAATTCGTAATCTAGTCAGGAATACCTATCATTTGAGCCCCATATTGATATGGACGTTCAATTTGTCTTCTTTTAGATGTTTTGGGGTTAGGGCTACTTCCTCGGCACTTGAACCCAATTTTTAACTACTACTCTTCAATACCTTTCATTTGATATCCATATTGTCCTTATCGGTCCAATGTTGATTCTGGGTGATATAACGGGAGAGGGTCCGCCCTCTTCCGATATCAACAAGTTGTAAAGCCTTTTTCTTCTTCCTCACATTATTCGTAATCTACTCCCGAATACCCTTCATTTTGAGTCCCATGTTGGCATGCTTGTCCAATAAACCTATTGTAGGGTGTTTTAGGGTTGGGGCGGCCCCCCAGTTACTTGTACCCAATATTTAATATGAAATTCGTACTCTACTCCTGAATTCCTTTCAATTGATTCCCGTATTGCCTTGATCGGTACACTTTTATTTTTGTGTAGTACTTTTGGGAGGGTCCGGCCCCCTCCCGATATTTAAAAATTATATAGCCTATGTTTCCTTCCAGACCAACCTTCACAATCTGTGAAGTTTTCAAGGTAATCGGTTCAGCCGTTTTTGGATCTATACGAAACAAACAAACAAACACAAATTCATTTTTATACATAAGAAGAAGATATAAGATTTTGTCAAAGTTTCATTTTCTGTAGGAAATTTTGTCCAAATTTCATTTCTATAGGAATTTTTTTCAAAATTTCTTTTCTATAGGACATTTTTTTCAAATTTTCATTTCCATAGAAAATTTTGTCAGAATGTCATTTTTATAGGGAATTTTGTCACAAATTTCAAAATTTTAGTAATAGATGCCATTATCATTGATTTTGTCGTTCGTTTAAACTTATCCCCTTCGACATTATTAGAATCATATTTCAATTTACATTTGTTAAATTATAGATGAGCCAATTTTATTTCCATAAATTTCAAGATTTTCTTTTTTTTTTTTTGTGGGGTTTTGTTTACATGTCCTTGTTGCCCGCAAAATATTTTATTCCTAATTCTCAATGGTATAACCTTAGCCCACCCAAGCCCCTTGTGTGATGGCCCCAATGTGTGTAATGTCGTCAACATTGTTGTCTGAAAAGAAGTGAAACTTTTACTTAATTTGCATTTTATTATTTTTTGGTATTTCCCCAATGGCAAAGCATGAATTTCAATTTTGTTTGTTTTGAATTCTTCTTTCTCCGTGTGGTTTACAACATTTCCTTTTGGTATACCTTGGCAAATTCAAAATTAAAACAACAACCACAACAGCTACAACAAACTAAAAACAAAAAAATATCTAACAATTGATGCTGTCGTTGCTGTCCTTTAGCATTAGTTTAAATTATTTGTTTTCCTTTATTTCCCGGTGACATGGCAAAAGGTTTGGATTGTTTTTTTTTTTTTTTTTTATAAAATGTCATAAAATTCCATTAGAAAATTCTTTTCCTGCTAGTCGTTTGTTAGTTAGACGACGAGTTTGTCTTTATGTTCGCATATGGAACATTTGTCATCATGGCAAACGTGTGTGAAAAATAATTTTTCCTCTTTTCCATTGTTTGTCTGCACAGCAAAAAAAAAACCAAAAGGAAAAACTGAAAACAAACTTCAACAGCATGCAATTTTTTTTTTTTTTTGGTTAATAATATATTTCCTTGTTGCAGCAAAACTCGGTCAATGGAGAAACAGAAGAAAAAACATAAACCATAATTTTTTTTTTGTGTGTGTTTTTTTACAAAACTGTTGACAATTTACGTTTTTTTGAAACAAACTAGTGCGATAAGAGTAAATACGGTATGTGAGTATGCATAGAATAGATGGCGTGCAATAATATTTATGCGCGTATTAACGAGGGGTAGTTTGAAATTGCAGGGAAATAATAACTTTTAATGGTGATTTAAGCTGGGCTGAACATCAGGAATATAGTTTTCATTGATTTTTGTTCCCTCATATGGTAGATCTTCGGCACTGTAAAACTTCGTTTCGAAAAGATGTTGTTTAGTGACATGCAATCAGACACACTTAAATGGTCCCCCCAAAGCCCAATAATTTGGGATTGTTTGCACCCGCCTTAAAGAACAACAAGCCAGAGGCATGCTTACAGATTCCCGTTCCCTGGATTTTGTAGGGTAGTTCTGAAAGGTCTAGTCATGACATTGTGTCTGCACTACAATTCCCTTTGATATCTTGATGGCCCTGCACCCAGAGCAGGTGAGGAGTAGGCGCCAGGCTGATAGAGGTGGAGTATATTTTTCTCCTGCCAGGGAGTAAGACGCCCGCCGTTGATCAGAGGTTAGCATGGCCGCCTATGACGCTGATCGCGTAGGACCGAATCCTATCGAGAATTTTAGAAAAAAATGTTGGCTGTGGTTATACCCTCCTTATGCTGGTAAAATTTGTGATTTACTATGCCATAAAAACTTCTCCCCAAAGAGGTGTCGCATTAGGCTGATAGAGGTGGAGCATATTTTTCTCCTGCCAGGGAGTAAGACGCCTACCGTAGATCATAGGTTAGCATGGCCGCCTATGACGCTGATCGCGTAGGATCGAATTCTATCGAGAACATTAAAAAAACAATGTTGGCGGTGATTATACCCTCCTTATGCTGGTAAAATATGTGATTTGCTATGCCATAAATACTTCTCCCCAAAGAGGTGTCGCATTATGGCACACCGTTCGAACTCGGCGGGTCCCTTATCATATGATCGACTTTTAAAACTACATCACTCATCGATATGTTAGAATATTACGCTGTTGCTTAATAGAATGTTCATGTGCAAATTTACTTTTTTGCCAGAGAGTCTGGAACCTGGAGATCACCGTAGCACAAGTTACCATGTCCGCCTTTGACGCTGAACACCTGGTTTGAAATCCAGGCTAAAACATCAGAAAAAAGATCCATCTTTCCTCAGCATGCCATTCAAACTCAGAATTAAAATCTTTGATATAAGAGAAGTATTCCCGCTATTACTGGGTGACTTATAAAAAGGATGACTTTTTAAGAGCTACATCTATATTTTTATCAACAAAAAAAAAACACACACACATTAAATTCAGAAAAATGCATAAAATCCTTATTTGAATCGATAGTACGGTTCATATAATTTAATGTTTGAAAATTATTTCATGCAAATGTTAACCGTGACTGCGCCTCAAATGGTCCATCCGCTTAGTTCAATTTTGGCATATTCTTTCCAACATTTCGGCCGGTATCTCACGAATAAATGCTTCAATGTTGTTTTCCAATGCGTCAATTGAAGCGTGCTTGTCTATACAGACATGAGCTTTAACATTAAGCCCATCAAAAAAGAAAAAAAAAACTAAAGACGTTAAATTACACGATCTAGCGGCCAATTGACTGATCCCGAACGTGAAATAAAATGTTCACCGAACTCCCCTCTCAGTAAGTCCATTCTTACGTGTGCTGTGTGGCACCGTCTTGTTGAAACCACACACCATTCAACCATTTCGGCAAAAAAAAGTTGGATATCACCTCACGGTAGTGCTTTGAAGAAGTACGGTCCAATCGTGCCACCTGCCCATAAACCGCACCAAACTGTAACCTTTTTGGGATGCATTTATAGCTCTTGCAATGCTTCTGGCTGATCTTCACACCAAACTCGACTATTCTGCTTATCCATTGAGCCAAAAATGAGCTTTGTCGCTTAAGACTAGAAGCACGCGATTAACTTTCTTAACAGAGCACGAATTTTGATAATAAAATTCAATAATTTGCAATGGTTGATCGTTTGTAAGACAATTCGTGGTTAAATTATAGACCAAAGTGAAGATGTTTGACAGTGAAACAAAACACGAAATGTACGTGAGCTGTTTAAACTAGTGTTGCCAAAAAGATAATAGCTAAAAAATCGCACTTTTTAAGGCAAGCGGCGACTGCGTTAATGATTTCCTCTCGGCATTTGAGGGGGGTGTCAGTGCACATAAGCGCCGCGTACACCAGTACTCTCTAAAGCTGTCCCAATCGGCCTTCTTCTGGTTGATAAACGTACGGCGTCTGAGGTGGGAATTATGGAGAGGTGGTCTGATCCCAAAAAGATGACGACTTGCCAGGATACGTCACTCAGGAGATTAGGGGATGAAATGAAAATGACTGGCGAGCTGCTACACCTCCTCGTAACCCTAGTGGGGGCATCCTTAAACGACGAGGACGCAGGAGGCGACGATTGCTGTCTATTTTCGCACAGAAACGTGACGTAAGGCCAGAGCAAGATCGGATATGTTCCCATCCGGTAACCATGCACCGGTTATACCTCACGGTCACCGACCGATGATGGAGGCGGTTCTGGCAAACCTAACAGAACCAGAGTCTGGGGTTGCTTTTCACTCCCGGCATAGACAAGAAGAGCGCGGAGAAAATACTCCGGGATATGCCTCTCCCATGATAATAAAAGAAGGAACACGTACACTGAGCCAGGTAGCCCTTGCCGATGATGATTCCATCGGGTCAATCCAGTGCACACAACCGGCTGTCAGGGCATTGTTGGGAAGATGGGTTTACAAATGCGCTTGCAGTGGTCCGATTTCCGATTGAACAAATTCTAAGGAAAAAACTAATAGAGATATCTTAGAAACTATTTTTACATTTAGAATTTGTTTAAAAAAAAAATCTGCCCGAATTTGTTTAAAAAAATCCCCAAAATACCCCCTTCGGCCAAATATGGTTTTAAAATCGACATTTCTTAGTAAATTTGCTGTAGAAACTACAAATATAGAAAGGTGGGTGTAGGGGATATTTGGAATAAAAAATGTGCCAAATTGGGGATCTGGGCTTTGAAAAATTTAAACTAGATGCATTTTTTCATAAAAAAAAACTATTTTGAAGTACATATAACAACCGTTAAGATTGACTTATCTTATTAAAATTTCCTTTGAACGCATCTACAATATGCCCCCTTTGTAAAAAAAGAAAGAATTAAGGTATTTAAGCAAGTTTTTTCAATAAAGACCATTCAATGAAAACCCTTTTTTTGACCAAACAATGAAAAAAATACTTTTTTTCACAGTTTTTGACTTCCACCAGAATCAGAATTATCAGACGTGGACATTTTTTTTTTTTTGCAATGAAGTCGTTGTAAATGATGTCACAAATCCAAAAATGAAAATAGAACCACAATTGCCTTCGTAAAGTTGAATATCTCCGAAACCAGTAGAGATATTGTATACCTTATTGATACAAAGAATTCAGTCTTGTCTTTATTGAAGTTAAATATGGAATGAATATGACAATAAGTTTACAGAAAGCAAATGTATGTAGTTTTATAAATAATTTGTTGGTGTACAGTAATAATTACAACATGCCTCCTCAACATAATTGATTTTATAACTACAATCATTTCAAACATTTTAAAAAATTAAATTCGTAACTATTAAAGTTAATGCCAATATTGTTTGAACAAAAATAATGTTTAGGCTTTGGCACAGGTTTCGTGAAAAAATCGGCTACCATTTTGTCTGTAGATAAATATTGTAGTTCAACAAGTCCTCGTTCAACAATATCCTTTATGAAATGGTATTTATAATGAATGTGTTTGGTTCTTGAATGATGTGCTCCAAACTTAGCCATTTGTTGTGCACTTTGAGAATCTGTGTATATAGTGATCGGTTCTTCTTTTGAAAATCCTAGTTCTTCAAGGATATAGTTTAAATATGATGCTTCTTTTGCGGATTCTGTTAGAGCAATATACTCTGCTTCAGCACTAGAAGTCGCAACAACTTTTTGTTTTTTAGATTCCCAGGATACTACACTATTTGCCAACACAAAACAAAATCCAGATTGAGATTTTCGATTATTCACGTCTTGAGCCCAACTGGCATCACAAAATCCGATAATAGGTTTTGAGGTCTTTTTGTACGTTATAACTGCGTTGCTTGTGGTACTGAGATATTTTAGTACTTGAAAAGCAGCGTTTAAATGTTGTTTCCGTGGATTTTTGGAAAATTGTGATAACATGCTAACAGCACACGCTATATCTGGCCTACTGTGGAGGGATATGTAAAGCAAATATCCAATCAATTCCTGATATGCTTTCTCGTCCACTTTTTCTGCCTCTTTTTCAAAAATGGGTTCGCTCTCCAGTTTAATGTTAGCAGCCATTGGTATTCGTACCGGTTTGCAATTTTCCAAACCATACTTTTTCACAAGTTGTTTTATGTATCCCGACTGTGATATAGACACCTCCTTAGGTTTTACATCAACCTCAAGACTAATACAATGTTTAGGGATACCTAAATCGCGAATTTCAAAATTCGATTGTAACGCCTGGACAAACTCGTTCGTATATTCCATACTATTACTCGCAATGACTATGTCATCTACGTACAATGCAACAATCATAATTGTGTTATTTTTATGTATATAGTATATACACTGGTCATATTTCGATTGGTTAAGCCCAAAAGTTTTGATTACAGCATCTATGCATTTGAACCACTGTCTTCCGGATTGCTTTAGCCCGTATATAGATTTTTGAAGTCTACATACTTTATTACGACTTGCCTCCTGTACAAACATTTCGGGTTGTTTCATGTATATTTCTTCATCTAACTTCCCATTTAAAAAAGCTGAGGACACATCAAGTTGTCGGAGATGAAGGTCATATTCAACAGCTAAAGCGTAAAGTAACCTCAATGATGTTTGCCTTACAACAGGAGCATAAGTATCCATGTAGTCCAAACCAGGTACTTGGGTGTATCCCTTTGCTACTAATCTGGCCTTTCTTTTCTGTATTGTCCCGTCCGGTTTAATTTTTGATTTAAACACCCATTTACATCCCACTGGTGTTCGCCCTTCTGGTAAATCGGTTAAATACCAAGTATTATTTTTCATTAACGACGAATATTCGTCTTGCATTGCTTTATACCATTGTCCTGCTTCATTCGAAGTCACCGCTTCATGTACTGACTTGGGGTCCATTAAATTTTCAGATACATTGTTGGAAGATTCATTTTTATTTCTAAAAGCCCAGGATCTCAGTCTTTCTCTAATTGACTCACCCTGTACAGTGGGTTGCACAGAGATATTTGGTAATCCAACAGCATTTTCTGCTTCTAAACCACTTATAGAGTCAACAAAATCATCTTCACAATCCAACATCTCATTATTTTGCCCTCTTCCGGATTCATTAATGGTATTGTCCTGAATTTCCGAATTACCAACGTCATCCGATGTTCTTGCTTCTACATTGTTGGGTTTCGCACATTGAAATTCGTAAAACATTTGAACATCTGTGTTGTCTTGGGGTTTATACAATTCGTCCTCAATAAATCTAACATCTCTACTCTTTATGACAGTTTTTGTTCCGGGTTTCCACAATCTATAAGCCTTTGACTCATTTGAATATCCGACTAGTATATATTCAGCGCTTCTGGCATCAAATTTAGACTTATTTTTCTTATTAAGCGCATATACTTTGCATCCAATCTGTCGCAAATGCTTCACACTCGGTTTTGCTCCTGACCACAATTCTTCAGGTGTTTTTGTATTATTTAAATTCGTAGGACATCTATTTCTAATAAAAACAGCAGCACTTATCATTTCTGCCCATAAAATAACTGGAAGATTTGCTTCTAGCATGTAGCATCGACCCATTTCCACTAAAGTCCGATTCATGCGTTCTGCAACTCCGTTTTGTTGCGGCGTATATTCAGCAGAAAGTTGCCTTTTTATCCCATTATCCTTTAAAAACTTTGAGAACTCAGTGCTTACCAATTCTTTAGCATTGTCACTACGCAATGTCTTAATTTTCTTGCTAGTTTCATTTTCAGCCATCAATTTGAATTCTTTAAACTTTTCCAAATATTGATCCTTACGTTTCAAAAAATAAACATACGTTTTACGTGAAAAATCATCAATAAACGTTGCAAAATAGTAACTTCCACCCATCGACTCACATTTCATGGGACCACAGAGATCTGTATGAACTAACTGCAAAATTTCTGTTGATGATTTTTCGTTCTTATGTGGAAAAGGAGTTCTACTTTGTTTACCACGAATGCAAGTTGTACAGTCTATATTCGCATTCCTTATATTTGGCAACCCGACGACCATTTCATAAGACGACAATTTAATTAAATCTTTAGCATTTAAATGTCCAAAACGCCCATGCCATAATTTAAAGTCTTTTTCTCCGGATGCTTGCACTGATTTGGTTACCTCGCTACTCATGCGAACTACATAAATGTTATTTCGCTTATAACCTTCTGCCAAAATGTTCTCATTTCTGCAAATTATCGCTTTCGAGCCTTTCATCCTTATTTCACAGCCTAAGTCAGTTGCTTTACTTGTTGATATAAGACTATGTTTCAATTCCGGGACAAATAGTGCGTTTTCTAAATAAATTGATTTACTACGACCATTAACTGTGACGGAAATTCCGACTTTCCCTTTGCCCTTTATATCAATCTCCGTATCATCTGCTAACTTGACTGTCCCTCTATAACTTAAGTCAATTTTGACAAATAACGATTCTTGATTGCACATGTGAGAGGATGCCCCGCTATCTATTATCCAATCGTGACAAGATATTGCAGAAAAAACGTTTTCTGTGGCTCCAAAATTATTTGCAACTTCTTCAAATCGTTCATTTGATGGCATCTCAACGGATAAATTTGTTCTACATTCTTTGGCCTTATGCCCCTTTTTCTTACAACGATAACATTTAATAACATTCTTGAACATACCTTCTTCTCTATTTCTTTTATTGCTAGAGGATCCATACTGCTTCTTTTTGCCATAATGATTTACCTTCATTGCAGAATCTTGATTTGTTTCATCCTTATCTCCGATTTCAAGCAGCCTTGATTTCAAAACGGAAATTTTTGGAAATTCATTCGCTGTATCCACTGCAGCTTTAATCGCCGAAAACTTTTCTGGTAACGCATCAACCAAAACAACCGCCAGCAAATCTTCATCAAGTTCGACACCCATTTCAATAATTGAAGATACACAAATGTCAAATTCTATTATGAATTCTGACACATTTTGGTTATCTGACATTTTGAAATTCAAAAGTTTTCTATAACATTCGATTTTCTTTCTTGTTGATTTGCGGTCAAATGTATCTTGCAAATAGCTCCACATTTCTTTCGATGTTTTGATGTTCCTTACCATGTTCACAATGTTCGGTTCCAAGCTCAGCAAAATTTCAGCCCTTGCATCCATGTCTCTCTCCTTGAAATTTTGAACTTTTCTTTCAAGTTCTATCTTTTCATCATTCGTTGCAGTCGATGGCAGACCCTTGCTTTCTGGAGATTTTTCTATTCCCGAAGTGATGTTCAATAATCTGTTTTTGTGCAATATCGCTTCCATCTGCGTCTTCCATGTTGCAAAATTATTCCCGTTCAACAGCGGAATTCGACCATTGTACGTGGCCATGTTTTCTTCAATTTACCAAATCCTTAGACAAACGTTATTCCGAAAATAAATTTTTGCCAATACGCAGCAAACCAGCTAGCAGCAAAATCTCGTTACTCTGACACACAGGATAACTGGAATAACCAAACGCGAATCTCTTTTATCTTTTAGCAATTTCAAGTTATGAGTCTGGGCCCATAACCTATTGATACAAAGAATTCAGTCTTGTCTTTATTGAAGTTAAATATGGAATGAATATGACAATAAGTTTACAGAAAGCAAATGTATGTAGTTTTATAAATAATTTGTTGGTGTACAGTAATAATTACAACATACCTCAAGCTGACTTTTTTGTAGGAATTTTTGTGCACTATCGAGCAAAAAAAAATTTTGGAAATCGTTCCACGAATGAAGATTTTGGAGCCCAACTATTTTTCGAAGTACTAGGTGACCAACTTATGGGGTCTGCCAGAAGGCGCCCGGACAACCTAGGGCCTTACACACGATCTCGCTTATACTTCAGCTCTAACTATTCCGAATTTCAAAGGGATATATTTACCCCTTCTCACACGGCATATTTTTTACTCTTTTTCGATTTTCTCCCACTGTGCAGCGTTTGGTTTAGAACGTTCTAAATTTGGATATAGTTTTCATGTAGACAGACCTTCCGATTGAAAGTCTATCGCGCATAAGAGGTGTTTGTACTACCTGATTTTGCTTAAATTTGCGTTGTTTTAGATGTCTACCCATTCCGACCCCTACTACCGAATATGGTGCAAATCGGACCATATATGTAGGCAATCACCATAAAGAACGATGCCGCTAATAAACACCGTGATGCATTTTTCAACTGATTTTATAGAAATTTGTTCAATAATAAAGTTAGATGGTGGCTATCCGAAGATCTCCCTGGCTGATATTGATCCGGTTTTTGCTTTTTGCTTTTTGCTTTTTATATCGTCCACCATAGGATGGAGGTATAACAACATCGTTATTCCGTTTGTAACTCATCGAAATATTGGTCTAAGACCCCATATACATATATGTGTATTCTCGAACGCCATGGCATTTTAAGTCGACCTAACCATATCCGTCAGTCTTTTCGTCTGTGGAAAGCATGAAACTTTAGTAGAGTAAAACTAGGCGCTTGAAATTTTACACAAATACTTGCTATTATGTTTTGACTTCCAATAACTGTGCTCAGTATGGTCCTAAACGGTTCCAAAATTGATTTAACTTCCATATAAACCGATTTCCCGACTTTGCTTCTTGAGTCTTTGTAAGGCGCAATTCTTTTACGATTTGGTTGAAATTTTGCACACGGACGTCTCTTATGACCTTAAACATGACCTGATATAAATAGTTGCCATATAAACCGATCTCCCGATTTCATATCTTGGGCCTTTAGAGGACGTTATTCTTATCCGTTTTGTCAGAAATTTTGCGCAGATACTGTTTCTATGACTTCTACTCGTCAAATATGGTCTGAATCGACCTTTAACCTGATATAGCTTCCATATCAATCGATCTCCCGACTTAATTCCTTTGCCCTCTATAAGGCGCAATTTTTATCCGATTTGGTTGACATTTTGCACAATGACATCTGTTATGGTCTCCAATATCTAAGCGAAGTAGGTTAGGTTGAAAGGAGGGTGCAGATATTAATCCGTCCCATGCCACTATGGACATACACCTAAGCCAGTAATCGGCTTGTTGTGCGCTCTAAAAACTCTAAATTAACCTCGATAAAGAGAAAATTTTAAGTTAGGAATGCCGTGCCATTTACAAAATCCTTTATTGTTTTTCATACCACTCGTCTAAGTTGGTTCATGTCTGGTATTGTGTCTCCACCTAAGTACCGGTGTCTTTTATCCGCGAAAGCCAGGCAATGCTTTCGCGTTTAACAGATAACGGCACTAAGCGAAGTATGTCCCAAATCGGTTCATAACCTGAAATAGCAGTTTGTTTCCAACATCCTTAGTTTGCTGGGCAAAGAACTTGACAAATTGCATTCCATGGTGGAGGGTTTATAAGATTCGGCCGGACGAACTTAGCACGTTTTTTCTTATTATATGTTATTTATCTTCAAAACGTGGGGGGAGATCAAGCTAATTTTCCTATGTGTCAGTCGATCTTAGCTAGGAACAGGGTTGGTTCTACCTTGTTCAAATACCATTTGAATGTGCTTGTCTTAGACTGTTATGGCTGTACAATATTTTTACTAGGGCCCGGTCACATGATGTGTATCTCACAGTACACAACCATGTGGGACTGGAATGGTGCTTTCCCAAAGCAGGGTCGTCTGAATGTATGAATACTTGAGCTATTGTACACAGACAATCATATCCTGGCTTGCATTTATCATATATCTATGTAGTGGCCACCGAAGCGCAGAGGATAGCAAGTCCGCCTATGACGCTGAACGCCTGGGTTCGAATCCTGGCGAGACCATTAGAAAAACATTTCAACGGTGGTTTACCTCTTCCAATGCTGGCAACATTTGTGAGGTACTATGCCATGTTAAACTTCTCTCCAAAAAGGTGTCGCACTGCGGCACGCCTTTCGGACTCGGCTATAAAAAGGAGGCCCCTTATCATTGAGCTCAAACCTTGAATTGGACTGCACTCATTAATATGTGAGAAGTTTGCCCCTGTTCCTTAGTGGAATGTTCATGGGCAAAATTTGCATTTGCATGTTGTGAACTGTATGATGTAGCAGGTCATCTCCGTTCCATTTAACGATCACGGCGGCTATGTCATTTTATTATAATGAAACAATATGTCACAACTAGAAATAATTAGTAATATGGACTCTCAACGGATTTTTTTTAAGTTTACCAAAATCAAACAGTTTTATTTGAAATAAAAAAAACCACCCAAGGCAACGATTTTTGCTCAATTTCCATAACCTGTGCTACCCTTTTTCGTAAAAAGTTTTCAAACTATCCCACGAATATGTGTTATGGCATACAAAGTGAATATTTTCAAATTGCAACAAATACAAACAAAGAAAACCTCCGCTGTTTTTATTTTAGACAAAAGCTCGTGTTCTCACATACCATTGACGAATTTGAAATTTTGCCCACAAAAATGGCATGCATTTTTATCTTTATCTCTAAAAGTGAATATAAACCACACACAATGGAATATTTTATGATGGGGGGGGGGGAGTATGAGCAATTTGTTAAACTGCACAAACAGCATTTTTGATAACTGTTGGCTTTAAATGAAATGGAAAGTTTTAATTTAAAATTATTTTTGATTTATGTGTAGCTAAAAAATGGGAAACTTCTATATCATCCTTATTTCCCGTATCTATTTTAACATCGATGTTGGAGAGCTGTTTATTGCATTTTTTTTCAAGTTAGCATTTTTTTAAACATTTTTAAATTTGTCCAATTAATCCCCCTTAAATACTGAAATGGACCTCAAACCACATGCATAACTGCAATCAACTATAAAATTTTAAGCAAAAGACCCTTAGACCATTACAGACATACAAACTTTTATCACTTCACATTTTAAACCAAAAACAAAAAAAGTGGTGACTGTCAAACTTTTGTTCACATAAAGTTTTTGACATCAACTTGAAGGCAAGTGCAGTAGTCTCCAATGCATATGGTTAAAATGCTGAAAAGAAAACTTTAAAATAAAATTTTTAATGTCATTTAGCTAATTAATTTTTCCCGCTTTGATATTAAACAAGACATCTACTAGAAGGGGTTCATGTGTGAACGTTAGTTGTAGTAGTATGGATGTGTGCATGGTGAGCCACAAAGGAATTGAGCTCTCAAGGATTTTTTTTTTTTGTTTTGCTACCAATGAAGTATGGCTTGGTGACAAAAGTTTGAAAAAATTTATTATAATAACCATAAAGAAGAGAGGTGGTTTTGTGGTGGGGGAGATGTCTTTCATGTCCCAAAAATTAAAAACTTCTCTTAGCCATTTAAAGAGCTCTTTAGTTGGCGACTATTATGTTTTGTGCACAGTGGGATACTGAACATGTGCGGTAGATATTTGTTGTGCGTGTCAGAAGTTTTTAGCCAGAGTAAGAGGATCAGAAGAGACGAATGTGGGGGTTGAAAGTATGAGGCTAATGAAGAAATATTAACTAAAATTTCTAATTTCCCCGTTGATGCAGACTAAGTCAAAATTCGGAAGAACAGAATCCTATAAAATTCACTGCAAGTTTGATTTCTTTATTCTATATAATTCGTACCTATATACGTACGGCGCACAGTGTTGCCTCTTGGTGTATTCGTTGGACAAAAATAGTTAGAGTTAACATGGAGCACTAAAATTTTGCACATATCGGTCTATATGCTGATGAAGCTCCCATATAAACTGAAGTATGGTCCAAATCGGTATGTATGCTGATGAAGCTCCCATATAAACCGATCTCCCGATTTGACTTCTTGAGCTCCTGGAGCTCGCAATTATTATGCGATTTGGCAGAAATTTTGCACGAAGACATTTGTTTAGAGTTGCAACAACTACCAGCAGTATAGTCAAAATCGGTATATATCCTGATATAGGTTCCACATAAACCGTCCTGAGTCCTTATTAGCCGCAATGTTTGTCCGATTTCGCTGAAATTGAGCATGTGGTGTTCCATTATGACTTTCAACAACTGTGTCAAGTACGATTCAAACCGGTATATAACCTGATATAGCTCCCATATAAACCGATCACACGATTTTACTTCTCAAGTCTTATAAGCAGCGCACAGTGGGCCAAATGGCAAAAAAATTGGAAATAAGTCTACAACTTTTTATCTGTTGATTTTAGCCATACAAAATGTTCTAGACATTTGTAGAGGAGGACATAGGCTTTCAGAAAAGTGCTGTTGTTGGTCCATATCTTTAATACAGGGTGAGCTACAGGGTGTCAAAGTTGACCACTTTTGACTTCTCCAAGCTTCTGGGGGCCATAACTTTTGATCTACTCAACCGATTTACATGATTTAGGACTCTAGAGAAAGAGCTTGACAAGATCTAAAAAACTTATGCATAAAGTACCATGCCATCGTGTACTGTTAAGGAGTTATGAATTGTTTAATTTTAAAATATGAAAATTTGGCCTTGGTTTTTTTCAGTGTTTTTTAAATAACTCCGTCAATTTTAAAGCTATAAACTTCATACTTCACACAAATTATGCCAGCATATGTGTGCATAAAATACAAAAGGAATCACGTGAATATCTTTGGCGGTTTAAAAATGGCATCGTTTTCAATATGAAAAATATTTTTTTTGTCAAAAAATTGCAAAATTTTTCAAAAAAGATACTCCCATTTCCTTTAAGTTTTCGCAAACTTTGGCCGTCAAAGCATTATCATTTCTTTCCATTTTCACAAAGTCGAGGTATTAAGAAAAGTTTTAAGTGCTAATTTGGCTAATTTCGATATCAAACAACACCGTTATCTTAAGACCAAAATGGCCAATTTTTTTACTAAACTTCAAAAGTTTCTCACTGGAAAAAAAGTTCCACGGGGATTTTTTCGCTTTTTTTGAACTTAAATGAAAGCTTAAAATGTTCCCAACATTTTAAGGTATGTCTCGCCATATCCTAGCCATAAATGAGATCGTAGCGATCAAAATACTGAAAAAAGTCAATTTTCAAGTAGTGCTATATTCATTGCTAAAAAACAAGTATTACGTCACATTTTATTGCAAAGATGTTAAATAAACTTTTATTTGGTAACACTTCTTCTACAAAACACAAAAAGAATCATGGAAATATCTCTATTCTATTCCATTTTATGGAACCGGCAATAAAAAAGTCAATTTTTCAAAAAAGTCGAATTTCCCAAATTTTGTTTTTGTTGTCCTAATTGCACATGACACACTATAGCCATATTTACGCAACATACCTTATCGTAAAGGAAATTTTCATACCTTTCCAACAATGTATAAAACATTTCTCAACTCGGATTCTATCTACTCTAAAATTCATTTACACTTCATTAAACTCTATATAAAAATGTCTATTTGTGAAATGGAACCTTATATGGGGCCTACACTAAAACATTGATAGATTTGCCCAGGGTTTACAATACAAATGTGTTAGAATAAAAAAAGGTCTCCTGCCAAAGTTTAAAAAAATTGGAATAAAAATATGTGTTTTAGAGCGAAAACACTTCGCATCGGCGTGCGTTTGTATAGTACCTACATCTATTTTTAATGTAAGCTGATGATTTTTGAATAAAAAGTAACCTAGAAATATACCTGCATATATATATATATTTGTGTTAAGATTTGATGCAGACAAATGTTACCTGTTTCGCTATGTCGAATTCCCAGGAAATCCACCGTATCAATGAATGTGAAAAAACCTACCCATAAAAAATTCATTGTCATTTTTTTTAACCAAATTCGAGTCCAGGTAAATAATTATAGAAGAGTAAGTAAAAAGAGGCACTTTGGACCCCTTTTTACGATTGCGTCTGATACCTGAAATGGGTCATTAATTGTGAATATATTGCATAAATATTTGAACAAAATCCAAATTTTCTTCATTATATTTTGTAGAGGCGTAAAGGACATTTATAAGTTATGGAAGTCATACTGAAGTATTCCACTCTTTCGAAAATTGTATGGGACATCAAAAATGATTCCAAATCATACACGGAGTCATTTAAGGAACTTGTTTACACTTTGGACCACATATATGGAATAAGGCTAAATAAAGACGCTTTAGACAAACTTGAAAAATTCTACAAATCATTTGAGAGAAGGTTGCCAGAATGTTCATTCGCAAAAATCAAGTTTTTCAAAATGTATGAGAAGTGGCTGAAATCGGATCTACTTATTGAAATTAAACCGCTGATTCCCGGCCGGCCTAGCAAAGCATACGACGAAGTTACGGAGAAAACCAAAAAGAAAAAACAAGAGGAACTATTGGCGGCACATCCGCCAAATTTAATAAAAGATACGTTCAAAACAGCATTGTTAAAAACACAACCAAAAAATGTTGGACGAATTGTCGATGTTTTACCATTAGCATCTCCGAAAAGGGTAAAGAGAATGGTAGAAAGTATTCCAACTCCAAAATCGACTACAGAATTCACGGAGGAAGATGCACTGGCCCTGATTTTGAACCTAGGCCTCTCAAGAAACAAATACTCAACAATGAGGAAGGCTCTTCGTGAAAAAGGATGGGGTTGTTTACCCTCAAAACATAAATTGTACAACACCAGGACGAAAATGGTGCCATCAAATATATACGTGGACGAATTAAAAGCAAGAGTGAAACTTGCTGATCTTGTTGAAAATACAGCTGTTAGAATTATTTCTAATTTTACTGAAGAACAGTTGAACACATGTAATAATTCCGAAGTGGTTTTGATCAGCAAATGGGGTTGTGATGGATCATCTGGATTTTCCGAATATAAGCAACAAACAGAAATAGATACCAACTTCGCATCAATTTTCATGGCATCATTAGTACCATTGAGAATGAGATTGTACAAGGACCAATCTTCATCATCGAAAGAAAATGCATTTCAAGATATATGGATAAATAGAACACCTGGGTCAAAATATTTATGTCGCCCAATTCGGTTTGAGTATACAAAGGAAGACCGGAACACAACACGATCTTTGGTGAACGAAATAAAGGAAGAAATTGCTGCATTACCCATGATTGTTATAAACCAATTGGGAAGAAATATAAAAGTTTCGTTTCAACTACAACTCACTATGATCGATGGAAAGGTGGCAAACGCATTAACTGGCGTTATGTCCAATTGGAGATGCAATATTTGTGGCAAGAAGAATGGGCAATTCGAGGACAAGTCTGATGAAAATTTAGTAAACGAAAATGCGCTCAATTTCGGTATTTCGCCCCTGCACTGTAGAATTCGATTCATGGAGTATTGTTTGCATTTATCGTATGACCTTAAATATCGGACTAGCCCTGGAAACCGCGATGTCTCTGCTAGAAACAACCAAGATCTTCACAAAATGAGGCAGGAAGAGAAGAATCGAATCCAGTTGGAGTTTAAACAAAAGGGACTTATAATAGATAAACCTCTTTACGGATACGGAAGCACAAATGATGGCAACTCGGCAAGGCGGTTTTTTGAGGACCCCGTATCGACATCTAAAATAACCGGTCTTGATGAACACTTGCTAAGACGATTCAAAGTGATTTTGGCTGTAATCAATAGCAAAAAGATGATAAATTCAACCAAATTTGAAGCTTATAGTAATGACACAAAAAACATTTTATCTGATTTATATTCGTGGAAAGCTTTAACACCGACAGTACATAAAGTCTTACATCATGGCAAGGAAATTGTGGAATACAACATACTTCCGTTAGGAGAACTTACAGAAGAAGCTCAGGAATCCCGTAATAGAGATGTTAAACAGTTCCGGCTTTTCAATACCCGAAAGAGCACCAAATTTAACCAAAATTATGATTTACTTCAATATTTATTGTTATCGTCTGATCCGGTACTATACAGCATCAGAACTAAATGGCTACCAAAAATATGTGACGATATAGATAAGGACGATCCCGATGCCATTCAAATTAAAGAGCTTTTAAATTTTGATACCTTAGATTATTTGGTAGAGAATAAAATCAAATAATACAAAACTAAAATGCTTTTTTATTTTGGGAGTAGCTAATATACATATAAACGCACGCCGATGCGAAGTGTTTTCGCTCTAAAACACATATTTTTATTCCAATTTTTTTAAACTTTGGCAGGAGACCTTTTTTTATTCTAACACATTTGTATTGTAAACCCTGGGCAAATCTATCAATGTTTTAGTGTAGGCCCCATATAAGGTTCCATTTCACAAATAGACATTTTTATATAGAGTTTAATGAAGTGTAAATGAATTTTAGAGTAGATAGAATCCGAGTTGAGAAATGTTTTATACATTGTTGGAAAGGTATGAAAATTTCCTTTACGATAAGGTATGTTGCGTAAATATGGCTATAGTGTGTCATGTGCAATTAGGACAACAAAAACAAAATTTGGGAAATTCGACTTTTTTGAAAAATTGACTTTTTTATTGCCGGTTCCATAAAATGGAATAGAATAGAGATATTTCCATGATTCTTTTTGTGTTTTGTAGAAGAAGTGTTACCAAATAAAAGTTTATTTAACATCTTTGCAATAAAATGTGACGTAATACTTGTTTTTTAGCAATGAATATAGCACTACTTGAAAATTGACTTTTTTCAGTATTTTGATCGCTACGATCTCATTTATGGCTAGGATATGGCGAGACATACCTTAAAATGTTGGGAACATTTTAAGCTTTCATTTAAGTTCAAAAAAAGCGAAAAAATCCCCGTGGAACTTTTTTTCCAGTGAGAAACTTTTGAAGTTTAGTAAAAAAATTGGCCATTTTGGTCTTAAGATAACGGTGTTGTTTGATATCGAAATTAGCCAAATTAGCACTTAAAACTTTTCTTAATACCTCGACTTTGTGAAAATGGAAAGAAATGATAATGCTTTGACGGCCAAAGTTTGCGAAAACTTAAAGGAAATGGGAGTATCTTTTTTGAAAAATTTTGCAATTTTTTGACAAAAAAAATATTTTTCATATTGAAAACGATGCCATTTTTAAACCGCCAAAGATATTCACGTGATTCCTTTTGTATTTTATGCACACATATGCTGGCATAATTTGTGTGAAGTATGAAGTTTATAGCTTTAAAATTGACGGAGTTATTTAAAAAACACTGAAAAAAACCAAGGCCAAATTTTCATATTTTAAAATTAAACAATTCATAACTCCTTAACAGTACACGATGGCATGGTACTTTATGCATAAGTTTTTTAGATCTTGTCAAGCTCTTTCTCTAGAGTCCTAAATCATGTAAATCGGTTGAGTAGATCAAAAGTTATGGCCCCCAGAAGCTTGGAGAAGTCAAAAGTGGTCAACTTTGACACCCTGTAGCTCACCCTGTATTAAAGATATGGACCAACAACAGCACTTTTCTGAAAGCCTATGTCCTCCTCTACAAATGTCTAGAACATTTTGTATGGCTAAAATCAACAGATAAAAAGTTGTAGACTTATTTCCAATTTTTTTGCCATTTGGCCCACTGTGCAGCGTTTTTTGTACGATTTGGCTTAAATTTTAAAAGTGGCTTAAATTTACGACTTTCAACAACTGTGCCAAGTACAGTCCAAATCAGTCTTTAACCTGATATAGCTCCCATGTAAACTGGTCTCTCGATCATTGTTGTTCAGTTCCTAAAAGCCTTAATTATTTCTGGTTTGACAAAAGTTTGGCATGTAGAGTAAATTATGCCCTTCAACTTAATTTATTTTAGCAGAATCCATAGTGGTATGTTCCCAATATTCGGCCCGGCCAAACTTGGCACGGTTTTATTTGTTTGATATCCGAATGGGGGCCGACCCTCCTCCTTACCAAATAAAAAATTAATTTTGCCCATGAACATTCCGCTTAGGAATAGGGGCAAACTTCTCACATATCAATGCGTGCAGTCCAATTCAAGTTTAAGCTCAATGATAGGGGGCCTCCTTTTTAAAGCCGAGTCCGAATGACGTGCCGCAGTGCGACACCTTTTTGGAGAGAAGTTTTACATGGCATAGTACCTCATAAATGTTGCCAGCACTAGGAGGGGAAAACCACCGCTGAAAATTTTTTTTCTGATGGTCACGCCAGGATTCGAACCGAGGCGTTCAGCGTCATAGGTGAACTGGCTAACCTTTGCGCTACGGTGGCCACCTTCTTACCACCATTTTCAAAAACGCCAGATCTCGGAGATTGTTGCACCAATTTAAGCAAAATTTTGTATGCCACCTTATGGTACCCCAAAAACATGACATTTGTATAAAACTTTGTGGTCGAATAGCCTGCGGGGACGCCCCATCCCAAAACCAATCCGAACGGGCATGTTTACCGATTGGAACAATATGGGTATTAAATGAAAGGTTTTTGAAAATAGAAAGTGAACTTGGCATAAAAATGGCACCCAAATATCGGGGGTGTAAGGAACACCCAAATGCACACTTTTACCGCTTTGGGCAATATGGGTATCAAATGTAAGGTATTTAAAAGTAGAGTACACATCTAAAATAAAAATTTACTCCTTGGTGTCTGAGAGGCGTACCCACCACTTAGAAGCCCCCATCAGGACATATTTACCGTTTGGGACAGTATGGAACTCAAATTAATGGTATTTTAGAGTTAAATAAGAATATGGTATGAAACATTGGGTCCAAGTATCTCGAAGGCCGCCGTAGGCCCAAAACAGCGAAACGGTCGGTAGGACGGCGAAAATTCTATGGTGGGATCCATATCGTAAGAAGACCAGGCTATTACTGAAAGGAAGTAAGAAGGAGGTCAGTATACTTATATAAAATCGATGCGGCAAGTGATAGCATGTGTAGGGCATGCGGTGAAGATGATGAGACGTTGGAGCATTTCCTTTGTCATTGCCCGGCTTTCGCGTCCAACAGATACCGGTACTTAGGAGGAAACACAATATCAGACATGAACCAACTTAGGGGAGTGGTATTGAAAACAATTAAGTATTTTGTAAGTAGCACGGAATCCTAACTTAAAATTTTCTTTTTAGAGGTTACTTTATCGTTTTTATAGCGCACAACAAGCCGATTACTGGCTTAGGTGTATGTCCATAGTGGCATGGGGCGGATTAATAACTGCACCCTCTTTTCAACCTAACCTAACGTATTTGTATTATACTGTGTCAAAAATTGGATGTCAAAAATTGGATCCAAGTACCTAGGGCATTGCCCCAAGAGTACCGCCTAAAATAAAAAATGGACCGATTGGGACAATATAGGACTCCAATGAAATGAATATGACATTTTTAATTTAATCCGAGAACCTAGGAGGACGTCCCAAGCCCAAAGCCACCCCAAAAGTACCGCCCAAAATCAAAGTGGACAAATCGACTCAAATGAAAGGTATTCGGGAGTAGAATGCGATGTCAAAAATTTAATCCAAGTACTTACGGCGCCTCCCCAAGGCCATAACCGCACCAAAAGAACCACCCAAAATCAAAAAAGAACCGATCGGGAAAATATGGGACTCCAATCAAAGGTATTTGAGAATAGAGTACAAGTATGATTATCGAATATTAAAAAATGGGTGTAATTACCAAGGGGCCGCCTCAAAACCAAAACCGTACCAAGTAGCCATATTAGACGAACATGATAATATGGGACTCAAATAGAAGGCATTCGCGAGTAAACTACGAAATATCAGGTTCAAGGAGGTCGCGTACCCCTCAAAACACTTTCCAAAATGTGAATTTTTCTTATTCATGGCAAAATGGAGTTCAATAAAAGTTATTTGGTGGTAGATAATCAAATTATACTGGGGAGATACATATGGTATTAAGTAAGAAACTTATTTTTCGCGTGGTGTTATTGAAGGCTCGGCACAGCGGGCCGGGTACAGCCAGTATTCTTAACATACACCGATTGGCTGTTTGATTATTAAGTCACTAGACACATTAGTTTGTATTATATTTGGTTAAAAGGAGGTATGTAGTGTGGACTTATAACTCAGGTAGGTGTACAGGCAGATAGCCCCATCAACTGATTATAAAACTGTTGTTGTTTCATATAAAAAGTTGCGCCTGTTGATTTTTAAAGAACTAAATAATTGTTCCCGAAAATTCCCAGAAGCGGGATCGGGACGGCATTTCTCGTTGTAAATTCCTAATCCTCATATAAACCATACATATACCTAATATCTAAAAATGGACTAATTTGGGTCAACTTTAATTTTTCGAACATTAACGAGATTCCGAAAGATGGAAGAAAAGACGAACGGATATGGCAGGTCGACTTAAAATGTCATGACGATCAAGAATTCTCTGCGGTCTCAGACCTATATTTCGTCGAGTTACAAACGAAAAACCCAAGTAAGTACACTCTCATCCTATGGGGGGAGGGTCTAAGCAAAAATCTTTGCAATGGAAAACTTTAAAATATTTATAAAATACTCGCCATTACTTTTTAAGTTAATTTGCCAAAGACAATTAGCCATTAAAAACAAAATTGTTTTTAATTTATTTAAAACTAAGTAAAAACATTGCCTCAAAATCTAAAATACTACATTATCATAATTTAATTTGCTAGTTAAAAAGTTTGTGATCAACGATGGCATTTTCATTTGCATTTTTTTAAATAAATAAATATGTAAAGAACTTCCACTAAAGCCAGCAAAGCACACCATACTTAGGCAGACAGACATGCTTTTGGAATATGTACTTGGATTTTATGAGGATATATCTTGTACATGCCAGCAATGGGGGAAATAAACTCCTTTGTCGTGTATGAAGAGTAGATTTAAGGCAACATTGTTGCATTTCCATGTTCATGGGTACGGTATGGTGGCAACATGCTGTCATACATATTCGTGCATATGTATGTGAATGGCCACTGCCACTACCGTCAACCAAATATAGTATCCTTCTTGCATCCTGCATGCGTGAACGTATTATGGCGTCAAGGCAAAGCGCACTCCATACAAACAGAGACAAAGTAGCTATGCCAGCGACAACAAACTAAAGCAGCTCTATAAAATTTACGATTATTACAATGTTAACTTGTATGAAAGGGCGTTAATATGCTTATGTATGTGGTTCTTGGCTAATGAAACTTGAAAAATAACATTTTTCTGCTAAAGCTGCTCCTAGTTTTTTTTTTTCCTATGTTATGCTGTCCCCTGTAAACCTCTTAGACTTGCTCTCTCTAAGTTGGCTATAAGAATTTCGTTCTTGTAGTAGGCTTACTTATGGCATATAACATAATAAAATTAAGAGGTTGCTTTTTAGTGCCCTAGAAGGGCTGCAATAAATAAAGGTCGCCATTAGAGACGCCACAGCCGAAGGCACTCCCGGAAAATTGCCATTTGCACGTATTAAATTTTAGCTAAAATGCACTCCACTTTTAATGACACTGCAAAATTGATTACACACTTTTGTTGTGAATATCAAGATTGGGTGTCAAGGCATCAGGGAAGCTTAATAAACTTATTTATTAAAAGAAGAAATAAAAATATTTTTTATAAGACATGTTTAAAGTGAAGGATGTTTTTGTGCCTGCCACCATAGTAATGAGAGCGGTACAAAACCAAAATTACATTGGTAGAAATTTTTTTCAGAAAGATTTGATTAGGGAATATCATCGTTTATAAAATACTAGCCGAACTGGGCCCGCTCTGCTGCGCCTTCTTTAACTCTCTATATCTTTTCAGGGTGGGGACACTTCGCCCTGAATACGGATATCGAATTCGTGCCATTGTGGCCTATGACGCTGAACGCGTTCGAATTCTGGCGAACACATCGGACAAAGCGGTGTTTATCCCCTCTTAATGTTGGCGACATTTGCGAGGTACAATGCCATGCATGGTTATTTAAAAAATTGTCCCCAACGAGGTGTCGGACTGCGGGACGCCGTTCGTACTCGGCTATAAGAAAATGTAAACTCAAATCATTGAGTTTAAACTTAAATCGGAAAGCACTAATTGATGTGTGAGAATTTGACTCTTCTCGTGGTAATGTTCTTCCTATCTATCCCTCTCCTAATAAGAATATTACCCTGAATATTCTCATTAAGGGAGGGATAGCACCTCAGACATTTCGATTCAAATATGGATATTAAATTCGTGCTGCACTTCCAAATCCCTTTAATTTGAGTCCCATATTGCCATGACCGGTAAATATGAACAGTTTGGAGAGTGTTTTGGGTCTGGGGCGGCCACCGGCACTTTGCACTGAAAATAGATACCAAATCCGTTCTTTATTTCCAACGGAAATGAAGTTCAGTTTGGGAGGTGGTTTAGGGCGTACCCCAAAACACTTGGCTCCAAAATTGGATATCATATTCGTTTCTACTCTCAAATACCTTTCATTTGAGTTCCATATTGTCATAATGGGTCAAATAACCCATTTTCCGTATCTTTAGGAGGAAAAGCGCCATCTGGACTTGAACGCAAATTTGAATGTCATAATCGTAATCTACTCCCAAATACCTTTCATTTGAGTCCCATATAGCCATGGTCGGCTTATATGCCCATTTGGGGTATTTGGGGGTGGGCGACCTTCCATTACTTGGGCCTAATGTTTTATGCCATATTTGTAATCTACTGCCTAATACTTTTCATTTGAGTCTCATATTGACACGAAGGAGGAGAGGAGTTTTCGGGTTGGGCGGTTACTTAAACACAAATTTTAATACCATATTCGTTTTCTGGTCTTATTGTGCCCATCGGAATGCTTTCGGATATGGGTGGCGTTTATGGGGTAAGGGGGAGGGTCCGCCTCCACCCGATATCTAAAAATTATATAGTCTCTGTTTCCTTCCAGACAAACGTACACAATCTACGATAATTTTAAGAAACTCGGTTCAGCCAAGTTTCATACAGTCATAATTGGTCTAATGAGGTTTTTGTGGGATGGCGTGACCCCCTATACTTCGATCTGATTTTGTATGCCAGATTCGAAATCTACTCCCGAATGCCTTTCATTTGAGCCCCATATTGAAATGAACGTCCAATATGTCTGTTTGGGAAAGTTTTGGGGTTTGGGCGGCCCGATGTGTACTTAAACTCAAATTTTAATACCATATTCATATTCTACTCTCCAATACCTTTCATTTGATACCTATATTGTCCTGATCGGCCCACTTTTGATTTTGGGTTGTGTTTTTGGCGGAAGGGGGAGGGTCCGTCCCCCCTGCGAATTATATAGCCTATATTTCCTTCCAGACCAGCCTACAAAATATGCGAAAATTTCGAGAAAATCGGTTCTGCCGTTTTTCAGTCTATACGGAACAAACAAACCGAGTCCCATATTTCGGGGTAATGTGACCATTTTGGGCGTTTTTGTGCGGGTGGGGTGACCCCCTATCCTTCGACATGAATTTGTATGTCAGATGATGCTACTACTCTACTCCCGCATACTTTCCATTTGGTGGTGTTTTTGGGGAAACGGTGGAGGGTCCGACCTCTTCCGTTATCAATATAATATAAATATCCATATGTGGGACCACGTTTCTGGGGGTCCACCCCTTCCACAAAACACTCCCCAAACAGGACTTATTTACTGACCATGGCAATATGGGGTTTAAATAAAAGGTATTTAATTGTGGAATTCGAATCTGAAATCCATATATGGGACCAAATGTTTGCCTCTCCCCAAAAACATCCCCCAAGGGGACAAATTTACGACCATAGCAATATTAGGCTCAAATGAAAGATCTTTGAGAGTAAAGCACGAATCTGATATCAATATTCGGGAAAAGTGTCAATTGGGGCCACCCCACCCTCACAACCACACCCAAATAGGAAGTATTTGCTGACTTTTGCAAAATGAGACTCAAACAAGAGGGTTTTTAGAGTAGAACACGAATCCGAAATATATTTTCAAGGCCAACTTGCTGAGTTGCCGCCCATCCCCCAAAACAAACCCCAAGCCGGTCATGTTTGCCGACTATGGAAACATGGGGATCAAATTAAATGTATGTGGGAGTAGACAACGTATCTGATATCAACATTAGGGACCAACTGTGTAGGGGTCGTCCTACCACCATAACAACACCCAATTAAAACGTATTTGCTCACCAAGACAATTTGGGTCTTAAAGAGAGTGGAACTAAATATTAAAAGTTTTTAGGGTCAATACCCCAAACCGGACATATTATCTGACTTTGGCAATAAGGAGAATTTGATATCCAATTTTGAGGGCAATGGCAATATGCTGATATATTTTCAGGGCTTTGTGATTGGCAGACCTCCCCACTCCATAAAACACCGTTAAATCGTGCATATTTACCAACCAGGTCAATGTGGGGCTTAAATGAAAGAAATTGGGGGGTAGAGCAAGAATTGATACCCACTTTCGGGACCAATTTTCCGTGCGTCTACCCCCTTTCCCAAAACACCCCACAAAGAGCCATTTTTTACTGACTATGCCAATATGTGGCTAAAATGAAAGATATTTGAGATTAGAAAACGAATTTGATAACCTATTTTGGAGCCATGCATTTGGGGACGCCTTGTCAGAAATAAATGATATTTGAAAAAAGAGCACAATGCTGATATTTTTCAGGACCAAGTGTCTGGGGGACCACCTCTCCCCCGGAAACACCCCTAAATCACATATCATGAGAATATCGGGCTGAAATAAAGTATTTTAAGAATGGAGTACTCCCTACATTAAATTCGTAGACCAATAAAGATCATACGGGATTCAGATAAAGGCACTTAAATGGTTCAACTGTTAGTCAAGCATATACAAATACTAATTTCGTAGCATGGTATTTCACTAAAAGCTCTTTAATTCTCGAAAATAAATATTCCAAGGAAACTTTTGTTCCATATAAAGAAAAAGAAGGCGCAGCGGAGGGGGCCCGGGTCAGCTAGTTTTATATATATGATAATTTTTTTAAAAAAATATATGCAAAATGCTAATTTTGCCCATGAACATTCCATTAAGGAACAGGGGCAAACTTCTCACATATCAATGAGTGCAGTCCGATTCAAGTTTTAAGCTCAATTATAAAGGGCCTCCTTTTTATAGCGGAGTCCGACGGGGTGCCGCAGTGCGACACCTCTTTGGAGAGAAGTTTTACATGGCATAATACCTCACAAATGTTGCCAGCATAAGATGGGGAAAACCACCGCTAAAAGTTTTTTATGATGGTCTCGCCAGGATTCGAATCCAGGCGTTCAGCGTCATAGGCGGACATGCCTACCTCTGCGCTACGGGGTTACAAAAAATATATAAACTCTTTAATTTATGTGATGTTGTATGATCTTAAAGCCTCTTGTCAACCTAATTCGAAAAAGTAACCTAAAATTGAACCGCCACCTGCGTCACATGTATCTGAATATAAACTCAAAATTAAAATGTCAATAAACGTCTGGCTATACAGGCGAGCACACACTCTGACACACCTATCTAAAAGCACTCAAAACCAAACAAAAAAGTATAATCAAATATTTATACCATAATTTAAAGCGTTTTCTTTGTTCTTCCTTCTTTTCAATCTCTTTGCATGTATGACAACAACCGCAATTTCATATGACATTTGGACGCAATGTACGTCTGTGTGATGTGTGATGATTTGGCCAAACAAAACTCTTTCCTCTCACTCGAAATGTCTAAAATGTTTGTCATATGGTTTGTTGTTGGCGCAAAATTCACCATACCAACCCCACCAACCAACCCACCATCATTTCAACTGTGGCACCGATGAAAAACAACGAAAAACAAAACCTGACAACCATAATAATCAGATCCACCGCAAGTGACATTGTCATTAGGCTCAACACTTCGACCCGACGATATCAAAGAGGGCGACGATGTATATTTTGAATGTCACATCAAGGCAAATCCAAAGGAACACCGCATTACATGGTCACACAATGTAAGTATTGAAAGTTGTTGTAATACACTTTTGTTTGGTTTCTGATTTTTATTTTATAAATAAATAATGATAAGCCCTACAGCAAAAATGTAAATTTAAAAGCATATGGAAAAATATGGGAATACTTTACTTGATTTTGGTATGACGCCCATATTTGCAGTTGTATTAAATATTAAGAGTGTTTTTGCTTCGAGCCAGACATTATATTGTACTTCAAGAATATTGCATACAATCAGGGGCTAAAATTAAAGGTTATCAGACAGTTTTTCGCAAGACAAAATTACATTGAAACATACAAAAATTTAAGTACAATAAATTTCAGTCCCCATTTTTTCTAAATATAACATTTCAGCGCAGGTTAGGTTAGGTTTAAGTGGCAATAGCAGCCATCACTCACTTAGACGTTTTCACCCATTGTAATTATACAGGAACAAAAGAAGGAAGATGGCTTCCAGTTCCTACCGTCGAACCATCCAGCTCGCTTTAAAAAGCCTAATAACTTGCGAATGTTTACATCCGCTAAATCAGACAGGTTCTCAAAATTAGAAATTAGAACCTAAAATGGAACTCCTTCTAACACACAGAAGGTTTTCTATAGTCTCTTCTTCTTCGATGTCCTCACAGCTTCTGCAAAAGTCGTTGCTTCGCGATTAGACAGTGACCTGTCATGACGGACACAATGACTGAGACATCTGTTCTAGCCAATGACAGCAAAGCAGGAGACCTATTCAAGTCTACATTAGGCCACATAGTTTTGGAATGCTCACCGCCCACTCTTTGTGACTATCTATCATTCGTTGTCCTTCGGGCCTGGTCCTGAAAACTTAGCTTACATGTCGCTAGAGGCATACCCACAGATTCCAGTGTCCCTAAAAAGTGTAGGGAAGTGCCTAGTCTCGCAAGCTCGTCCGCTTTACCATTCCCTGGGATATCTCTGTGGCCCGGCATCCAGAACAGGTGAATTTTGAACTGTTCAGCCATCTCATTGAGAGATCTGCGACAGTCGAGGGCGGTTTTTGTGTTCAGAAATACGTTCCCCAGGGATTTAATGGCTGCTTGACTCTCTGAGAAGATATTTATGCCAATCGTCGTAATGGCATTATATCTTAGCCATTCCACCACTTTCTTAATTGCAATGATCTCTGCTTGATACACACTGCAGTAGTCGGGTAACGTTTTCGATATGACCATTTCTAGATTTTTGAGTACACCCCAAAGCCCAGCTGGTCGTCTAGTTTGGAACCATCCGTATAGAAGTCTATGTAACTTCTGTTACCAGGGATATCGTAATTCCAATCGGTTCTATCAGGAATAGTGGTACAGTAATTTTTATCAAAAAGCGGCTCAGGTAGGGTGTAATTCACACTGCCTGGAATATTGGATATTGTATCGAGGATAACACAGTGGCCGTAGCCGCTATATGACCAATAAGAAAGCTCCCTTAACCTCACGGCAGTGGTCGCCGCAATTTGGGTAGTCGCAATGTCCAGAGGCATAAGATGTAGAATTAAATTCAGTGCATCAGATGGTGTCGTCCTCAGTGCGGCTGTGATACACAAAAAAACCATCCTTTGGATCCGGTTAAGTATTGGGCAGTAGGTGGACTTTCGATGCGCCGTCCACCAGACCACAACACCATATAGCAATTTAGGTCTGACAACTGCAGTATACACCCTATGCATGACACGGGGTCTAAACCCCCAGATTTTGCCAATGGCTCTCTTGCAGGTGTATATATACCTCTTGCCCTTTCCAAAATGTTGGATTTTAAGTTCATTTTTTTGTCCAGCAAAACACCCAACATTTTGTAAATGGAACATTCTCTCCTCCCAAGATGACAGGTTCCACCGCAGGCAATTTGTATCTCCTGCTGAAAGGAACTACTTCTGCATTGCACGAATTTATACCTAGACCACTTTCGGTAGCGCACTTTGCTGTTGCACGTAGAGCTTCCTGAAGTATATCCCTTAGAGTGCTGGCAAACTTTTCCTTAACCGCAATTGCCACGTTAATAGCATACGCGACCACTTTTACGCCTTTTACTTCCAGAGACAATAATATATTGTTAATAGTTATATTCCAAAGTAGAGGAGACAGTACACCTCCTTGAGGTGTTTCTCTGTAGACCCATCTTTTTAGATCCACGGATCCCAAGCTTGCCGTAATGCATCTTTTTGTAAGTAAGTTATTAATAAACTTTCTTACGGTAGAGTTGATGTCTAGAAACTCCAAATCCTTCATGATTGACGTCGGTTTTACATTATTGAAAGCACCTTTAAGAAATACTACCATTGTATGTTTCTTGACAGCGAGAGAACCCTCTATGTAGCCGACTAGATCGTGAAGGGCTGTTTCAGTGGCTTTGGCTTTACTATATGCATGCCGCTGTCGCTACAGGCGATCTTAAAGGATCTTTGCCCTAAGATATGTTTCTATCAGCATAAAGAATGACAGACTGATAGGACGAAAATCTTTCGCCTTCGTGTGGTAGGGCTTTCCTGCTTTCGGAATGAAAATGACCTTCGTGTCTCTCCATCCCACAGGTAAATATGACATTCTGATACAAGCAGGGTATATCTCCTTAAGCCAGGGAACCGGTCTATCAGACATAGCTTGTAATTCAACCGGTGATACATCATCAGGGCCTGGCGACTTAAAGGAGTCGAAACTTCTTATCGCCCAAAGGATTTTCGGCTTAGACACAATTTCCCTAATAGCCTCCGATGAATGCATACTAGTGACAACCTCTTCTGGCGCCACGTTGTCCGTTGGAGAATTTCCCGGGAAATGTGTATCAACGAGCAGTTCTAGTGTTTCCTCAGTAGACATTGTCCGTACAGTCTCTGACTTCTGAATATACACAACCGTAACAGGTCACGAGGACAGAATCTTCCCTAGACTAGAGGTGCCAGATTTATCCTCCACGGATCTGCAGAATTCTACCCAGGATTGGTTCTGAGCCTTTTTAAGCTCACCTTTATATTTTCTTAGCTCAGCCCTATAGATGTCCCAATCGTGTGGTGCTCTTGTGGCTTTTGCTCTGTTGAAGAGTTTTCTGCAGCACTTCCTTAGACCAACCAGCTTTGACACAAGCGGGTCATTCATGGCCTTCGTGATCCGCTTGATCACCATGTCTACATCCTCCGCCCGTAGTTTCCACTTCCTTTTCAGGTAGTGGTTCCTCTGTTTAGCCGAGGGATCACTATTTCAGTATTTTCTTCAAGGCTGAAACTAATACAACCAGCGACTTAAGGTTTGAAGCCGGCATCTCTGAATCGTGTGCCATATATAGGGAAGCTAGCCCCGTATATCTGACTCCACCAGGAGTTGATTATCACAAGATTCGTTTGAACTCCTGTGAAACCAGTCTTCCTCAGGACACTGGGCTGTGTGTACGATTTCTCCTTAGATGCTTCACTAACAGCTGCTGTCGAAGTACTTTCTGAGTTCCTTGCTTCCCCGCTGGGGCACACTTTGAGCCCAGTCCAACTTTGTGTGGGCTGGTCGGGTGCCGTTTCGATGCCATCCCCTCCTCTCTCGATTGTGGCAGGGGGATTTTCAGTCTCCTGCAATCCGCCAGACTTTAGCGATGTGGTCGATAGTTCCTCAGGCAAGTGTTAAGCAATAACTGCTGAGTCGACTCCTAATTACCCAACCCCACCGCTTCTAAAGACCTTCAGTTTCTACTTGTTGAAACCGTAGGATACAACCCCTTTAGACTTGTTGAGGTCTGCAAGACAGCCGGAGTTTAGTATGAATACTGCATGTCTTCCGTCAACGTCAGCCTCATCCAATCTACCAATCTTCCAGTCGGTGGTTGAAAGATTGGTGTTACATTCCCTTAGTCTTCCAAGTATCGATTCAGGATCTGAGCGAATTCTTTGTATCCAAGCATGCGCCATTGGTCGAGAAGGAATATCTTCCTTCTTGACTAAATCTAGTGCTGCCCCTGGCCAGATCTCACCAATCTTTTTTAGCGCACAACGATACTTTTCAATTGAGCATTGAACCCCGAAGGTAATTAGTCTGTTTCGGCCTCGAAACCAGCCTGCATCGTCACAAACTGAAGGAGATCCAGGAAATTCCGCAATGATATCCCACTCCAATTATTCCTAGCTATGCAGCCCTTTTCGTCTCCCTTGTCGACAACTGTCATCACCAAACTGTCCCTAGCAACATTAGAAAAAGGTTCTTGGACCCATGTTACTATTGTTCGCCTTAGCTCTTTTAGGCATGGGATGCCTTCCAGGTGAACGCAGCCTGACTGTGGTGCAATTTCCGAATCTAGACGTGTAGTCTTTGGGGTAGCTTGTGCAGCAAGTACCAAGCCCAATTTAAGGAGTCTCTCTCCCTATTAGTGAGAGTCTTAGGATCATTCGCAAGCCTCTCAATAAACCTGAGAGCGATACGTCTTCTATTATTTTAACCTCTTAAAGAGCGTGTTGGTTTGCCTGGGAAGGCCGATGGTCTAGGTAAATTAGTCATTGAGTCCTTGAGACACGAACTAGGTGTCTTCGTCAAAAGCCCCTGCTGACCGGTCGCCTGTCGTCTACTGGAGCCTAGAGCAGCCGCTCCACCAGTCAAGGTTTCAGTAGCAGACAACATGCTACGGCCTGATACCATCACCATTCCTTTCCATTCTAAGCCTAATCCCCCGAAAGTTTCCATGAAAAATTTTTTTTTGTTTCTAAAAAAAAAATTTTTCTGAAGAAACGGACAATATTTTTGTGAATTTATTCCTTAAAATATAATATCAGTAAAGTTATTCTAATGACAAAAATTGGCTCACATTTTTTCTAAAGGCAAAATTACATTGATATTTCTTTAAAATATAAAATTTTAGTGAATTTTTTTGGTACAGCAAGTTTAATTAGTCCTCTGAAAATTCAGTTTTCCGAATTTCAAAAAATTCAGTAATAAATGAGCCTTGTATAACCCAAAATCTTTAAATTGGGAGATCGGTATTTTTAGCAGCTATATCCAAAAATAATCCGATCTAGAGACCGAATTCGGAAAAAATGTCGAGAGAAAATTTATTTGACAAAACAAAATGAAATAAGGTTAAGTTAAGTTAGGTTGAAAAAACGAAAAAAAAAAATAAATTTACTCGCGAAGACTTTCGTTGGACTATTTCTCACTACTTAAAATAACTAGTGCAATGAATTCAGTCGTGGCCGACGCTTGCTCAAAGTAGAATTCCGTGAAGGTCGACCAAAAACAGCCATAGCGCCACAGAAGGTCGAAACCGTGAATGAACCTATAATGCAAGATCGTCATATGACGTACCGAAAGATAGTGGCATCAGCAAACATTCGATATTGCATGAACACCTTGCCGTAAAAAAAGGTTTGTTCTTCTAGGTTTCCGCATAAGCTGACAATCGCTCAAACCACAAGGAACGTGTCGATTAGTGCGAAGAAATTTAAAAACAAGTAAAGATGTGCTAAGTTCTTCAGGGCCAATCTTATATACCGTCCACCGATTAGAGTCATACATGATTTGGCTGTTGGAGACCAAAATGGAATTCATTGTGCAAAATTCCAGTCAAATCGGGTAATAATTGCTCATTGTAGAGGCTCAAGAAATATAATATGGAGATCAGTTTATATGGGAGCTAAATCAGGTTATAAACCGATTTAGACCATACTTGGCACAGTTGATGCCAGCCAAATCGGATAATAATTGCGATCTCCAGCGGCTCAAGAAGTCAAGATCCGAGATCGGGTTATATGGCAGTTCTATCAAGTTTTGAACCGATTTGAACCATTCTAAACACAGTTGTTGGAAGTCATAACACAACGCCTCATATAATAAACGGAATTACGAAATTAGTTCCTATGGTGGAGGGTATAAAAATACGATGGTGGTTCTTTAAAATGTGTTGAGAAGATCGTCACAGGTTGTGAATCATGGATTTATGCGTATTAGACCGAAACAAAACAATTGCCCGTGGTGATATTCGAAGACGAGCCAAATCCATCGCAAGTTGTTTGTGGAAGAAGCACTTCAAAGCAAATGGTCGCCTGTTTCTTCGGCAAAACTGATTACGAGGACGTAGGACGGTCAGTTCTTAAGGGTACATCACAATTTGATTGCTTGAAGTCTTGGGAGAAAAACCCGCAAGAGAAGACAATGCGGGCTTCCACATATCGACTCAATCCAGTGCCTTTTTGACCGTCCAAAACGTCGAATTGATGGGTCCGCCGTACAACACTGAGTTGGCAACCTATGACTTCTTCTTATCCCCGCACATTAACATAACAATGAGTGGTCAATGATTTTCGTTGTCGGAAAATGATGTTGAAACTTTCAATAGCCATGTTTGGAGGTGTCTCAATCAAAGTGCAAAGAGTACTGCTCCAATTGGTTTGAGCGCATGCAAAAATGTACTATACTTTGAAAACAATAAAATCGTTTTTGATGATAATAGGATTTTGGATTGGATCTTGTACAACGTGCAGAGTTTAGACAATTATTGAGTTGCCCAAAAAGTAATTGCGGATTTTTCATATAGTCGGCGTTGACAAATTTTTTCACAGCTTGTGACTCTGTAATTGCATTCTTTCTTCTGTCAGTTATCAGCTGTTACTTTTAGCTTGCTTTAGAAAAAGTGTAAAAAAAGTATATTTGATTAAAGTTCATTCTAAGTTTTATTAAAAATGCATTTATTTTCTTTTAAAAAATCCGCAATTACTTTTTGGGCAACCCAATATATACATTATGGATTCTGAAATACTTCTATCTGAATGAGAAACTGGGTATACCGCTATTTCTTTGTGATACTTGTTAAAAAATTATATTCTTTTGCTGTTAAACATGTCTGCTATATATTAGATTTTTTTTATTTTTTAGTTTTTATTCCAATATCAAAATACATATTTATTTATTAAATTTTTTTCCTTCACAGGGTTTCCCCGTTACTCAAAATGTCTCCTGGGGTATAATAATTTCAACACGTTCGCTAGTGTTGCAGCGTGTGGCACGCATTCACGCTGGCCTCTATGCATGCTCAGCAGCCAACGACCGAGGCGAGACCACCAGTGCCATGGTGAATCTAAGGATACGATGTAAGTACACATACAAACACTTGTGCATAGAGAAACAAATAGAAAAGCATGGTTATCTATAGATATTATTAAATTTTAATATACACAAGGAGAAATTTTTACATTCTTCAAAGTTTGCCTTGCCAAAGTATGACACTTTTTATGGGTCGCTACGTATTGCAATATTTGAGATAGAGGTTGGAAATTTCACAGGGAGTTTAGTATTTCTTCTAGAATAGTTTAAAGTGGGCCATATCACATTTCTGTATGGTTGCCATATTAGCGTACCATGCCCGAAATTTCGCATTGTCTCAGTAGATAGAAAATCTCATTGCAAATGGCTTTTTAAAGACCTAAGCTTTCTTTCAATTGATTTAGCTGTAATATTTTTTTCTGTTTCTCTGTATTTAGGAAACCCCCTTGCAAAAAATTGTGAATATGGGTGCAAGTTTTGGCTCTACTGACCTAATACCTTCACGCTTACATTAAATTTGCCATTCTGCAGAGAGAGAATGAGAATAAAGAAACTTTTTTAGAATACTTCGCTTTTGGTTTTTAGAATATAGGTAGCAATTTTTACATCAAAGCTATTTTTTCGATACAAGCAGATTTTCCCAAGTGTATTATTTCCTAGCTTCAAATGCATATGCATGCGAATTTCTTGTTCATGCCATTTGAAGTTAAATGCAAATAAAATACATATTTAATAATTTTTTGTGTCATTTTTTTTTTTCTATTATGATTTTTGAATTTACAATTGAATGAATATAAAATTGCATTTTGCCAGCTGCATAGTTTTTCATTAAATTACCATAACTGCTCTTATGTATATGTATGGCATAAAACATACGACATACGACTAGCCATGGTTTGCCACATTTAATTACCTTATTTAATAAATCAATTGGAAATGAAATATGAATGCATATCAATATCCACATTTGTTTCCATATGCATTATGAATTGATTTTCATAATGAAATTCCAATGATGGTCGCTTCCATGACCATAACGAAGGGTGGAGAGCATAAAAAGCAATGGCACAGAGCACCACCTGTGCTGTGCAAGAAAATATTAACCACTTTGGTTGGAATAAAAACTCTCAAACCTAAAAGAAACCTTTAGCATGATATGATATGAAAATGTAAAAGATATGATTTATATATGGTAGAGCTTCCTTTTCGATAAACTTGTCCTTTGGTTTTACTTTGTGTTGTATGCGAAACAATAAGACGCCCGCAAAGCTTTTCGCCCTTAGTAATTGGGTATATGCCATATCATGTTAACCATTGTCATAGTTATTTACATAACGATCAAAGTAAATCGATACAAATAAACTTTTGCGAAATATTATTAATTATTTATTCCTCAAATAATGAGTGGTCATACATACATATATGGGATATTCCACAGTAAACCGAGTGATCTTAATTACAATACATAGATAGCTGTCACAGGACATCGATTGCCATTAGTCGAACTTAGAACCAATTTCCAAACACTTCGATGTTCTGCGTTTTTCTTCAACGCATGACACATAGTTCCAAGATGTCTTGCTCCTTCTTTTTCGATCTTTGTCTTTTTTGGACGTTCTATATGACTTCGATTTTAGTCCCTCATACAGTACACATAAAAGTCTTTTGTATGCAAGGGGAACAATACTAATTCCTCTTTAGTTGGCCCAAACTTCCCTCTTTGGTTTTCATACCCACAACCATAGGATGGGGCTAAACTAATCTAGCCATTACGCTTGTAACACCTCGAAATATTGATCTAAGACCCCATAGAGTATTTATATTCATGATCGTCCCGACATTCCGAGTCGATCTAGCCATGTCCGTCGTACTGTCAATATCACGAGCGCGGCCAAACGCGTAAAGCTAGTCACTTGAAATTTTGCACAGGTACTTGGGACATATCGATTCAGATTTGGATGTGGCTCCTATATAAACCGATCTACCCCGGAAGCCGCAATTGTTTTTCCCAATTTGGCTAAAGCTTTCTGCACATAGTATTCTGCTTTGATTTCCAACAACTGTGCCAAGTACGGTCCAAATCGGTCTATAACCTGATATAGCTCCCATATAAACTGATCTCTCGATTTGACTTCTTGAGTCATTGGAACCGCAATTTTTGTTCAATTTGGTTAAAAATTTGCACAAAGTATTCTGCTATGACTTTCAATAAACTGTGGCAAGTAATGCCAAAATCAGTCTATAACTTGATATAGATCCCATGTAAACCGGTGTCTCGTTCATCCTTGCTCGGTTCCTAGAAGCTTTAATTTTTGCTGGTTTGACAGAAGTTTGGTATGTTGAATAAAATTATGCCCTACAACTTAATTTATTTTGTATACATTTCTAGCAGAATCCATGGTGGTGGGTTCCCAAGATTCGGCCCGTCCGAACTTAGCACGCTTTTACTTGTTATATATCGGACATAGCATGCTGATGTTCCAATTATTAGGAATGCGTTGCTCTAGGCAGATTGAACAGATGAACGCATACATATTCCTAAACAGTGTGTCATAGGGACCTAAAGTGAAATTGAAAAGTCGACTTTTTCCGGTAATCAAGAAGTAACTTTCGACTTTTTTCGATTATCAAAAAATCCACTATTTTACTTTTGGACTTTTTTTGTACCCTCCACCGAAGACTATATTCATTTTGTCATTCCGTTTTGAACACATCGAAATATCCATCTCCGACCCCATAAAGTATATATAATCTTGATCGACCGTCTGTCTGTTGAAATCACGCTATAGTCTTTAAAAATAGAGATATTGAACTGAAACTTTGCACAGATTCTTTCTTTGTCCATTGGCAGGTTAAGTTCGGGCTATATCGGACTATAACTTGCTATATCAAGTTTATAAACCGATCTGCCGATTTAAGGTCTTAGGCCCATTAAAGACACACTTATCCGATTTCGCCGAATCTCATCACAGCGAGTTGTGTTAAGCCTCTCGACATCCTTACACACCGGCTCAGATTGAATCTGATTTAGCTATAGCTGCCATATAGACCAATCCCACGATTTAAGGTCTTGCTATTTGCTCTCCGATTTCGTTAAGATTTGGAATAGTAAATTATGTTAGGCCCCTCAACATCCTTTTTCAATTTAGCACAGATCGGTTCAGATTTGGATATAGCTGTCATACTGATCTCTGATCTCCCGATTTAAGGTCTTGAACCTATAAAAAGCGCATTTATTGTTCGATTTTGTTTAAATTTTGGACAGTGAGTTGTGTAAGGTCTTTTGACATCCTTGTTTAATATGGCCCAGATCGGTTCAGATATGGATTTCAGCTACCATACAGACCGATCTTTCGATTTAAGGTCTTGGGCCCATAAAAGGTGAGTTTTTCAACCGATTTCCATCAGTCTATTTGCCTTTCTGCTCAACTGCCCAAATATTGGTCGAATTCTGTTAGGCTCCTCGAAATCCTCTTTTAATTTGGTCCAGATCGGGTCAGATTTGGATATAGCTTCCATGTGGACCGATTTCCCTATTTAAGGTTTAAGCGCCATAAAAGCTGAATTTACTATTCGGTTTCGCTGAAATTCGGGACAGTAAGTAGCGATAGGCCCCTCGACACCTTTGTTAGAGTTTTTTCAGATCAGTGCAGATTTGGATATAGTCGCCATACAGACCCATCCCTCGATTTAAGAACTTGGCCCATAATAGGCGCATTTATTTCGATTTCGCAAGTATTTGTTATAGCGAATTGTGTTAGTCTCTTCGACATCCCTATTTAATACGGCTCACATTGGTCTAGATTTGCATGCAGCTGCCATGTATATCGATCAGCCGATTTAAGGTTTTGGGTCCATAAAAGAGCTTAATAACCAATTTCTCTTAAATTTAGCACCATGATTTGCGTTAGGACCCTCGACATTCGTACCGAGTATGGTTAAAATCAGGCTATGTTTGGATATGGCCGCCATATGTACCGATCTCCCGATTTAAGTTCTTGGGACAATAAAAGCACGTTTATTACTCAATTTCGCTGAATTCTGGACACAATGGGCTTTGTTAGGCTCTACGCCATTCGTGTTTAATATGGCCCAGATCGGTATATATTTAGATATAGCTGCCACATAGACCAATCCCTCGATTAAAGGTCTTAAAGCTATAAATGCGCAGTAATTGTTCAATTTCACTGAAATTCGGCGTAGTAAGCCCTGCTAAGCTCTTCAACATGCGTGCCCTATATAGTTCAGATGCTCCTATAAGCGGATATAGCTGTCATATGCATATACCAATCTCCCGATTTAAATACATAGGTCCATAAAAGGTGAATTTTTATAACCTATGAATTTGGTACAATGAGTTGTGTTAGCCTTCCTGAATATGGTGGAGAACGGACTGCTATGGATTCACACATGATGCATTTTTCACTGTATTATGGTGGTGGGTATCCAATGTTCGGCCGGACCTGACTTTTTACTTATTCGACTATCAAAAATTCGACTTTTTATTTTTTTTTTTTGAGTATTTAAAAAAGTCGACTGTTTTACAGCAAAAATAGACTTTTTTTTGAAAAAGAATATTCTTTGCGTTATTTTTATACCCTGTACCATAGAATAATGGCATACTAACATCGTCATTCCATTTGTAACACATCGTATTATTGGTCTGAGACCCCACAAAGTCTACATATTCTTGATCCGTCCGTCCGTCTATGGAAAGCACGCTAACTTTCAAAGCAATAAAGCTAGAAGCTTGAAAAGCTCTTATTAGTGTAGGTCAGCTAGAATTGTAAATGGGCCATATCGGTCCAAGTTTTAATATAGCTCCCATATAGCAATAGCAATTCTTATCCAACTTGAATGAAATTTTGAAAGTGGTGTTTTGTTATGACTTCAAACCAAATATCGTCTTAATTTGTCCATAACCGGTAAAGCTCCCATACAAAACTAATTTTTATGTCATATTCGTAATTTATTCCCCAATACCTTTCATTTGATACCCATATTGTCCCGATAGATGATTTTGGGTTGAGTTTTTCGGTTTTTCGACTTTCTTTTTAAATCGCTCAATTTTGAGCTTTTTTTATTTTATCCCTGTAAAGTTCACTTTTGTAGCTATTGCAACCATAGCCTTTTTCCGACTTTATTCGACTATTTTCAATTTGTCGCCTATTTTGAATTTTTTCCGAGTTTTTGACTTCTTCGACTTTTTTACTTCAAAGTTGATTATACGACTTTTTTACACAGTAAACCGACTTTTCGATTACATTCGGAGTACATTCTTTGTATACTTTCATCAGGTATTTTTTCTGTGGCATACTCGTTGCCGCCAATGTCAGATAGCAACAGCTGAGAAAAATTCATTCCCCTGTCTAAGCATAAACGGATGGTCATACTTCTTCAAGAAAAGTTAAGAACTGCTTTGGATTGAGATTTTAGTCATTTAAAGGTATGAATAATTTTGCATTGGAACCCCCATATAAATAAATTGAAGTGCGTGTATTTGCAACACAATACAAGGAATTGTTCATGCGTCATTATTATTGGCCTGGTCCCTTTATAATAAAAATAATTGAAAATAAATATTTCACTATTGATGCCGTTGCCATAAAAAGCCAATAAATATCTGCCTTACTTTTTATAGCCACAAGTGGCCGTGGGCAAACGCATAATTCATCAATAGAAACAACTATTGAATGATAGCCTGACCATTTGGACAGTTGAACAGAAAGGCAAATAGACTGATAGACAGACTTGGATAACATATGGACGAGCACACTTCAATTCATATTCCACAAAGATTGAGTTGGTAGGAGTGCTGGTTTATTTGCAATTATATTCTTTGTGCCCATTTTTTGCTTTCTGGAATTAAGGATATTTTTCTATTATTTACCTATTCCTATAAGATGACATATTTAATAAAGAAAAAAAGATGAATCATCGACAACCATTGGAATTTTTGGCAAAAAATTGATATAGTAAAATGGAAAAAGAGAAATAGGAAGGATATTGACTCATATCAAATAACGCTATAATATTTCATACAATATTTAATCATGGTCAACCGGATGGATGAAGCTCGAAGTGTGTGCTTACCGTATAGTTGGAGACTTATTAGGTTAACCCCATGTATACAAAGTGGTGATCAACAGTGTCTGAATGCATAAGGTGTTACTAGCCTTTAACAGACCAAACCAGTGAACAAATCCGAGCCGAAGGCCTCGGTTTCGTTTGTTGATCCGAAAGAGTGATAACAAGTAAAGTCATTAAGTTCGGCCGGACCGAACTTTGGATACCCACCACCTCGGTTATATATGTAAACCCCCTTTCATCACAATCCGGTGAAAATTGGATAACTTATGCACCCAAATTCGACACGGATAATGAGTGGTCTAATAAATATAACTGTTGAATTTTTAATTTATATTTCACTGTTGAATTTGTATTTCAAATTTCAACAAAATCGGGTAATTAATAAAGTTTTTATGAGCGTCAGACCCTTAATCGGCTCATCGATCTATATGACGGCTGTAACTAAATATAGTCCGATATTGACCATATTTTGTTCGGATGGCGAGGACTTAAAGCTATTTACTGTTTCAAATTTCAGCGAAATCGGATGAAAAATAAACCCTTTATGGGCTTTAGACACTTTATCTGGAGATCGGTCTATATGGCAGCTATACCTAAATATAGTCCGATATAGACCATATTTTGTACGGATATCGGGAGGCCTAAAACTACTCATTGTTTCAAATTTCAGCGAAATCGCAAAAAATAAACCTTTTTTGGGCTTCGGACCCTTTATCTGGAGATCGGTCTATATGGCAGCTATACATACCTAATATAGTCCGATTTCATCCATATTTAGGTCAGATGTCACGAGGCTTAAATTAACCCTTTGTTTCAAATTTCAGCGCAATCGGGTTACCCACTGTTTAAAATTTCAGCAAAATCGGATAAAAAATAAAGCTTTTATGGGCTTTAGACCTGTGTCTGTAGTTTTTGGATTATTATAATATCTGCCTATACTAGGCTAGGTTAGGTTTAAGCGACAGTCTGGCACTTAGACGTTTTTGTCCATTGTGATACCACGGAATCAGAATATGCCTTCCAGATCCTACCGTTTAACCATCCAGATCGCTTTAGAAAGCCTAACAACTTGCGAATGTTCACATCCACTAAATCAGACGGGTTCTCAAAGAAATGACTGCCAGTGCAAGACACACACAGCTTCTGCAAAAGTCATTACTGGCAACCTTCAGTCTGTCAGCAAGTTTTCCGATTAGACAATGACCTGTCATGGCGGACACAATGACTGAGACGTCTATTCTTGCCAGACCTATTCTTGGTAGACCTTTTTAGATTTAGTGACATAGTTTTGGAATGCTCACAGACCCCTCTTTGTGACCATCTATCGTTTGATGTCCATCAGGCCTTGTCCTGAAAACTTAGCTTACATGCTAGAGGCATACGCACAGATTCCAGTTGCCCTGGAATGTGTAAGGTAGTTCCTAGTCTTGCAAGCTTCGCTTTACAATTCCCTGGGATACCTCTGTGGCCCGGCACCCAGAACTGGTGAATTTTGAACTGTTCAGCCATCTCGTTGAGAAATTTGCGACAGTCGAGGGCGGTTATTGTGTTCAAAAATACGTTCTCCAGAGATTTAATGGCTGTCTGAGAAGATATTTGTGTCAATCACCCTTTGGCTCCGGTTGACTATTGAACAGTAGGTGGACTTTTGAAGCGCCGTCCACCAGACCACAACACCATATAGAATTGTAAGTCTGACAACTGCAGCATATACCCAGCGCATGACTCGCGGTCTAAACGTCCAACTGTTGCCAAGTGTATAGGGCATGAGTTGCATTTCTTGCCCATTCCAAAATGCTGAATTTAAAATTAAATTTTCTGTCCAACAATATACCCAGGAATTTTTCGCTTTCTGTAAATGAAACATTCTCTCCTCCCAAGGAGACGGGTGCCACTGTATGTAACTTGTATCTCCTACTTCTGTCTTGCACGGACTTATACCCAGACCACTTTTGGTAGCCCACTTTGCTGTTGCACGCAGAGCTTCCTGAGTGCTGGGAAACCATCTCCTAACCGCAATTGCCACGTCATCAGCATACGCGACCACTTTCACACATTTTTCTTCCAGAGACAATAGTATATTGTTAATGGCTATATTCCAAAGTAGAGGAGACAGTTCACCTCCCTGAGGTGTTCCTCTGCTGACCCATCGTTTTAGATCCACAGATCACAAGCCTGCCGTAATGCATCTTCTAGCAATTAAGTTCTTAATAAACTTTCTTATGGTAGAGTTGATGCCTAGAAACTCCAATGTTTTCATGATTAACATTGTTTTTACATTGTAGAAAGCACCTTCAATTTCAGAAATGCTACCATTGTATATTTCTTGACAGCGAGAGAACCGTAGGCGATTAGGTCGTGAAGGGCTGTTTCAGTGGATTTGCCTTTACTATATGTATCGAGACAGACGATCTCCAGGGATCTTTGCTCTAAGATATGTTTCTACCAACCTCTCAACTTCTCTCTTCAGCATAAAGGATGACAGACTTATAGGACGAAAATCGTTCGTCTTCATGAGGTAGGGTTTTCCTGCTTTCCGAATGAAAATGACTTTCGTGTCTTTTCATCCCACAGGTGTATATGGCATGCTGATACAAACAGAGTATATCTCCCTAAGCCAAGGAACCTGTCTATCAGACACAGCTTGTAATTCAACCGGTTATACATCATTAGGGCCTGGCGAATTAAAGGAATCGAAACTTCTTTTCGCTCAAAGTATTTTCGGCTTAGATACAATGTGTCTAATACTAATAACCTCCGACAAATGCATACCTGTGCAAATCTCTTCTGGCGCCACGTTGTCCTTTGGAGAATTCCTCGGCAAATATGTATCAACGAGTAGTTCTAGTGTTTCCTCACTAGACATAGTCCAGACATTCTCTGACTTCTGAATTTATTCACCGAAATAGATCTAAAGGACAGAATCTTCCTTAGCCTGGAGGCACCAGATGTATCTTCCACGGAGCTGCAGAATTCCACCCAGGTTTTCTTCTGAGCATTTCTAAGCTCGCTCTTATATTTTCCTAACTCAGCCGTTTAGCTGTCTCAATCGTGTGGTGCTCTTTTGGCTTTCGCCCTGTTAAAGAGTTTTCTGCAATCCTTCCTTAGACCAACTAGCTCTAAGGTCCACCATGGCGGTCGCAGTTTGCCCCATTGCTTAGCACTAGGACATGCTGACACAAGCGAGTCATTCATGGCCTTTGTGATCCGCTTCCACTTCCATTTCTTGTCTTGAAGGTCGGAGCTACACTGAAAATTTCTGGTCTACACTAAAATGCGTTCAAATTATATCAGCTTACTTATTATAATAGGCCTCGTAAATCACGGTATAAGTTTTCGCACTATCAACAAGCGGAATCGTAAATAAAACTTCCGGACACCAAACAGAAGTTATGCCCAACGCCAAGAGCAACAGGATATTTATAAACATAACAATAAATAAATATATTATGTTTTTTAATGCATATGTAAATATTTTAATGTTGTTACCCATAATAGGCCTGAGGCAAAAAAAAGTGGAAGTAATAACATTCGGTAAAACTATACAATTAAAATTATTCAATTTGTTTGTCCCTTAACGCTTTATCTCCCACACTCGTATTTTCCTCACTCTCATTAAAATTGCTGTCCTTTTATTTGTATGTATGTGAGTGGATGCAAATCATATACCCCATTTGCATTTTAATGGTTATGATGAAATTAAAAATTCATAAGGATAATTGAATTGATATTCATGGTGCTATAATTATTTATGGTTTATTAGTGATAATTGGCATAAATAGCCGAGGATATCAACTGTAATTTTGTTCCTTTACCATTTGTTGTTTTGCCTTTTTTCCCATGTTTTTGTGCGTATTATTTTATGTTGTTTTTTCTTCTCGCTATTTGCAATAATGTTTTTATGACTCCATTCCATGTTTATGGTGCCCGCAGAAACGCAAATAGACATAATGATATTCGAGATTTAGGCTTTGTAGTGTTCTTTTGTGTGTGTGTGTGTTTCAGTGTGTGGGTGTCACAAAAAGCAAAATTATGTCCATAAGCCCAGGCTTGTAAGGTCATTTCAAATACTATTTACAAACACACACACACACACGCCCATACTCTTCAGATGATATTTATTATAATTATAACGATTATATTTCCTCTCTTTTCAATGGGCACTGGCAGCGAAAGCAACAACAACAGCACCCGCAGCTGTGGCAACTAAGCAACAAATGCTACAAAAGAATTGGCCAACAGTGACCATTATTATTTTAAATCCAATCGTGCGCATTATTATTGTTACGCATAGCTGATAAGGAACATTAGAATGGGACGGAAATGAGCTTAATGTTAAAATGTGTGTTAAAAACAAGTAAAAGCGCACCCTCCACCATGGATCGCATTCGTCAAGTTCTTTGTCCATGACCTAACTCTTTATAGGCAAACAAAGGAGGATTAATAAAAATTGCTATGCTATTGTACCTATATCAGGATGTGCACCGACTCGGTCCATATTTGGTTTGAATGTTGGAGACCATAGTAGAAGTCATTGTGCAAAATTTCAACCAATTCGAATAATGGATAAGAACTGCTAGGATATAGGAGCTATATCAGGTTATAGACCGATTCGGACTAAACTTTATTTGGATATTGAAGCCCATAATAGAAGTCATTGTGCAAAATTTCAGCCAATTCGTAAAAAAATTGCTCTATATAGGGGCTCAGGATGTAAAATCGAGAGTCCGATTTATATGGGAGCTATACCAGTCTATTGACCGATTTAGATCATTCTTGGCACGTATGTTGAAAAAGAAGCTGTTTTACAAATTTCAGCCAATTTGCAGCAGAATTGCGCCCTCTAAGACTCAAAACAAAAACTTCATGATCCGAGATAGGTTTATATGGCAGTTATATCATGTTACGAACCGATTTGGACCATACTTATAATAGTTGTTGAAGACATTACAACATTTACTTTACTTTAATTGGCTATGACAGAACATTTGTCCCATTCTATATTCGGCTGTAGAATAGCGTTCCAAGCGCCTTGACCTTCAGCGCTTATTTTATAACCTCTGATACCAAGTTTGGAGTTATCTCCCACCACTTGGTCTTTCCATCGCGCTTTTAGTCTTCCTGGTTTACGTGTACCACCGCGATTGCCTTCAAAAAACTTCTTTGATGGAGCTTCTTGATTCATTCTTACAACATGACCTAGCCAAAGCAGCTGTTGTATTTTGATACGTGTAACTATGCTATCGTCATCTTACAGCTCATGATTCATTCGGCGCCTATGTTCTCTTTTAACGCAAACTGGTTCATATATTTTACGAACAATCTTTCTCTCAAACACTCCAAGAACTGCCTCTGCTGTTTCGCAAGTACCCATGCCTCGGAATCATATAATAATACAGGTGGTATCAGTGTCTGGTATAGTGTTATCTTCGTCTGCCCAGAGGTTGCCTTGTTTCTAAACTGCTTATCTGATCCAAAGTAGCATCTGTTTGCCAGTATTATTATTCGCTTTATTTCAAAACTAGTGTCCTTCGTTTCGGTTACGGCGGTGCCGAGGGAGATAAAGTAACTGACTTTCTCAAAGCTGTGGTTCCCAACTTTCTCCATTTTCTTATTTGATCGGATGAACAAGGCATTTTGGGAGTTGATACCATCCATTTCGTTTTATCGCCATTTAGCGCCAGATCCATTTCATTTCCATTAAAGACTGCCTATATCCGACTCAAATATGGCTCATTTTGATCTTTATTCACATATGGCTGCCATATATTCCAGATTTTTCTGGAATTTGATACAGTGACTTGTATTAAGCCTCCTGTCATCCGACTTGCATATGGTTCAGATCAGACTATATTAAGATATAGCTGCTATATAGACCTATTTTCCAATTAAGGGTCTTAATCACGTAAAAAGCGGATCTGTTGCCAGATTTCGCTGAAACTGTGACTTGTATAAAAGTTCTCGGGACCTGTTTCAAAAATTATCCCAAAGTCACCCAGTCATTACAAAACTTCTAGTGCAAAACTTCAGCCAGAGGCTCAAAAAGACAAAATCAAAGATCGGTTTATATGGCAGCTAAACCAAAATATGGACCAATATCACCAAATTACAATCCCAACCGACCTACACTAACAAGAAGCATTTCTGAAAATTTTCAAGCGCCTTGCTTTTTTCCTTTGAAGGTATGCGTTATTTCGAAAGGCAGAGAAACAGACGGAAATGACTAAATCGACGCCCTTGTGTTGCAATCTACCAACTGACAGATCGTAAAGCTTGACATTTTGAGGTTATACGTACTCAGAAGGTTTTGACATACGACATACAGTAACTTAAGGACTCATCTCGCCCAAAAAATGGAATTAAATCGTGAAATTTTCGAGTGACTTTTTTTACAACTCTATGAACTTTATTCAATTTTTGGCGATGAAGCTCCATCAAGAACCAGTGTTTATCGATGGTATGGCGAATTCAGCAGAGGTCGTAGTTCACTCCAAGACGAATTTCGTGAAGGTCGTCCAAAATCAGTTGTTGTTCCAAAAGCCATTGATGCTTTGCGACAACTGATATTGCTATCATCGTGAGATTGAGACAACCACTAATGCCTAGTGGGATCAGCTTACATTCAATATTGCATGAACATTTGACCGTAAAAAATTTACGGTCCTTTATTTGCCAATTGTCTTCCAAGAAATTTGACCGTAAAAAAAATTTGTCCCGTAGGATCCCACACAATTTGGCAGTCAATTCTGAGTGGTACACAACCTTTGTTTGCCAGTTGTCTTCCAAGAAATCAGAAGACCAACCGTCGAAGACGGATCACTCTTCACCCCGACAATGCGAGCTCTAACATATCGGCTCAAACAACTGCATTTTTAGGCACTCAAAACATCGATTTGATGAATCATCCGCCGTATAGTCCTGACTTGGCACAGAATGACTTCTTTTTATTCCCGTACGTAAAAAATAAAATGCGAGGTCAACGTTTGTCGATACCTGAGGAATCGGTTGATGCGTTTAGAGTGCATGTTTTGGAGACACCTCAATCAGAGTGGCAAAAGTGCTCCGACAATTGGTTGAAACGCATGCAAAAGTGAATAGATGTTAATGTGGAATATTTTGAAAAACATATCTGCAAAAGTCGCTTAGGATTTCTGCAATCCCTTCAAAGTGATTACCGAATCGCCTCCGTAAACCGCAAGCCAAAACGTACACACTGGTAGTACGTCCTTAGACCAGTACCGGGTGGACACGGTTCTTAGAGACTAGATAAACCATATGCTAAGAAACAGGTGGATAAATTGTGTGTCCTATGACATAAATATAGGGGTGAAAGTGGCACAAAGCATGCCACAGGAGAGCACTTTATCGCCACACCTACGGGTGACCACCATAAATGACCTATTTCGGATCTTGACTGAGGAGAGATTTGAACCCGTTTGCTACGCAGATGATGTTATAATACTTCTAAGGGGTAAGGATCCGTTCCAGCTATACAAAAGGGCCGAAAGGGGTCTAACATATGGCATGACTGGGCTAGACTCAGCGGTCTCAATGTTAACCCAGAGAAGGTGGGTCAATTTGACGCACCACGTTTTCTCAATAAAACGATTTCGATATCTGACAAAGTCAAATACTTAGGAGTGATCTTGGATAGGAAACTTAATTGGAAGTGTCACATTCAGGAGCGTACTGAGAAGGCTCACAGGTGTTGGGCACTATGTAGACGTATCGTAGGCTCGAAATGGGGCCTGTATCCGAACATAGTCCACTGGGTCTATAGGAGCGTGATTAGACCCATAGTTACTTAAGCCTCAGTAGTTTGGTGGACTAACAACATAAGGAAAATAGCTTCAGGAACATGTTGTCTTGGCATAGGCGGAGCGATGAGGACCACGCCCACAAGGGCACTGTAGACTATTCTAGATATCCGACCCATTGACATACAGATGTGAGGCAGCCTTTGAGGCTATGAGACTAAAGGCGATGGGAGAATGGATTGAGGATGGGAGCAGCTGATACCATCGCGGAATAAACGAGGCGAAGATAGGAAACCTGAAAGGAATCGAAGAGGTTTCCGATCGGATACCTGAGACGACACTTGAGGTCGAGGCACTGATGCCAGCGGCACAGTTTTGAATTGACGAGACTCTAGTATTGCCATCTGGAAGAACAAGCTACACGGATGGATCAAAGCTAGAGGACAGAGTGGGCCTGGGAGTCTACATTGAGAAACCAGCGACTGAGTTCTGATTTCGACTGCCTGACCTTAAAACGGTTCTACAGGTGGAGATCCGGGCGATCATGGCATGCGTGAGGTGGTGTGTTGTCATCACGAAGACGTCGAGTGTGAACATTTTTACGGACAGTAAAATTGCCATAAAGGCAATAAGGCAATAAGACGGTAAAATCACGTCCAATTATGGAATGTAAGAAGGAGATTAACGCCTTCTCTGAGGATGGCGAAATCCGCATAGTTTGGGTGCCGGCCAATAACGGAGTAAGGGGGAATAAAAGGGTAGACGATTTGGCAGTGAAGGCCAGAGAACTGCTGTCGATAAACTTGGTTAACCCGAGGCCTTTCGGGTCGACGCAGTCCGAGTTAAGGGCGTGGGCGACGAATGCGCTCGTAACACTGTGGAACAGCGAAACGGTCGGTAGGAAGGAGAAAATCCTATCCCAGATCTTGGAAAGCGAGGCTATTACTTTCGGTATCATAACGGAACACATAGGACTACGATCTCACTTATGTGAAACTAGTGCAGCAAGTGATAGCATGTGTAGGGCTTCTGGGAAAGATGATGAGTCGTTGGAGTATTTTCTTTGTCATTGCCCGGCTTTCGCGTCTTACAGATACCGCCACTTAGGGGCGTGGCATGGAAAGCAATTAAGGATTTTGTAAGTAGCACGGAATTCCTAACTTAGACGCTCTGAGTCGATCTAGCCATGTCCGTCTGTCGAAATCGCGATAGTGCTCGGGCGCATAAAGATTGCCGCTTAAAATTTTGCACTGGTTCTTAATATTGATGTAGGTCGTTGAAGATTGTAAATAGGCCATATTGGTTCAGATTTAGATTTTCACCAATGTTGTCAGCATTAGGAGGGGAAAACAAGCGCGGATTTTTTTTCTGATGGCCTTGCCAGGATTCGAACCCAGGTGTTCAGCGTCATAGGCGGACATGTTAACCTCTGCGCTACGGTGGCCTCCTTGCCCATAATGCTTTTGAAACTGCATTGTCTTTATGGCATTTTGCATAGAGGCATTTCGTTTTTATCATTTCCGAAAATGCAAACATTCATATAAAATTAAACAACTAAAATTGACTGCAAAGAGCTGAAAATGAAATAAATTGTTCATTTGCATTGAAATTTCGCAACCTCCATCCCACACACACAACAGTTTTGTCAGTGCATGCATATATTTTATGGAAACTAAACTTTTTCAAATGAAAATATCTTCCTTCCTCGTTTACTCTCTGTGAATAGCTAAACATGTGTGGTGCTTGCAGAGACACCTAACACAGTCTGACACTCAGCATCTTATAAGACTGAATATTGGCATGAGTGTGTGACTGATGTGTTGACAACTTCGTGTGCAACAACAGTCTAGTGTTTGTGTGTCTGCCTTGCTGTTGCCTTTGACATGCAAAGCATCATCACATCTGAAGGTTGTCTAAAGCAGTGGCATTGAGTGTGAACTGAGTGTGGAGTAGAAGAATGTGTTTATTTGCTTACAATACGTTGACAGGCATAAAGTTTTCCTATGATTATAGTTGGGTGCTGTTATATTCAAAACAAATCTTCAACTTGGAATGTATGAAAGTATAAAAAGAAATCTTTCTTAACAAAACATGGAACAGTAGTCACTTCGTAATACAACGCATTTGATATAAAAGTTAAGTCATTTTTTGCGATCCCATAGACTTTGCCATATATGAAAGAATTTATTTCTATAATCTTCTTAAATCTAATCAGATTGGGTACGGTCTGGTGGCATTTTAATTAAAATAAGCTACTTAAGTAGCCAAATAACTCGAGGCAATTGTAGCCAATCAAACTACACACACACTGAGATTTTCCCAACAGATGGTCCATCAATTAGGATAAAGGTAAATTTTTTATAGGCCAGTGTATAGAAACTATTTCTTTGAGTGGGCAATTAATCTAACAAAGGCTAAGGATGTGAAGAGGAATGGTTTAGTGATTATACTATCCAGCAAAATAAATTGGAAGTTATGCTAAAAGAACAGCAGATTTCCAATCAAATTACCAGTAATATTGAGAGTCAAGAGAAAATACCTCCTGCCGAATTTCGAGAAAATCGGTTAACAAAAGACCATTTTATTGCAATATTACTACAAATCGAACGAACATATATATGGGAGCTTTATCTAAATCTGAACCGATTTTGACCAAACTCTATGTATATTGTGGTAGCCATCGAGGAGAGCGTTGTGCAATATTTTGGCAAGATTGGTCAATAAATGTGCTTGTAGTGGTTCTAAGAGTGAAAATCGGGCGATATATATATATATATATGAGAGCTATATCTAAATCTGAACAGATTTCCATAAAATTCACCAGTAATATTGAGAGTCAAGACAAAATCTCTCCTGCCGAATTTCTAGAAAATGGGTTAACAAGAGATCATTTTATTGCAATATTACTGCAAATCGGACGAAGATATATATGGGAGCTATATCTAAATCTGAACCGATTTTGACCAAATTCTATATTGTGGTAGTCATCGAGGAAAGCGTTGTGCAATATTTTGGCAAGATTGGTCAATAAATGTACTTGTAGTGGTTCTAGGAGTGAAAATCGGGCAATATATATATATATATATATATATATATATGAGTGCTATATCTAAATCTGAACCGATTTCCATGAAATTCAGCAGTAATGTCGAGAGTCACTAACAAATCCTTTCTGCCAAATTTCGAGAAAATCGGTCAACAAATGACCATTTCATTGCATTATTACTGAAAATCGGGCGAACATATAAATGGGAGCTATATCCAGATCTGAACTGATTTTTTCCAATTTCAATAGGCTTCGTCTCTAGGCCGAAAAATATGCTTGTACTAAATTTGAAGACGATTGGATGAAAACTGCGACTTGTACTTTGTGCACCAATTTACATAGACAAACGGACAGACGGACATAGCTAAATCGAATCAGAAAGTGATTCTGAGTGGATCGGTGTACTTATTAATGGGTCTATCTCTCTTCCTTTTGGATCTTATAAACAAATTCACTAAGTTATAATACCCTGTGCCACAGTAGTGGTGGATCAAAATTGCCACAACTCACTGTTCAAAGTTCCAGCAAAATCTGGTAATAAAAGAGTCGTATATGGGTTCAAGACCATCAATCAAAAGATCGATATTTATAAAGTAGCTTTATCTAAGAATGATCCGATCTGCACCATATTCGGTGATGATGTATAGGGGTTTAACATAGCTCACTCAGCAAAAGCGGGGAATAACTACGCTATTTGTGGTTAAAAGACCTTCAAACGAGAGATTGGTTTTATGGGGTCTATACCCAAATATAGTCCGATCTAAACCACACTTGACACGGACGTCGAAGGCCCTAACACAGCTCACTCTGTTATATATCAGCGAAATCGGGCAATAAATGCGGCTATTATTGGCCTGAGACCTTAAATCGGGAGATCGGTCTTTATGGGACATATTTTAAAATAAAGACCGATTTGAACCATATGCGGCACTAAAGTCGAGCATCTAAGCACAAACCATTGCCATATTTTTGCCCAACCGGGTAAAAAATGTAGTTTTATGAGCATATCGGTCTGTATGGGGGCTATATTAAGATATAGACTGATATGGACCATATTCAATACGGTTGTCGGGGATCCCAACACAAGTAATTGTGCCAAATTTCAGGGAAATCGGGCAATAAATGTGACTTTAATGGGCCTAGGTATATAAATCGGGTGACCGATCTATATTAGGCCTATACTAGGATACAGTCCGATCTGAGTCATATTTGGCACAGATGTCGCGAATCTTAGCAGAAATCAATGTGCGAAATCGGAGTGTAAATACAGCTGAGGAATAAAAATCGGGAGACCGCTCTATATTGGGGCTATACTAAGATACCGTCCGATCTGGATCATATTTAACACAAATGTCGCGAATCTTACCACAAATCATTGTGCCAAATCGGAGTGATAAGACCCTTAATCCGGATATCGGTCTATATGGGGGCTATATCAAGATATAGTCCATTTTCGAACTTAACCTCCCCATGGCCAAAAAGCAATCTGTGCAAATATAATCCGATTTGAACCAAATACTAATAAGTACAAGTCATTGTTCAAAATATTGGTCTTTTTAGTTGCTTTATCTAAAAATAAACCGATCTGAACCATATACAACATGGATGTCGAAAAGCCTAACATAAGTCAATGTGTCAAATTTCAGTCAAACCGGATTATAAATGCGCCTTTTTTGGGCCCAAGACTTTAAATCGAGATATCGGTCTATATGGCAGCTATATGCAAATCCTGATCGATCTAGAGCAAATTGCAGAAATATGTGGAGGGGCTTAACTTAACTCTGTCCCAAATTTCGGCAACATCGGACAATAAATGCGCCTTTTATGGGGCCAGAACATTAAATGGAGAGATCGGTCTGTATGGACCGATCTGTGCCATAATGCAGAAGTATGTCAAGGGGCTTAACTTAACTCACTGTCCCAAATTTCGGCAACTTCGGACAATAAATGCGCCTTTTATGGGCCGAAAACCTTAAATTGAGAGATCGGTGTATATGGCAGCTATATCCAAATCTGATCCGATCTGAGCCAAATTGACGAAGAATGTCGAAGAGCCTAACACAACTCACTGTCCCAAATTTCAGCAAAATCGGATAATAAATGTGGCTTTTATGGACCTAAGACCCTAAATCGGAGGATCGGTCTATATGACAGCTATATCCAAATCTGAACCGATCTGGGCCAAATTAACGAAGGATGTCGAAGGGCCTAACACAACTCACTGTCCCAAATTTCAGCAAAATCGGATAATAAATGTGGCTTTTGTGCGCCTAAGACCCTAAATCGGAGGATCGGTCTATATGGCAGCTATATCCAAATCTGAACCGATCCTGTCCAAATTAACTAAAGATGTCGAAGGGCCTAACACAACTCACTGTCCCAAATTTCAGCAATATCGGATAATAAATGTGGTTTTTATTTGCCTAAGACCCTAAATCGGCGGATTGTGTATATGGGGGCTATACCAAGATATAGTCCGATATAGCCCATCTTCGAACTTAACCTGCTAATGGACAAAACAGAATCTGTGAAGACTGTAGCGTGATTTCAACAGACAGACGGACGGACATGATAAAATGAATATACTCCATCCTTCGGTGGTGGATATAAAAGTCGAGCTTTATCTCAATCAGGAACAATCTAATGAAATTTTGAGCACATAGGTGAAGTAAAACGTCTCATGTACAGATCGGACCAAACTTGTGGCTGCTACAGCCTTAAAACCCCATATCGGGTGAAATATATATATGGGGCCTATATCTGAATCTTAACCGATTTTTAAGAAATTTTAAAAGAAGATATCGGCTGAAAGATATATTGGGCTATATCTAAATATGATATGAGCGTTCGTCCTTGGGCCAAAAAAGTGAGATGTGCAAAGCTTATTCACTTTTGAAGATTGTTCCTCAAAAAATTTGTCACAAATCTACTTTTAAAGCAATTCTACATATTAACGTTTTGGAATAGATTTTTGTACCCTACATCACAACTGTGATACAGAATATTATAACTTTATGTAATTGTTTGAGAAGCTATGAACTCAAGTATACCAATTGGCTTAGAATTAATTTTTGTTTCAAATAAGCTATGTCCGTCCGTATGCCTTCCATTTCAAAAGTTCTCATATTTTGTACAAGTAGCTGATAGGCTTAGTGGTTAGGGTATAACATAGTCGACTCCGCCCGACTTTTGTGTTTCCTTATTTGTTTCTTTTGAAATTGTTTTGTTAAATTTTAAATGGCCCTTAAAAAGAAATCAAATTCTGTATGATTTTGATTGCTGAATAATAACCTTCACATTCCTCGGTAAATGCTGCCTATGGGAAAATTTATGATTTTCTGCTCCTCCGCCTTCATTTTACGGATATGTGTCCAAACTTGTACACACACCCATACTCACGGACTGACATTTGGAAACATAAACCAACATATACGGTCACATGATATTGTCTCACTTGTCTTTGGTTTACTCCCCGTCTCTCGTTTATGTGAAGTATTCATTCAATCCAAAGTTGAAAACTTTTCAAATATTTTTTTAATAAATTTCAAAACAATAAGGCTTTCTTTTTGTTCTTTCTCCCCCTGCTGGGAATTTCTTTTGAATCCCTATTTTCCGAGTTTTACCTCCACAGTTTCATGTCATAGTCGTAAAAACGGAGAATCATAAAGAAAAAAATAAATAAAAAGGAAGTAAAAAGAATATAAAAACCGGAAACACTTGTGTACATCCCATACGAATGTATGTAGGTGCTGGTGTGCATGTGTGGATTTGGCACTCCCCATTCACATCTGTTTATGTTCTTGTGAATGTATGATTTTTAAGTCGTCTTCTCGTCTGAAGTATAATAAGTTGCCGTGAAAAAATATTTGCATTGTTATATTTCTTTTATTATGACAACTGTAAGGAAACGTATATGTTTGCATACGCTATAATAAACATACATGTGTGAATATTAGGTTAAATCGTAAGTGAAATATTAGGGTTGTCCATCTCTTATGCAGGAAGGACAATTTTGAATTTTAAACATATTTTTTTACAAATTTTTTCCATTCCATTCCATTGTATGTAGTTCAAAATAGACAATTATTTCAAAAAAAGTTGAAAAAAACGCCTCGAGTTCTAAAAATACAAAGCCCAATTTCCAGATTTGTTTAATTCACCTTACAATAGTTGTAGCCTCCACAGCAAAATTACTAGAAACTGCCGATTTGGAAGCCATCTTTGTCCGAAATTAGTATTTTGCGGATTTCTGTGAAAAAATTCGGGCAGAATTTATTTTTTGTTTTTTAGGGTAACTTAGCTGCAATGTCTCACCGTCCTCCCAACATACCCAGCATACAGCTTCGTCCAAGGCAGTACTGATCCCTCGTACGTTTCCGGATCTCTCCTACTTTGGTCAGCTACGCAAATAATGTGGATTCATCCCAAATGATGCGGATTCGTCTCAAATAATACGGATTCGTCCCCATTGGATTTATGCAGTCCTTCCTACAGCCTCCTCGTTGCAACATATCAGGTATCTATGACCTTAACTAGGACCGCGTTGCTACGAACGGTTTCGTGTTTTACAACTTAGTAGTTGTTACGTTACATCCCCTAGATCATTTATCCTTACCAGGCTTTGGCCCGGCACCCAAATCATGGGCCATATATATCGTAAGCGTTGTTTGCCCTTATGCAATTCGGAACGATCTTTGAACTTACAGCTCTGGTTGTTATCGCGGGTATCGGTAGGATCTCCACCAAAAGGTTATATTTTAGATCAAGCAGGCTGAAAGAGTTTTGTCTCTACATCTCCATGGTTGTGGCATATACTCATTTCGTCATACCGTTTGTATCAGGACGAGCATACCAAGGATATTGCAAACACGAAAGATGGCAACGGCATACTCCACTCGACTGACCCAACTCCTTGATGAAAACACTCTTTGTTCCGATGATATAATGACGCAGTGGCAAACAATTGCCCACTCCATGGAAAATGCTGCGAAATCCGTACTTAGGTACCGGAAGCTTCCCGCAAGAATCCCATGGTACGACCAAGAGCATACAGAGCAACCCTACAATCAGTAGCAACTCGCCAGATAAAGGAGTGGTATCGGGAGAAATGGAGGAGAAACGACTACTACACAGAAAGAAAAATGTAATGGAAAAACGAAATTGGCTCACACCCAATGAGATGTACAGGAGTCAGAATAAGGTTTTGAAATTTCACCAAAGATTTAAACATCAAGCCGATGGCTTCGGTGTAGGCGCATTCTTCTACAACTGACACAGATAGCGTGCTGAGGATAGCGAAATAACATTTTACCCAACTGCTAGTGTCCGACGATGGCGGCCCAGAGGATACCGCAATGATGATATAAAATGTTTATCTATTTATTAGTCAGATAAGGTGCAAATAGCAGTGACCCGACCAAGGCAGCAGGAGCCGACGGGTTACCCTCTGAAATATTTAAAACCGGAGGCGACACGCTGATAAGGCGTATGCATCAGCTTGCCTGCACAATCTGGCTAGAAGAACGCATGCCAGATGATTTGAACCTCAGCATACTATGTTCCGTACTCAAGAAAGGAGACAAGACGGAATGTGCTAATTACAGAGGAATAAGTCTCCTCCTCATCGCATACACCCCCGAGCATATTGTGTGAAAGATTTAAACCTAAGGTCAATGAGATAATTTGACCCTATCAATGCGGCTTTAGACCTGGTAAATCCACCCTAGACCATATATTTTCACTGGTCCAAGTCCTAGAAAAGACCCGAGAAGGACAAATCAACACCTACCATCTCTTTGTTGTTTACAAAGCCGCTTTCGATACTCCTATACTTTCAAAGGTATTTCAAGCCATGTCTGAGTTTAGTATCCCTGCCAAATTAATAAGACACTGCACTTGCTGATGAACATTCCTCAGTAAGCATAGGAAAGAATCTCCTGCTGGAGAAGATTATACGAGATAGAGATGTGAATAGATATGGCACACTACTCACAAGAAAACAAATGCTGTAATGCCTATGCCGACGACATCCATATCATAGGCCGTTCATCGGAAGTAGTATCTGCAGCCTTTGAAAGAATTGAAAGAGAGCCAGTGAAAATTGTTCTGGCAGTAAATGGAGACAAAAAACGAAATGGATGGCATAAACTCCCAAAACGCCCTGTACAACCGATCAGATAAAGAAAATGGAGAAAGTTGGAAACCACAATTTTGAGACAGTCAACAACTTTATCTACCTCGGCACCGCCGCAACCGAAACGAATGATAGCAGTTTTGAAATAAAGCTAAGAGTAATACTGACGAGCAGATGGTACTTTGGACTAAGTAAGCAGGTTAGAAACAAGGCCACCTCTCGACAGACGATGATAACACTATACAAGACACTGATACTACCCGTGTTCATATATGGTTCTGAAGCATGGGTACTTGTGAAAGCAGACGAGGTAGTTCTTGGAGTGTTTGAGAGAGAAAAATTCTTCGTAAAAGATTTGCACTAGTTTGCGTTAATGTAGAATATATACGTCGTATGAACAACGAGCTGTATGAGCGGATAGCATAGTTACACGTATTAAAATAGAACGGCTGCGTTATCTAGGTCATGATATCAGAATGGATAAAAAAGCTCCAGCAAAGAAATCTTTTGAAGGCAAACACGGTGGTACACGCAAACTGGGACGGCCAAAAGCCCATTGGAAAGATCAAGCGGTGGCAGACACCTCGAAACTTGGCGTCAGAGATTATTAAATGAGCGCAGAAGATCGAGGCGCTTCGAACGCTATTCTACGTTCGGCTAGTGGAACAAATGTTCTGTCATAGCCAATTCAAGTGAAGTAAATTTGAACCATATCGAAATATTGATCTGATGCCCAACTGACAATATACGAGTATGTATAGTATATATTGTATATTCTTGATCGTCTCGACACTCTTAGTAGCTTCATCCAATCTTTCAAAAGAAAGATTAAATGACATATTGCACAAATACTTCCTGTTAGTGAAGGCCGGTTGGGATTGTAAATGAGCCATATCGGTACATGTTTCGATATAACTGCTATATAAACTGTTCTCGTATCTTGACTTCTTGAGCCTCTAGGAGCGCAATTCTTTTCCGATTTGTCTGAAATTTTTCATGAGTAGTTTTGTTATGACTTCCAACTTCAGTGCCAAGTATAGTCAAGACCGATTCATATATTCCATATATTCCGATCTCAGATCTTCTAGAAGGCGCTATTACTACCCGATTTGGATGAAATTTTGCACAGAAAATGTTGCCATGACTTCCAACAACTGTGCCCACCATGGCCCAATTTGGTCTATAACCTGATAGAGTCAGAAACGGTTTGACCACACTTTCGTATAGCCATTGGACTATTTTTGGATTCAGTACCCCTTTTGAAGATTGTGACTCTAATCTATGAGTCTTTCCGGTATGATCAAAGATCACCCACAGGCGCATAGTGGTATTCGATATTCAATTCTTCTGTCTATGAAGCGAAGGTCCTCGTATTGTCCTTTCGTCTTTCTAGGGTAATGACAGGTTTTCCCCCGCGTTGGAGTAAGCACGCCGCGTTCATTGTGGAAATGTATAAATTTGAGATAGAAAGAAAAAGACGAGTGGATGTATTGTAAGTCTTGGACCTAGATTTATATACAAAGTAAAGTGCGAATGACTTTCAGCTTATTGGTTTATAAGCGTTTGGCGTCGCTAAACTTGCCCTGCCGGGCTTCTATATAAATACGATCCACGGCTCTGGGCTAGCTTTTGGCGTATATGCCAATCTTAGGCATGCAGAGACTATTGCGATAATGGCGGCTTTCGGCGTCATAGACGCGCATGGCGGCCTCCTCAACATCAACATTGTGTTCTAAATAAAAAGTTTTTCCCTACCAAAATTTTGCCATATTAACCTTTTGTGTAGTATTTTTACTTCAGATTCCATTCCACCCGAACATACTTTTAAGTTCGTATGAATATTTAGTAAATAAATACCATGCCAGCTGCCAGCAGTAGCACTTTTGTGATCCATCGTTTCAGGATACTTCCAAGTAAAATGTTTATACTTTTCGGCAACGGAAATTCATTCATTCATATGTGTGAAAAATGGTTATGCCAGAAAAAAATGTACAATCACACATTTCACCATAACACACCAAGAACGGCACCTGTCTTTAGAAACATCATTACAAACAAAAATAAAAAAAAAATACAGAATATGTAGATGATGCTGCTTTAAAGAAGCATAATCGCCATCGCTTAGTTATGATATGAATAAATTACATAAAAACGAAGAAATACAAAATACTTTGCCTCGCTTTATTTTCAATTTTCTTTTTTTGGATTTTTGTTTAATGAATTTTACCTGTACCATGGAAATATGAAACTTAAGTATTTCCTTTAAAAGGCACCAAGGCAAGGAGATCTTTTATAATTCGATATTGAGCAAGTATTTTGTGTCCTATGGGATGTGTAGGCAGAGGGACCAAACGAAACATTTCCATGAACAAGCGATAAAACGAACAAAAAGAGCTACACTTAACCTACATAAAAATGCGATTTTTTTATCTGATTTTTGGTTTATTGTGTGACACTTTTCTTTCATTTTTGTCATTTTTTTTTCTTTCAGATGCTCCGGTTTGTAGTACAAATACGTTGGTTGTCATTGGTGCTTCGCTGGAGGAAGCGGTGCCCATACCCTGCCGCGTCAATTCCGATCCACCAGAAATTGAATTTGAATGGACATTTTCCAGCAGCGGTGAACATTTTGAAGTTCCCTCGGCCCATTATGCCACAATACAGGAGACGACCACAACCACAGGCGATATACATCGGACCATTGTCGAATCGAATGACACACATTTTGAAACTTACGGTAGGTAACCCAGAAGAAAAATCAATTTTAAATTGATTTCTCTCTTCAATTGAGGCAAATAAAAAATACAAAAATGTCAATACTTAAAGTTTGTCTTCTTCGTTATTTATTTATTTGTTTTGTTTTTTCTCCTCTTTTCATTTCGTTTTTCTTAGTAGAGACCGTAAGTGAATTGATTTATACACCAAAAGGCGAACGAGACTATGGCACATTGGCTTGTTGGGCTAAAAATTCAATTGGCAAACAATCAGAGCCTTGTTTGTTTCAAGTTGTACCAGCTGGTAAGTCTATACATAAGCAACCAAAGCATCACAACCAAAATCCTCGAATACATAATAAAAACCAAAATAAATTTAAACAAGTAACCAAAGTATTTCTTTGGAGACTGTTATTGACTACGCAGTGATTGCTTCAATTTTGAGAAATTTCTTTAGAGCGTTAATAATGCATACAAAGTGGCATTAAAACATGCATAAATATCGGGTTCTTCAATAAGGACTTAACAACTTTTTATACACACCACCGTAGGATAGGGGGTATATTCAATTAGTCATTCCGTTTGCAACACATCGAAATATCAATTTCCAACCCTACAAAGTATATATATTTCGGATCGTCGTAAAATTCTAAGACGATTAAACGATGTCCGTGTGTCTGTCCGTCTGTCCGTCCGTCTGTCCGTCCGTCTGTCCGTCCGTCTGTCCGTCCGTCTGTCCGTCCTTCTGTTGTAATCACTCTAGAGCCTTTGAGATATCGAGCTGAAATTTGGCACAGATACGTCTTTTTAATACCCGCTGGTTAAAAAAAACTTTATTTTTTTTATTGGATCAAGTCGGACTATATTTAGATATAGCACAGATACGTCTTTTTAATACCCGCTGGTTAAAAAAAACTTTATTTTTTTTATTGGATCAAGTCGGACTATATTTAGATATAGCTGCCATATAGACCGATCTGCCGATAAAGGGTCTGAAGGCCATAAAAGCTTTATTTATTACACTATTTCGCAGAAATTTGAAACAGTGAGTTTTTCTGAGCCTTACAATATCCGACATTTATATGGTTCAGATCGTTTTATATTGGATATATCTGCCAAAAAGACCAATATTTTGTTCTACAAACTTAAACAGTGACTTATATTCATTAGACCACTCAATGTCCGTGCCGAATTTCATAACATTTATGAATGAAACTACACATCATTCATATGTGGTTGTTGTCTTCTGCTTGATTCTGTTGAGTGTCCAGATCTAGGAACTCTGCGGCTAAGATGGGGTGCGCCCAGAGGGATCTGGGTCTGAGTCGAGTGGGTCTGGCTGGCCAGTTAAACAGGTGGACCACACATGTGGTCCCTGGTCACAATCGGGACATACATCTTGCACGCCTGCATCAATCCTTGCTCTGTAGAAATTGAGGCAGTTACCGGAACGTAAATTAGCCCGAATTACCCTAGTTTCCGGGGGAGGTCAATTTCTTCAGATGCAACAGAAGGCGGTCGTTCTCTAAGAACTACAGTCACCCGGTAGCTATTTACCACATCTATTAGCGTGTCTGCATGAATGTTGTCTAGACCCGCTTGATCTGGAGGTTCTCTGAATATTTTTCCACTGCGTGTCACAGAACTGACGAGACCACACTGTCTCCCCATAACTTACTTCAGACCGGCCAATTGCTTTTTACGTGGTCAACAAGGTTTCTTTGACTTGAGGACCTTGTTTCTACTTTCAACCTTATCGCACATTGCTTTGGCATGTGGGAGAATGTGTAAGAGAATGTGTCAAATGTGACGCCAAGTAGTGTGGGACACTTGATGATCGGAATCATTTCTCCATCGACCATTACAGTCAGCTCGGTATTCACCTCATGCGTATTTGTAGTGAACAATGTGGCTGAAAATTTGGTGACAGATATTTTCAGATTTCTTGCAGCGAAATATGAGGCAAGTTCGTTGGGGTAGACGTTCAACCTATCGCAGATGTCATCATGGGTCGAGGGCCTGATGCCATTATCGTACAATCGTCCGCATATGATACGATGGAATGGAGGATAGGTAGAGGTTAAACAGTGTCGAAGATATCACCTCGCCTTGGGGAACACCCTATTTCACTCCACGGTGCTTCGAATTCCTAAATTCCACAAAAAATTGACGATCACACAGATAATTCACGACCCAGCGTTTCAGGCCTGGGAAAGGGACGTGTTGGCGATGTCCTCAAATAGTTTGGCATGGTGTCGAATGTCTTCGATAGGTCCAGTGCCACGAGGACCGTCCTGGGCCTGGGTTGATTAAAGCCACGGCAAATGTGTGCGGTGATGGCATGCAACGCAGTTATTGCTCTGCGAGTGGAAATTTTCACACGAGGCTCGGGAGGAGTAATGCTTCAAGCGTTTTGCTACTGGTGGTATTTTAATAAAGTATCTCTCTAGAATTCTCAATTTTCGTTCGATTCGACTGCTCTGATAGATTCTTAAAATATATAATCACGGAGCTTAGAGATGGATCACTTTAGGCGCAAAGCTTAGCATATCCGTCTATGACACTGTACGTCTGGGTTCGAATCCAGCCTTATTCTGTTGACGACATTTGTAAGGTATTCAGTCGTGTAAAAATGCTGTACTAAGTGGTGTTACTCTGCTCTACTAAGTGGTGTCACTATGCGCCGTGCCGGACTCAGCAATAAAAATGCGGTCCCTTATGATTGAGCTTAAGCTTGAATAGGACAAAACACATTAATATGAGATTCTTAATGGAACGAAAGTGCCACATTCAGAAGCCTGATGCGTTGACAAGTGTTGTTGTTGTGAGTTATTCAGCCATGTTAAACGTCTACACAGAGTAGTATCGTTCTGCGACTAGAAGTGAAGAACACATCGAAATATCCATTTCGGACCCTATGGCTATGCAATTATGGACATACACCTAAGCCAGTAATCGGCTTGTTGTGTGCTCTAAATACAAAAAAAGTAACCTCGAAAGAGAAAATCAAATTTAGAAATTCCGTGCTGCTTACAAAATCATGAATTGTTTTCCATGCCACGACCCTAAGTTGGTTCATGTCTGGTATTGTATCCCCACCTAAGTGCCGGTAATGCTATCACTTACCTCACTGATTTTACATAAGTAAGCCCGTAGTTTTATGTGTCCCGTAATGATACCGAGAGCTATACTGACATCATTCTTACTTCCTTTTTGTAAAAGCCTCGTCTTCTCACGATCTTGAACTCCCCGTAGGATTTTCGCCATCGTACCGACCATTTCGCTGTTGCACAGGGTTACATACGCATTCGTCGCCCACGCCCTTAACTCGGACTGCGTCGACCCGAAAGGTTTCGGGTTAACCAAGTTTATTGACGGCAATTCTCTGGGCTCCACTGCCAAATCATTAGCTTTATTATTCCCAGTTTCTCCGCTATGGCCCAGCATCCAAACGATGCGGATCGTGCCATTCTCAGAGAAGGTGTTAGTCTCCTTCCCAACACTGTTCGTGATCTTACCGTCCTGGTTGTTATTGCCATTATGGCAATTTATTGTCCGTAAAGATATTCATACTTAACTCGCGTTAACACCACACCACCTCACACATTCCGATATCCCCAAAGCTCCTCCTGCAGGACCGTGTAATGGCAGTCTAAAACAGATCTCAGTCCCTGGGTTCTCAATGTAGACCTCCAGGGACACTCTGTTCTCTAGCCAGATAGTCTGCTTCCTTCTGTAGTAACGCCGGAAACATTCCATCAGGTCCGGGTGACTTAAGTCGTTTGACGCTCCTCAAGGATTCCTTCACTACAAATTTTGTAATGATAAATCTTAGATCAACATCAAGATTCCAAGATTCCGGTGTCTCCGTGAGTTCCGTGAGTTCCGTGGTAACTTGTGGAAAATCGGTTTTAATATAAAGTATATACATATATTCTTGATTGTCGTACAAATCTAAGACGCTCTAGCGATGGCCGCCCGTCTGTCTGTTGAAATCACGCTACAGTCTTTAAAAATAAAAATATTGAGCTGAAATTTTGCACAGATTTTTTCTTTGTTCATAGACAGGTTAAGTTCGAAAATGGGCAATATCGGATATATCTTGATGGAGCCCCATATAGACCGATCTGCCGATATAAGGTCGTAGGTCCATAAATGCCACATTCATTGTCCGATTTTGCTGTCATTTGGAACATTAAGTTGTCTTAGACCCGTCGACATCCTTCTTCAATTTGGCCAAGATCGCTCTAGATTTGGGTATAGCTGCTATATAGAATGATCTCTCAATTTAAGGTCTTGGGTCCAAAAAAGACGATTTCGGCGAAATTCGCGACAGTGAGTTATGTCAGGCCTTTTAATATATTTTCTTAATCTGGCTCAGATCGGTTCAGATTTAGATATAGCTGCCAAATAGGTCGGTCTCTCTTTTAAGATCTTGGGCCCTTAAATGGCGCGTTAATTGTCCGATTTCGCTGAAATTTGGGACAGTGACTTGTGTTAGCCTTTTCGATATCCGCTTTTGAATTGGGCTATATCGGTCCTAATTTTGATATTGCTGCCGATCGCTCATGCCAGAAACACAACCCAAAATCAAAAGTGGCCCGATCGGGATAATATAGGTATCAAATTAAAGGTATTAGAGAGTAGAATACGAATATGGTATTAAAATTTGAGTCTTAGTATCCATCGGGCCGCCCCAACCACAAAACTCCCTCCAAGACATATTGGACGTTCATTTCTATGGGGGGCTCAAATGAAAAGTATTCGGGAGTAGATTTCGAATCTGTCATAGAAAATCAGATCGTAGTATGGAGGGTCTCGCCATTCCTCAAAAACGCCATTAGACCCATTATGACTATATGATACTTGGCTGAATTTTCTTAAAATTTTCTGAGATTGTGTACGTTTGGCTGGAAGGAAACATAGACAATACAATTTATAGACATCGGGTGGAGTGGATTAAAATTTACGTTCAAATCTAGGTGGTTCTCCAAAGATACGTCAAATGGGTTATTTGACCTAATATGACAATATGGAACTCAAATGAAAGGTATTTGAGAGTAGAAAACGAATTTGATATCCAATTATGGAGCCCAGTGTTTTGGGGTGCACCTTAAAGCACACACTAAACTGAACTTCATTTCCGTAGGGAATAAAGAACGAATTTGATATATATTTCCAGTGCAAAGTGCCGGTGGCCACCCCAGTCCCAAAACACACTCCAAGTGGTTTATATTTACCGGCCATGGCAATATGGGGCTCAAGTTGTGGGGCTCCATATTTGAGTAAAAATGTCTGAGGTGCCATCCCTCCTCTAATGAGAACATTACGCTAAGGAAGAACATTACCACCAGGAACCGAGAAGAGTCAAACTCTCACACACCAATGAGTGCTTTCCGATTCAAGCTTAAACTCAATGATAAGAGACCTTTTTTTATAGCAGAGTCCGAACGGCGTCCCGCAGTGCGACACCTCTTTGGGAAAATTTTTTAAATGACCATGCATGACATTGTACCTGGCAAATGTTGCCAACATTAAGAGGGTATAAACACCGCTTTGTCCAATGTTCTCGCCAGGATTCGAACGCGTTCAGCGCCATAGGCTACAATGGCACGAATTCGCTATCCGCATTCAGGGCGAAGTGTCCCCACCCTAAAAAGATATTGGAGAGTTAAAGAAGGCGCAGGGGAGCGGGCCCGGTTCGGCTAGTATTATGTAAAGTTTTGTTCAATAAACATAAAAAAATGGCTTTGAAATTAAATCTGATCAACATTTTTTGAGAAGTTTGTCAGATTAGACATCCCAAAGGGTGCCACATAATATATGCTCCACAAATTTTTAAATTTTGTACAATTTTGGAGTAAAATATGGTAATGGACATAAATGTTTCCTCTCAGCCCACATAACACCAGTTTTGCTTGTTTCATTCTGACATCATCTAAACCTCCTTTACTCAATGTTGCTAAGACAACCTTTTTGAGTCCTATGACAAAATCTTTACCCAAAGCTAAGAAATCTCTCAAAATGGCCACGTTTAATTTGCAGCAAATTGCCTTCAATAACAATCAAATCAAAATCAGAAAACTTCTTGTTGTAGACAAAACGAGCATAGCACAACAACAACAGAATTAAATATAAATAAAAATCAAAATGAAAATTATACATAATGATATCATTTTCTAACATTTCCATTTTCCCCCTATAAAAATAAAAAAATCAAAACCAATTTTCCATGATTTCTATATAAATATATTTTTCTTCTTTATCTATGCTTCAAACTAAAATTTTGTATTGTTCCATGGGTATTTTTTTTAACTTATTTTTACAGCCAAGCCAGGAGCTTTACGCAACTGTACGCTAAGACCATATGTGGTGACCTCAGCATCGTTAAATTCCTCGAATCAAACAACAATGCATGCCAATCAAATGATGATGCCAACACAATATGGAAGGCACGAAACAAATTTCCCGCATATGGAATATGTACGTGAGCGACATAATAATAATAATAATAACAACAACAACAAAAACATGAAGCAGCAGCAACAACATAACAAGCATCTACCCATGAATCCCAATACCAATAACAATGGCAACCATTTGAGCTCTGGTCATAATAAAATCTACAATGAGGCCAGCAGCAACGTAAATGGCCAAACTGGCGGAAACAGCAACAGCAACATTAAAGGGACTAAGGGAAAAAGTACACCGTTGACAAATAATGCAGGCTCTATGGCTACTGGTGGTGCTAATAATAAACGGACTACTAACAATATTAATCAAAAGCAACAACAGCAACAGCCACATTATCCCTCCTCAATTTATAAGCAACATATGATACAACAAAAATATCGCCTGCCGCTTACACCCCAACAAATGCAACTCATAAAGAAACGTGTAACATTTACACCCTCCCTGGCCTTGCCTGGGCTTAAGCATCAGCAACCCCAAGATAAAACTAAACCTGCCAAGTCTTTGCCTTCCACACAGCAACAACAGCAACAGCAACAACCACAATATCGTACAAAGAAAAATAAAATTGTTAACAAGCAACAGCAACAGCAATACGCTAAGCATTCGGACTCATCCTCTAGCAAGACAGCTACAGACACTGCTGCTGCAATAAAAACTCGAGGCCCCCAGGCAGCCGCACTCACCGCATCCAAGGCATTTATCAATAATCAAAGTGATGGATTGTCATTGTCAGCCTCACCCACAATGGCAGCCAGCAGGACGAAGACCACAATAATAGCTCCAGCTAAGGATGAAGAAACAAGAAGAGCAGCAAGTGAAGGCGGTGTTGGTGGTTCAGGAAAAAATAAAGTGGACATAAATACAGGGAATGCCGCCATCAAGAAAAAACTGCGTATGAAACGTGATGCCGTTGTTGTTACTGCAGCTCCCTCCTTAGCAATTGATGCTGCTGTCCCCATCAATATTAAAACCAACAACAATGCCAAAAACCTCAAGCTGCTTGATGACAATTTGGTTGGTGTTGTGGTCGCTGATGATGATGTTGCAACTCCTACAAAGAACTATCAACGGCAGCATAAAATGTCACCATCATCTAAGACAGCAGCCAGGACAAAACAAGCACACCGCCAACATCAACTTCAATGGCCAAAGACCAAAGTTGCCAAGAATGCTGCTGATGCCGCCTTGGAAAATAAGGAAAAATCCAATTTATCATTGCAGCGTTTAGAGAAGTTGCCCAAGAAAAACCACCATAATACAATGTCAGCCTCAAAAAAGGTGCAGTTGCCAACAACAAATGGCAAGAAAGGCAAGGATAAGCAACATTCACGTGATAAAACTGCAGCAAAGGCAATTCATCATCGTGAGCAGCAGCAACATCATCAAAAAACCGAGGTGGCACCCAATGGCAAGTCTGCAACTAGGAAACAAATGTCATCTACAGAAACTAAGGGAATAGAAAGCAAACATCAGCAACAGCATAAAAACAACAAAAAATTGCTTATAAGACTAGCCAAACGAGATGTTTCAAATAATTTTCCTAAAATGAAGCAGCAGCTAGTAATACATCATCAACAGCAACAGCAAGAGCACCAGCAACATGATGATGGATCCAAAGCCAAACTCCAGGGAGGCCCAACAGCTACCACAACAACTGCTAAAACTTTTTATTCGCAACGTTTAGTGAAACCCACTGCCGACAATGCTAATGAATATGGCTTACAAGAAATTGCCCTGGAAGCAGCAAATCACCATGACACTGACGATGATGCTGAGAGTGAGGCAGAAGCTGATACTGTGGCGGATGTTGCTACCAATACCAACTCAATTGAAACGAATGACAAAAAACGAATACGCAAATCATTAACACAACATGATAACAATAAAGAGCTTTTCTATGCACAAATGCTGGAGGAGGATAATGATGGCAATAAACCTGGACACAATAAAACCAAGAAAATCTTATCTAGCAACAATGTAGCCTCCATAAATTCCAGCAGCAATTCAGCGGATAATTTGGCCATGAAGATAATGCTACAAAAAAATGCTGCCCTAACTCAAAAGAGGCCATTGAAAGTTCAAAAGCCACCCAATCAACCTGAAATAACCAATCAATTGTCAAAGCCAGCAGAACATCAGCAGCAACAACAAAAGCAGGATGAGGATGATGCTATGCCTTTGGAATCAATCAAATCATATGATGAGCTGAATAGCAAAGAATCTTTGGCTGCGGGTGAGCAAACAGGCAACAAGGAAGATGTAGGTTCAGCAGCATATCAATCAAGTGATGACCAGACCTTGGAATCTGTGGATATATTTGAGAATAACATTTTAGAATACCAGAAGAAATATCAGCAACAGGATAGCACCAACAACAATAATAGTTTAAGTACTCTTGAGGAGGAAAATGAGGGGGATGAAGTGGCCCTGGCCTTAGAGGAAAATCCCCAAGAAGATGATGCCAATAATGATGCCGATGCCGATGCTGATGATGAAAATGATGAGGATGATGTTGATGCCATGCATGACCTTATGGATGATGACGAAGATGTTGCCCTGGAGGAGGAGGAGGATATGGTCAATGTAGATGGTGATGGTGATATATCAGATGATGATTTGCTAGCTGAAATGGTAGAGGATTATTCCATGAATGATTCCAAAGTTCTGGATGAAGTCATTTCCAGCCTGGATATGGCTTTGAAAGACAAGCAAAACAACAAAAATAACAACAGTTATAGCACCCCCGCATCTGTTGAACATGCTGCTAAAAAACAAACGCATTATCTAGCCAGTGCTCCCAAAATTGAATCTCATTCGGCCAACTCTTTTCTCGAAAACTCAGAGGTTGACAACAACAACGCTATCGATGACATTGCCAACTCCATAGACGATGCTGATGCTGATGTCGATGCCGATGATGATGATGATGACGATGACACTCATAATGAACCACATTTTGATTATTCACGTATGGAATATAGTTTTCACAATGGCATTGCCACTCATAGTCTGGTTGGTCCTTACGGTTCTGGCTCCGGTGATATGGTTGGTGGCATGGCAAATGCCATGATTGGTGGCATGGGTCTTGGTGCAGGCGGTGGCGGCGGTGGTGGTACCATCAATTTCGACAATTATGATAACATCATCTACTCGACAATGGAGCTGGAGTGCATGCCCGGCTATGATGGTGGCCTACAACAGCACTACTTTTTGGAAGCGTACGATTCCAAAACAAAGAAGTTACGCCTGAATACATCCAGTACATATGCAGATGTGCCCATATTTCGCATTGATTTAAGTGGTAAGTTTTTTATTGCACAACTCTTTGTTTTGCTTCTTTCTTTTGGGAAAAATGCAGGCTACAGTGCAAATAGGGTGGACTGGAGAGAATATTAATTGGAAAAAAAATGTTATAGCCTGTTTCTTAAAATCTATTGACGGAGTAGAAGGGTCGAAGCTTATGTTTTCATACCATATTTTATCCTAATCGGATTAAATCAGAAGCCAAAGGATCAAGACGTAAAACTGTTTTTACTTATGAACTTGATGTGGAGGTCCTAAGTATACTTCCCTAAAAAAATCTATCCCAATTCCGTGGTCTTCACAAGAAGTCAAATAGGAATACTGGGTTACGTGGGGTTTAATATCCATCGTTTGAGGCCATTGAAGGAGAATTTATTACCCAATTTCATTACAATTTGGAATGGTGAGTTGTATTAGACCCCGCAACATCCGTTCCGAATAAGATAGAAAACGGACCATATTTGGAAATACATAGAAGCCATACCGGTCGTATAGAGTGATCTCTTTATCAAAGGTCTTAAGCCCATTGAAGACATATTTATTAAACGCATTATTAGAAACACATTAATTCTCCGAAAGAGTTAATAGCCGTAGTATGTCTTTTGACATTGTCCAGATCGGAAAATTGTTAGATATACCTTCCATATAGAGCGATCTCTCAAATCAAGATCTGGAGCCCATTGAAAGCGGATTTATTAAACGATTTCGCTAAAATTTGGAATAGTGCGTTGTAATTGATCCCGCAACATGCGTTCCGAGTATGGTCGAGAACGGACCATATTTGGATACAGATATTTGCTATATAGACCCTTCCACCCATTTAAGGTGATGGATTCATAAAAGAGGCATTCATTGCCCGATATCGCCATACGGTATTGACTGTATGGTAACGAAGCGATACCGCATGATATGGATGAAATATCAAATGATTAGTAAAGTTTGGTACTAGCCTTATTACCGAATTGGTATTGCTTTCAATACCATTTTGCTTCTGGTTTTAGTACCAAACCGTTACTGACGTATGAGAACGGGTGGAGATAAAGGGTGATTTTTTTGAGGTTAGGATTTTCATGCATTAGTATTTGACAGATCACGTGGGATTTCAGACATGGTGTCAAAGAGAAAGATGCTCAGTATGCTTTGACATTTCATCATGAATAGACTTACTAACGAGCAACGCTTGCAAATCATTGAATTTTATTACCAAAATCAGTGTTCGGTTCGAAATGTGTTCATTCACCGTAACGTTGCGTCCAACAGCATCTTTGAAAAAATACGGTCCAATGATTCCTCCAGCGTACAAACCACACCAAACAGTGCATTTTTCGGGATGCATGGGCAGTTCTTGAACGGCTTCTGGTTGCTCTTCACTCCAAATGCGGCAATTTTGCTTATTTACGTAGCCATTCAACCAGAAATGAGCCTCATCGCTGAACAAAATTTGTCAAAATTTGAACACATTTCGAACCGAACACTGATTTTGGTAATAAAATTCAATGATTTGCAAGCGTTGCTCGTTAGTAAGTCTATTCATGATGAAATGTCAAAGCATACTGAGCATCTTTCTCTTTGACACCATGTCTGAAATCCCACGTGATCTGTCAAATACTAATGCATGAAAATCCTAACCTCAAAAAAATCACCCTTTATATCTTTGAAATTTGGAATAGTTAGAGCTGAGGTGTTATCGAGATCGTGTGCAAGGTGGTCCGGGATTTATTGACAGGCCCCGCAAGTTAGTCACCTAGGCATTTTAAAAATTTTTCGGGCTGCAAAATCTTCATTTTTCCAAAATCAAATTGCACATTTCCAAAAGTTTTATTTTGCTAGATAGTACTCAAAAATCCCTACAACAAGTATGCTTGAGGTTTACAATATCTAAATTGGTTTCAGGAATATACGAGTCTTTTTTTGCTGGATAGTGTTTACCGTTGTTGTTATTGTTGTTTATAAGCCGGAGACCACAGATGCGGCGACGTCCTATCACAGCAACATAGCTTATCGTTGGGAATAAGTCACTGACATGTCGTCAAAGAGGCCACCCTAGCGCAGCGGCTACCATGTCCGCCGGTGACGCTGAACGCCGGGGTATGAATCCTGGCGAGAACATTAGAAAAAACTCTCAGCGGTGGTTACCCATTAGGAGGGCCGTCATTTGTAAGGTACTATGCCATTTGAAAAAAATGGTTGTTGTTGTAGCAGTGTGTTATATACTGAGGTGGCAGCCCTTGTCGATGAAGAAACCCATCGGGTCACCCCGGTACGTACAACCGGCTGCAATGGTATTGCATTGGTATGGCAGCCATATAAAAACTTCTCCCCAAAAAAGTTTTGCACCGCGGTACGCCGTTCCGACTCGGCTATAAAAAAAGAAGGCCCGTTATCATTGGGCTTAAACTTGAATGGGACAGCAATCATTGATATGTCAGAAGTTTGCCCCTGTTCCTTGATGGAAAGTTCATGGGCAAATTTGCATGTCGGCAAAGAGTGACTTGACAGCAGACCACAGTTCTTAAATTACAGACCATGGCTCTTAGATAACACTGCTTTAAGTTCCCTAGCCATAGGTTTCGCTAATGTTCGTGGACAACCCAAGTGATTTCTTAATTCAATTGCCTGATTATAAATTAGGTAAGGTTTAAGTGGCGGTCCAACATCAAACTCATTTGAAGTTTTTGTCCATTGTGTTACTAAAGGACAAGGAGAAGGAAGATGTCTTCTAGTTCCTACCGTTAAACTATTTAGACGGTCTAAAACGCCCAATAACTTGGGAATGTGCACATCCGCTTATTCAGACAAGTTCTCAAATAAAATAAGAACCTGAAGTGGAACTCCTTCTGCCTGCTAAGACGGAGCAAACACACGGCAGATGTTCTATTGTTTCGTCTTCCTCGAAGTCCTGATAGCTTCTGCTGAAGTCGTCTTTTTGTGACCTTCAGCCCGGTTTATCACGAAAGGTGGTTAACATATATACCCGAGGTGCTAGGTATTCAAAGTTCCGCCCGGTCGTACTTAATGCCTTTTTACTTGTTTTTTGTAACAATTTTACTTTATAGTTTTTTTTTTTTACATTTAAAGAAAGTAGAATTATTAAGTGTACTCAACTCCGCAGCTCTGGTACTCGCAGGTACTTTGCGCTTTGTTTTTGTGGGTTATTGGTATCTCCTGCTGAAAAAAACAAAAGACGGTATTTGTTTTATTCATCAAGAGATACGGACGGACACCCTTAGACCACTTTCGGTAGACCACTTCACTGTCTTACATAGGTTTTCCCGCAGTATATATCTGAATTTGCCGAAACACTTATGATATACGCCCGGCATAAAGTTAAGGAGACAATTATGGGAAGGTGCTCTTCTTCCAAAAATATAACGGTTTGGCGGGATATGTTATTTAACGGACCATGTGATATATGTGTCTCAGAAATTTTAACCATAATTCTAGTAGAACATCCTCATACATCGTTGAATTTAATTGCCAAAACAACACATTTCATGACAATATCGCACGAAAGAAGACCAACGATCGGCGATAGTTACCTATTGCTAACTACATTGTCGGTTTTTGTTTTGAGAAATACGTTCTCCAGGGATTTAATGGCTGACTGGCTGTCTGAGAAAATATCTATGTCAATCGTCGTAATGACATTATATCTTAGCCATTCCACCACTTCCCTAATTGCAAGGATCTCCGCTCGATACATATTGCAGTGGTCGGGTAACCTTTTCGATATGACCAGTTCTAGATCTTCTGCATACACCCCAAACCCCACCTGGTCATTTAGTTTGGAACCATCCGTATAGAAGTCTATGTAACTTACCAGGGATTTTGTAGTTCCAATCGGTTCTATCAGGAATAGTAGTACAGTAATTTTTATCAAAGGCGGCTCAGGTAGGGTGTAATCCACACTGCCTGGAACATCGGATTTTTTATCAAGGATAACACAGTGTCCGTAGCCGCCACATGACCAATGACAAAGCTCACTTAACCTCAGTGGCAGTGGTCGCTGCAATTTGGGTAGCCATAATGTCCAGAGGCATAAGATGTAGCATTAAATTCAGTGCATCAGATAGTGTCATCCTGAGTGCGGCTGTGATGCACATAGAAGCCATCCTTTGGATCTGGTTAAGTATTGAGCATGTGATGGACTTTTGAAGCGCCATCCACCAGAACGCCACACCATATAGCATTATAGGTCTGACAACTGAAGTTTATACTCAATGCATGACACGCGGTCTAAACTCCCAACTTTTGCCACTGGCTCTCTTGCAGGTGTATAGGGCAAGAGTGGCCTTTCTTGCCCTTCCAAAATGTTGGATTTGAAGTTCAATTTCCTGTCCAGCAAAACACGCAGGCATTTTGCGCTTTCTGTAAATAGAACATTCTCTCCACCCAAGGAGGCAGGTTCCAATGAAGGCAACTTGTATCTCCAGCTGAAAAGAACTACTTCTGTATTGCACGGATCTATATCTAGTCCACTTTGCTGTTACACGTAGAGCATCCTGTAGTATATCTGTAAGAGTGCAGGGAAACTTTTCCCTAACCGAAATTGCCACGTCATCAGCATACCTGACCTCTTTTACACCTTTTTCTTCCAGAGACAATAATATTTTGTTAATGATATATAAAGCAGAGGAGACAGTACACCTCCTTGAGGGGCTGCTCTGCTGACCCATCTTTTTAGATTCACAGGCCCCAAGCCTGCCTTAAAATAGGGGACTTGCAAAGTGTAAGGTGTGTAATGCCCAAAGTGTTGAAGCTCCCTATCGTCTATAAAACAAAGACCTCTTATCATTGTCCTCCATCGTGCTGCATTTATCTCCTATTGTTCCTCAATGGGATATTTTGTAATGTTCATGTATATATCTTTTCATTTTGATGCGGTACACCCCAATTTCAATGTTTGTATTTATACAGTCTATATGGTAATCCATTGGGGGCCTTTCAGTCCAACAAACAGAAAAATGTATTTTTATTGTTTACCCCTGACTGACCAAACAAGATGGAACACAATCTGTGCAATTTCTTGTTTGCCATCGGATAGAGCCAATGCAGTTGTACTACGCCGTACTCTACTCGTTCCTCATTCGTTGGTGACTATAAATTTTTAAATGGTTAAAGAGGTAAACTTTTTGTTGAAAAAAAATCTTTTAAATTTTGAAAATTATGTAAGAAGAAATTTTGAAAAAAGGAGTTTTTTATTTATGAGCCTACATTTTGTAGGCATTTTATAAGATATCCAAATGTATCGTTTTCAGTGATTGAAACCCAATATTTGATTAGGAGGAAAATCGATTACATTTTTTCAACTTTTACTTAACAAGACTTTAAACATTATCGGTATATGGCAGGTAATGCTATTCCGAACTTTACTATGCTCCATCAATATATACCATATACTTAGGAACTTTAATTTGAGTTTATCAAGCAGCCTAAAATCGATGGAGCAACAACACTAAGATATTCTAGGCAAACATACGTGTTTCACAGTACGTGAGCCCAAAAGTAGAGAATGAATGCATTCGATTAATGCTATACAAATAAGTACAAAGGAAAACATGCCTGTGGCTAACACATGCTCTAACACACACACGCACTTACACACACACACATTTGCCTCAATATTATACCAATCTAATAAAGAGACACTATAGTTGCTTTTAATGCAATGGGAGAACAACAACAAAATCACTACTCTTGAAGAAGTCGAGATTTGAACATAAAAATCTACTTTCAATCTGTAATACCTGCACGCACCGATACTTTTTTTCCATGCATGGCATTTATTTCCTCGCCCTTCTACACACTCCACTTCTTGCTCTTCATCAAGGCCAATACATTTTCATTTTGTTGAACTCCAACTAGGATGGCGAATCATTTGGAGGCATGGAAAAAAGACAAACAAAATCTAAGTAAAGGAAAAAACGGAACGCAAACAAAAACTTCAATAATCAAAGTTTGGCTCATTAAACACGACATAAAAAATAAACATTAAAAGAGTTTCGCAGGAACATTTGCACTTTTCTCTGCACGTTTGTTAGATCAGCATTTTTGTACTCACTACTATCGAATGTGGCAGGTATATCACTTAAATCGTATGGAATGTCAAGCATTAAAAAGTTTTTTGGGTTGGACGTTTTTAAGTGTCAGTTAATTTGGCTTCAGCTTTTTCTTACCAAACGTCATAGTAAGGTTAGGTTTTAACGGCAGTCTGAAATCAGACCAACTTAGACATTTTTGTCGATTTCGATACCACACACACAAAAAAATAAAATGTTTGGGAAATTTTTTGCAACAAACAAAATACTTTTATCACGAAATTTTGCTTTTATTGTAACCGTGTAACGTTTCGCTTCAACAAGTCAAACGTTAGTCGTAAACGTATTATTATTGAACATAACTAACTTTGTTTATTGTAAAACTTTCAGCATCTTCGTCTACGGTAAAAGGACCTTCCCTTTGTTGTAAAAGCGAAAACTCTTTAATTGCTAAAGAGTTTCTTTAGCCGCAAACGATTATTCGTGTAGGTTAGGTTAGGTAAGAGTGGCAGTCCTTTACAGGCTCACTTAGACAATTTTAGGTCCATTGTGATACTACAGTAGCGACAGACCAAAGCTTCTGGTGGGAAACGAACCCATGACCCCTGCACTGGTAATCCAAGCACGCTACCAACTCGGTTACCGGGGCGCCCTAATTCTTCCTAATTATTCGTGTAGCGGACCAATAATTATACCCTTCACCATAAGATTTGGGTATGCTAATTTTGTCATTCTGTTTGTAGCTCCTCGAAATATTTGTCTAAGACCCCATAAAGTATATATATTCTTAATCGTCATGACATTCTAAGTCGATCTAGCCATGTCCGTCAGTCAGTCCGTCCGTATGTCAATCCGTCCGTCTGCAAATCGAAAGCACGCTAACTTTCGAAGGAGTAAATAGTAAATGGGCCATATCGGTCCATGTTTTGATATAGGTGCCATATAAACCGATCTTGGATCTTGACTTTTTGAGTCACTAGAGGGCGTTAGATGTTTTGTTATGTATGGTTGAAATCGGTCCATAAGCTGATATAGATGTCATATAGACCGATCTGGGGTTTTGACCTCTTGAGCCTCTAGAGGTCGCAATTCCTATTCGATCTAGCTGACGTGTTTCGTTACAACTTCCAACAACTTTGCTAAGTATGATTCAAATCGGCCCATAATCTGATAAAGCAGCCGTATAAACCGATCTGGGATCTTGACTTCTTGAGCCACTAGAGGGCGCAATTCTTATCCGATGTGGCTGAAATTTTGAACAACGACTTTCCCTATGATCTTCAACATACGTATCAAATATGATCTGAATCAGTCTTTAGTCTGATACAGCTCCCCTTTAAACCGATCTCTCTATTTTACTTAGCTGTTCTAATTGAAACTATCACCTTGTTATCCTGTAGTTCTATCCTATATATGGATAAATTATTCAAAAGTCAACTTCACCCTGTTTTAAATTTCCTTTACCGAGTTTGTTTTACCTGCTGTTTGTTTTTTCTTCTGTTTGCTAATATCCTAGCGGCCCTTACTTCTTCCAACGCAGCTCAAACACTTGCTTTGTCTTCGATAATGTGTAGTGAAGTGATGTGACGACGGTGGGTGCCAAATAGCTAATACGCAGAACTGTGGCATAGCTTAAGGATTTTCTGGCAACATGAAATCCTTCCACACCAAATAGACGATGTGGAAAAAAACACACCAAATATCAAACAAAGCTAATGAGTAGCTTATAATCACTATGGCCAAAAGGAAAGGAATACTTAGATTTGCTCCTTCTTCTCTTCATTTTGCCTAGTACTCAATCCCTTGGTGTGTTATAATCAGCAGTGTGGAAAATAAAAAAAAAACGAAACTCCAATGATTTGGCTGTCTGTATTTGGAAAGGCAGTCATTAGTTAAAGTTGTTGTTTGTAAAACTTAAAACTTTGTTGAGTTTTGAGTTAGAGAATGGGAAAAAAGACTTTGATCAGCGTACAGAAGGTAAAGACTCGTTTTAAGCCAATAGTTAATATTATTGGAGTAAGAATAAAAACCGTTTATTCGGTTATTTGCCAGCGAAACCCCCTTACTTTGAAACAAAAATCAGACACAAATTTCCTTTCAAACGTTGGCATAACTTCCTACAGAAATGACAGTTTGACAACAGTTACGAAAGAAACGAAATTTTGACAAAATTCAATGATCCCGTGGTGAAAATAGGGTACTTAATTTTTTGATATCTGAAGGGGGAGCGGACCCTCCCCCTTACCCTAATTTTCAGAAACGCCAGATCTCGGAGATGGGTGGTGCGATTTAAGCGAAATTTTGTGTGCTCTCTTAAAGTAACCTAAAAACAAAAATTTGGTATCCATATTTTGGAAGGGGTACCTAGGGTGGGCGCCCCACCCCAAAACCTAACAAATATATATATACACCAATCACGACAATATGGGACTCAAATGAAAGGTATTTAAAATTAGAAAACGTATCTGATATCCAATTGCCGGACAAGGTGTATGGGGGACCACCCCAACCCCCCAAACTTCCCTAAATCGGACATATTTACCTACTTGCGAATAAAATACGAATATGATATCCAAATTTAGGACGAAGTTTCTGGGGATCCACCTCTTCCCCAAAACAAGACTTATTTACTGATTATGGCAATATATGAATAAAAGGTATTTAAGTGTATAATACGAATCTGATATTCAGATGTGGGACCAAGTGTTTGAGGGCCCGCCCATCCCCGAGAACATCCCCCGAAGAAGACAAATTTACGACCAAAGCAATACGGGGCTCAAATGAAAGGTCTTTGGGAGTAATGCACGAGTCTGATATCAATATTCGAGAAAAAGTGTCTATGGGGCCACTCCACCCCAATAACACCACCTATATAGAAAGTATTTGCTGACCATTGCAATATGGGGCCCAAATAAGAGGTACTGTAAAGTAAAACACGAATATGATCATACTTTCAAGGCCAAGTCAATGAGTGGCCACTCCATCCCCCAAAACACTCCCAAACAGCTAATGTTTGCCGACTATGGAAATATGGGGCTCAAATGAAAGGTGTTTGAGAGTACCACGGCCATAACAACCTCCAAATAGGACGTATTTGCTCACCAAGACAATTTGGGTGTTGACTGTTGCAATACGCCTATTTAAGTGCAAATCGGGCGATACATATATAAGGGAGCTATATCTAAATCTGAACCGATTTTGATGAAATTTCGCAGATATGTTAAAATCGGTAACAAATCAATTCGTGCCATATTTGTGCAGATCGGTTGAAAATTGTCCTTACTACGGCCATTTAAGTGCAAATCGTGCGATACATATATATGGGAGCTATATCTAAATCCGATTTTTATCAAAATCAATAGCGTTCGTCCTTGGGCTAAAACAATGATTTGTGCAAAATTTCGTGATGATTGAACAACAAATACGACCTGCACTTTGATTACAAAAATACATGGACTCACAAACGGACAGACGGACATGGAATCAGAAAGTGATTCTAAGTCGATCAGTATACTTATCAATGGGTCTAGCTCTTCTCCTTCTTAGCGTTGCAAATAAATGCACAAATCAATAACACCCTGTACAAAAGTGGTGGTGTAGGATATTAAAAAGGAAAATTTAAAAAAAATTTCCTATCGAAATGGAATTTTTGAAGCATTTCTGATAGAAATGAAATTTTTCTAAAAAAGTAAAATTTTGACAACGTTTCCTATAGAAATCAAATTTTGACAACATATCCTATAGAAATGAAAATTTGCCAAAATTTCCTATAGAAATGAATTTTCTGTTGAAATCAAGATTAGCTTAGGTTAGCTTCAAAAGAGGGTGCGGATGTTAATCCGACCCATGACACTATGGACATACACCCAAACCAGCAATAGGCTTGTTGTGCGTTCTAAACACCAAAAAGTAACTTCGAAAAAGAAAATCTGAATTAGGAATTCCGTGCTGCTTACAAAATCCCTTGTTGTTTCAATACTACGCCCCTTAGTAGGTTTATGTCTGGTATTGTGTCCCACCTAAGTGCCGGTGTTAGTTAGTCGCGAAAGGAAATGCTCCAACGTCTCATCATCTTCTCCGAATGCCCTACAGATGCCATCACTTGTCGCACCGATTTTGCATTAGTGATCTCGTAGACCACTGTGTCCTGTTGTGATGCCGAAAGCTTTACTGTCTTCTCACAATCCGGACATCCACATAGAATTTTCGTCGTCCTGCCGACCGTTTCACTGTTGCACAGTGTTACGCGTGGCGTTCGTGGCCCATGCTCTTAACTTGGACTGCGTCAACCCGAAAGGCTTCGGGTTAACCAAGTTTATTGAAGGCTGTCTTCTGGCCTTCAATGCTAAATCGTCTACTTTTTCATTCCCCCTTACTCCGTTATGGACGTGCACCCAAACGGTGCGGATCGATGCATTCTCAGAGAATTCGTTAATCTCCTCCTTACACTACAAGACTGTTCGTGACTATACTGTCCTGATCGTTATAGCCCTTATGTCCAGTTTGCTGTCCATAAGGTCTTTAAGCGCCACAGATGTTAGTCCCTGGTTTCTCAATGTAGACCCCCAGGCCCACCCTGTTCTCTAGCTTTGATCCATCCGTGTAACATGATCTTCCAGAAGGCAATACTATGGTTGCGTCAATCCAGGACCGTGCCGCTGGTAGCAGTAACTCGCACTCGACCTCGAGTGTCGTCTCAGTTATCCGATCGGCAACCTTTTCCATTCCTTCCATTTCTCCTCTATTCTATTGTTTGCATTCTCCCATCGCCTTAAGTCTCATAGCCGCAATGGCTGCCGCAAATTTAATCTGTATGTCTACAGGTCGGATATCTAGAATAGTTTTATAAAAAACAAGTAAAAGCGTGCTAAGTTCGGCCGGGCCGAATCTTATATACCCTCCACCATAAATCGCATTTGTCGAGCTCTCGCCACGGTATCACTTTTTAGGCAAACAAACGATAAAAGAAAATCATTGCTATGTTATTGGAACAATATCAAGTTATGGTTCATTTCGAACCATAATTGAACTGAATATTGGAGACCATAGTAGAAGTCATTGAGTAAAATTTTAGCCAAATCTAGTAAAAATTGCTCACTTTAGGGGCTGAAGAAGTAAAATAGGGAGATCGGTTTATAGGCGAGCTGCTTTAGGCTATAAACCGATACATGCCATTTTCGACACGTATGTTAAAGGTCGTGAGAGAAGCCGTTGTACAAAATTTCAGCTAAATCGGATAATAATTGCGCCCTCTAGTGGCTCAAGAAGTCAAAACCCCAGATTGTTTTATATAGCAGCTATATCAGGTTATGGACCGATTTGAACTATTCTTAGGACAGTTGTTGAAAGTCATAAAAAACACATCATGCTACATTTCAGCCAAATCGGATAATAATTGCACCCTTTAGCGGCTCAAGAAGTCAAAATCGCAGATCGGTTTATATGGCAGCTATATGAAAACATAGACCGATTTGAACCATACTCAGCACAGTTGTTGAAAGTCATAATAAAACACCTCATGCAAAATTTCAGCCAAATCGGATAATAACTGCGTCCTCTAGTGGCTCAAGAAGTCAAGACCCCAGATCGGTTTATATGGCAGCTATAACAGGCTATGAACCGATTTGAACCATATTCAGCACAGTTGTAGAAAGTCATAATAAAACACCTCATGCTAAATTTCAGCCAAATCGAATAAAAATTGTGCCCGCTGGCGGCTCAAGAATTCAAGATCCCAGATCGGTTTATATGGCAGCTATATCAAAACGTGAACCGATATAGCCCATTTACAATCCCAACCGACCTACACTAATAAGAAGTATTTGTGCGAAATTTCAAGGGGCTAGTTTTACTGCTTCGAAAGTTAGCGTGCTTTCGACTGACGGACGGACGGACAGACGGACGCACATGGCTAGTTCGACTTAACATATCATGACGATCAAGAATATATATACTTTATGGGGTCTTAGACGAATATTTCGAGGAGTTACAATCAGAATGACGCAATTAGTATACCCCCATCCTATGGTGAAGGGTATAAAAATTAAATTTTGACAATATCTCCTATGGAAATGAAGCTTTGACAAAATTTTCCATAGAAATTAAATTTTGACAAAATTTTCTAAATGAATTTGACAAAATTTCCAAAAAAAAATGGTTTGATAAGACTTCCTACAGAAATGAAATCTCCTACAGAAATGAAATTTTGAAAAAATTTTCTATAGAAAGGTTATTTTGACAAGAGTTCTTATAAAAAAATAGTTTGGCAAAATTTCTTGTAGAAATGAAATCTCTCTATAGGAATGAGATATTGACAACATTTTCTCCAGATAAAAATTTCGACAAAATTTCCTTTAGAAATGAAATTTTGACAAAATTTCCGGTAGAAATGAAATTTCGACAAAATTTCCTATAGAAATGAAATTTTGACAAAATTTTCTACAGAAATGAAATTTTGACAAAATTTTCTACAGATTGAAATTTTGACAAAATTTCCTATAGGAATGAGATTTTGGCAAAATTTTCTATAGAAATGAAATTTTGACAAAACTTCCTATAGATATGAAATTTTGGCAAAATTTTCTATGAAAAGGATATTTTGACAAGCTTTGCTCTAAAAATGATTTTTTCATATACATACTTCCTTCAAGGATGCAATTTTCAAAAAACTTTCTGCAGAAATAAAGTTTTGTCAAAATTTTCTATTGAAATGAAGTTTTGACAATTTTCCCATAGCAACAAAATTTTCTTAAAATTTTGACAACCCTGTTTTGTCAAACTACTTGAAACCTTTCAAAACCGAGTACCATTCACTTGGTTTTTCGTATAACATTAAACACCATTCAATTTCGTGGAATGCTTGACACAGGTATTCCACAAAATCACTGGGCCTTAACCAGCAGCTAATTTGTTTTATGTTTGTTGCAAGCATGAGTGAAGTTGAAACCTCAGCTACTAAGAACTCTGCAATATTTGTGCACTGTGTTTGTTGACATTACATTTGCTTTGATAATTACACAACTAATTAATGTTATTTCAATAGGAACTTGGTACACTCCTTCTTATGCTTATCCACCCACCTACACCATCCCAAATCCTCCTTGCCCCAGCATTGGTTTACCCTGAACACACTCAGCCCACCAAAGTCGGCCTATTAAAAGGTAATTATCGGCAATCGCACAAACAACACAACTGAAGCGTGACTAAGTATGCGATTATTTGAGATATTTGTGAACAATTACTACTGCCGCAAATAAGTTATGCCAGCCAACTACAGTTATGAGCTACAGTTGTGTAAGCGCCAATGCTGTGGGTAATCAAAAATTGGTGAATAGCATAGCAGCGGCATATGACAGGTTGAAACACCTCAAAGTGTTGGTCGTTCCACATGATGTAGTGTTGAGCCTTAGTTCTTAGAGCGTATGACAAAATATGTCACCAACAAGCCTTATGAAGTGTCAATCTCTAATCCTCCATCGAAGAAAATCCAAGGCAAAGCTTTGTCATTATGATGACAAAGAGAGAATAGACGAATATTGTCAGTGTTATGAAGATTGCACTTTTATTGTTTCATAGTCACCTTTTAAGGTTATTTTCATAACAATTTAAGGCGTTTAACTCAATAACAAAACTTTCTACCATCTAATTGTCTCAAATTTAAAATTCTCCTTACAGACTTAACACCCATGGACTATTATCCGGATCCTAATCCAGCTCTGCATCTTGTTGTGTACAGTGTTAATCAAAAAGGACGCTCGGAGGCAATTGTTTTAGAAAATGTACCAATTAATGAGGCGGAAAAACGTTCAGGTAAGTTTTCCCCAGAAATATGCCCGTTTTTAAGACAACATGCAGTAGTGGTGTGCAAAGATGTATGTATGTATGTGTTGAGCATGCACTAGCATAATAACATCTATCCACTCAGCAAGCATCGCCAAAGTTTATATGGCACATAGCCAAGCGAACAGCCAAAAGTACAACCTTTTGCAAAACAGACATGTTAGATAAACGCACAAACATGCATATATAAATTTATAACAAAGCACTCAGATCAGTAGGTCCATATATATAAGCACACGTTTGTATTAGGCAAAATCATATGTGACTACATGCCAGAAAGAGAATTTTCTTTTATGCTTCTAAGAGCTTTAGTTATACTTTAACATTTTCATGGAAATACCCATACTCTCTAGTTAGTTCACATACGAAAAAGATGCCTTCAGGTACTCTGCGTATAATATGTGTAAAGTACAGCAGCAGTAAAGTTAAAATTTATAATGTTGTTTATAGAATGTCTAAAATTTATACTAAAGAACTATAAAAGCATATGCACTATCAGACAAACACACACACGTATACACATATACCTCTAGAGACTGTATGACACGTAATATATTTGCAAGAGTCATTTATTAGGAACTTAAGGTATTTTATAGCATCTTAAGTTTAATTCAAAAAAGTTTTATGGCTATATTTTTAGAAAAACAACATTTTTCGCAACATATGACTATTATGTACAAAGTCAATATTTATTTGTACAAGAATTTTTTGTTTGTTTTATTTTTGCTGAAAACAAATAACTTTAGCAACAGCAACAAGATGTGTTGTAGAGTTAGAAAATATGCTAAAAGAGAATATTATGTTGATGTTGAATGGGCCGAAGCTAGTTGTAGCCGAATTTTATTCCCCTTATAAACATGAAGCGTAATCTTGAAAATAATGATGCTGTTTATAAATCTAAGTCGGTATGTACTAATGAGCACAACCTTCCGATTGCTGACTAATTATCATTCATTTCACAGATAAGTCAATTTATTAAATTCCGAAAAATCCAATTTTTAAAATAAGAGTAATTAAAATTAACAAGTAAAAAGGCGTTTATTTCGGCCGGGCCGAACTTTGGATACCCACCACCTCGGGTATATATGTAAACCACCTTTCATCAAAATCCGGTGAAAATTCCATACCTTATATCCCATAGCAGTTATATAGAAATATGTTCCGATTTGGATCAAATACTAATAAGTACAAATCATTGTTCAATTGTGTATAACAAAATATTGGTCTTTTTATTAACTATATCTAAACCGATCTGAACCATATACGACACGGATGTCGAAAGGCCTTACAGAAGTCACTGTGTCAAATTTCAGTGAAATCGGATTATAAATGCGCCTTTTTTGGGGCCAAGACTTTAAATCGAGATATCGGTCTACATGGCATCTATATCCAAATCTAGACCGATTTGGGCCAAGTTGCGGAAAAATATAGAATAGCCTAACACAACGCACTGTCTCAAATTTCGGCGAAATCGGACAATAAATGCGCCTTTTAAGCATCCAAAACCTTAAATCGAGAGATCGGTCTATATGGCAGCTATATTCAAAACTTAACCGATCTGGGCCAAATCGAAGAAGGACGTCGAAGAGCCTCATACAACTCACTGTCCCAAATTTCAGCAAAATCAGATAATAAATATGGCTTTTATCGGCCTAAGACGCAAAATCGGCTTATAGGTAAATATGGCAGCTATATCCAAATCTAGACCGTTCTGGGCCAAATTGACTAAGAACGTCGGAGGGCCTAACACAACTCACTGTCCCAAATGTCAGCAAAATCGGATAACAAATGTGGCTTTTATGGGCCTAAAACCCTAAATCGGAGGATCGGTCTATATGTGGCTTTTATCGGCCTAATACCCTGAATCGGCTTATCGGTCAATATGGCAGCTATATCCAAATCTAGACCGATCTGGGCCAAATTGACTAAAAACGTCGAAGGGTCTAACACAACTCACTATCCCAAATTTCAGCAAAATCGGATAATAAACGTGGCTTTTATGGGCCTAAGACCCTAAATCGGAGGATCGGTCTATATGGCAGCTATATCCAAATCTGGACAAATCTGAGCCATAACGACGACGGATGTCGAAGGGCCTAACACAACTCACTGTCTTAAATTTCTGCAAAATCGGATAATAAATGTAGCTTTTATGGGTCTAAGACCCTAAATCGGAGGATCGGTCTATATGATCGGTATATGTCGGTCTATATCTGGACAGATCTGAGCCATAATGACGAAGGATGTCGAAGGGCCTAACACAACTCACTGTCTTAAATTTCAGCAAAATCGGATAATAAATGAAGCTTTTATGGGTCTAAGACCCTAAATCGGAGGATCGGTCTATATGGCAGCTATATCCAAATCTGGACAGATCTGAGCCATAATGATGAAGGATGTCGAAGGGCCTAACATAACTCACTGTCTTCAATTTCAGCTAAATCGGACAGTAAATGTGGATTTTATGGGCCTAAGACCCTAAATCGGCCGATCGGTCTATATGTGGGCTATATCAATATATAGTCTGATACAGCCCATCTTTGAACTTAACCTGCTTTAAAATTTCAGCTCAATATCTCTGTTTTTAAATATTGTAGCTTGATTTCAATAGACAGACGGACGGACATGTCTAGATCGTCTTAGATTTTTACTCTGATCAAGAATATATACTTTATAGGGTCGGAAATGGATATGACAAAATGAATAATGACGAAGGATGTCGAAGGGCCTAACACAACTCACTGTCTTAAATTTCTGCAAAATCGGATAATAAATGTAGCTTTTATGGGTCTAAGACCCTAAATCGGAGGATCGGTCTATATGATGTCTATATGTCGGTCTATATCTGGACAGATCTGAGCCATAATGACGAAGGATGTCGAAGGGCCTAACACAACTCACTGTCTTAAATTTCAGCAAAATCGGATAATAAATGAAGCTTTTATGGGTCTAAGACCCTAAATCGGAGGATCGGTCTATATGGCAGCTATATCCAAATCTGGACAGATCTGAGCCATAATGATGAAGGATGTCGAAGGCCCTAACATAACTCACTGTCTTCAATTTCAGCTAAATCGGACAGTAAATGTGGATTTTATGAGCCTAAGACCCTAAATCGGCCGATCGGTCTATATGTGGGCTATATCAATATATAGTCTGATGCAGCCCATCTTTGGACTTAACCTGCTTTAAAATTTCAGCTCAATATCTCTGTTTTTAAATATTGTAGCTTGATTTCAATAGACAGACGGACGGACATGTCTAGATCGTCTTAGATTTTTACTCTGATCAAGAATATATACTTTATAGGGTCGGAAATGGATATGACAAAATGAATATACCCCCATCCTTTGTTGGTGGGTATAAAAGTTTAAAGACTGTCCTACTTCTAAAGCATTTTTATACCCACCACCATAGGTTGGGGGTATACTTATCTAGTCATTCCGTTTGTAAAACTTCGTAATATTTGTCTAGGGCCCCACAAAGTATATAAATTCTTAATCGTTTCGACGTTCTTAGTTGATCTAGCCATGTCCGTCCGTCTGTCGAAATCACGATAGCGGTCGAACGCGTAAAGCTAGCCGCTTGAAACTTTGCACATACACTTCTTATTATATATAGATCGTTGGGGATTGGTTCAGATTTAGATATAGCTCCCATATAAACCGATCTCCTGATTTGACTTCTTCAGCCCCTGGAATTCGCAATTTTTTTCCGGGTCTAATTTTTGCTGGATTGACAGAAGTTTAGTATGTTAGATTATTATGTATTAGAATTAAATTATGCCCTTCAATCAAATTTATTTTGTGTACATTTTTAGCAGAATTCATGGTGGTGGGTTCCGGGCCGTTTGTCTTTATCTTTGTCTGTCTGTCCAGGTATTCTTGTGATCAAGATAGCGGTCGCATTTCTTGTCCGATTGTCATAAACAAATTGGTTGTCATTGAACGCACTTAGCCTTGAAGAAATATCAGCATCGTCCTGATATTTGTGCCCCATTGGCAGAAATAAAATTTTTACTTTGACAAAAAGTTTGCATAGAAAATTTCCTTGAAAATTTTGCACTTGTAGCGGAAGATTTTTTTTTTTTATTTGTTCATGGCGATTTTTATATCGTGAACTTGCTTTGCTTCGGAAACCTCGACTGTGCTTTTTTAAATAATTACCCAAAAAGGCTTTTGGCTGCACAGTCTAGGTTGTCCACATAGTCTGTGAATTGAATAATACATGCATAAATTGGTTAATATACAACAAGGAGACTTTGTTTACATTTGGAATTCATTACCCGACTTTGAGTTGCTGTCTGTGCTGTCAGCCAACCAAGCAATCACCCAGTCAGCCATCTATCCAGCCGATGCAAAAGGAGTCCTTGTACTTGTGAATAATATTTGCATATTTCATGTTTGGCCTTTTCTTCGTCTTCAACATTCGCCAACAATCGAGCCATGGCTTCATGGTATGGCAACATAAATTCATATCGACATAATTCATATTTCATGAATTTTTCAAAGTAATCCTTTCGATTTTCCCCATTGAGCTTAAAGTATTTTCTTAAATAAACAAGAAAACAAAATATAAAAGTTCACACAAACGTACCGTACACTCACACAAATAGCATAACAGAAAATAGCAGTCATTCATTCATTGGCAGTTTGGCAAAGGACAAAGAGAGAAAAAACCTTCAAATTCAACTGCAAGTAACTGAAAAAATGGCAATTACTGCTGCCATTACTATTACAGTTTGTTATTCCTTGGGGAAGAGGAAGAGGGGAGAGGAAAGGGGTCAGTGCTACCTTAGCTCTAAACTCTTTGAAACTAAAGTCGTTACAATAAAGAACAATTGTTCTTTTCTTTGGTTGTTTGTGTTGTTTTTTCTTTCTTATTTGATTGCTCCTCTCTCTCGCTCTCTCTCTCTCTCTCTCTCTCTCTTGCACTCTTTTCACCTACTCGTATTTGCTAGGATGTGTATGTTTCTGTGCGATTGTTCGCAAAGCAAATAACGCTCAATGCAAAACAACAGAGAAAAGAAGAACCCCTTTAAGAATATGCAAATACTTTAACGACTTTTTAAAGGTGAAATGAATATCCAACCAAAGAAAAGGCAAAGCAAATACACACACACAAACACGCACACCATCAACGCAAACACTTTGTCTGATTAAGGAGAGGTAAAAAAAAAGCAAACACACGCCAGTCAAGGATATTGAGCGGCCACAAAATGTGCTACAGAAGGTATTGTTTTAAATTGAAAGGCTTTCTAGACGCAAAAAGGATAATAAAAGGATCAGGGATCACAAAAGGGGTGCGCAGAGGCGAAACGTTACTTGAAACATCTTTTTGATGACCATTTTGCCTCCTTTGTGTTGTATATTAGACAAAAAGTTTACAAAGCAGTGAACTACACAAATTAAAGGAAGAACTTTTTGTTTTGGCCATATATTCGATGTTTTCTGTAAAAACCAATTTTTTACATCTTTTGAATTTTTATTTTCTAAATAGAAGCAAGAAACCATAAGTACATAGTAATATCTTCTAAAAATCACAAAACTATAATTTTGAAATATTTAATGAAAATTACAATAGTTATATAAAAATAAATTTCGAAAAATGTTAATGAAAACTTAATCTGGAAGAACTCAAAAATCGAATGTTGAGAAAATTGTATATTGTCCATATCAGACTGTTTTTAGCTATAACTACTTTAGAGACCGATCTGCCGATATAGGGTCTTATGCCCATACAAACCGCAATTACTTTCCGAATTCGATGAAATTTTAAATAGTAAGGTGCATTAGACCCCTTGATAATACTAAATACCAAACTTCCCATGAACATTCCATTAAGGAACAGGAGATACTCCTCTCATATCAATAAGTACAGTCCGATTAATGTATAAGCTCAATGATAAGGGGCATAGCGACACCACTTGGTAGAGAAGTTTCAACATGGCAGGATACCTCACAAATGTAGCCTGCATTTGTAGGGAGATAACCACCGCCGAAAATTTTTCTGATGTTCCCGCCGGGATTTAAAACCCGGCGCTGGGCGTCATAGGCCAGACATGTTAAACTCTGCTCCACGGTGGCCTCCTTGATATCCGACCTAATACCAACCAACCTGCGAAGAAATTGAGGCCGTTCTAATCTCACTCAAAAACGGCCAATCAGCCGGCCCTGATAATATATCTGCTGAACTGTTGCGGCATGGGGCATACCCCTTAGCTCAAGCGATTATCCCAATAATCAGGGAGGCCTGGGATACAAACGCTGTCCCCACTGAATGGAAGAAGGGGTTATGGTCGCAATCCCAAAGAAGGGTGACCCCACCCAGTGTAAGAACTGGAGGGGGAATACATTGCTAAACGCAATAAATAAATTGATGGCAAGTCTTCTTCTGCAGCGTATTTCGCCTACACTTGACAGCATTTTGAGGAAGGAACAGACCAATTTTCGGCCAGGACGTTCTTGTGCCGACCACACTAACTACCTGGGCATAATCATTGAACAGTCTGTAGAACTTTATACACACCTTTACTTTTTATTCATCGACTTCGAGCGTGCTTTTGACAAAGTTTCGCAAAGTTCAATGTGGAGCATGCTGTTGAATGAGGGCATACCTGAAAAAATCGTGACACTAATTAGGTAGCTGCTTAGAAGAAATGTTTAAGTTTTAGTTATTTTTAATGGAAAAGAGAGCCGACCTTTCGGGATCGACAAAGGAGTGAAACAGGGTTGCATGCTGTCACCAAAGGTCTATGTTTTGATATAGCTGCCATATAAACCGATCCTGGGTCTAGACATCTTGAGCCTCTAGAGGCCGCAATTCTCGTTCGATTTTTACTGAAATTTTGCACGTAGTTTTTCGGTATCACTTCCAACAACTGTGCTAATTATGATTCAAATCGGTGCATAATCTGGTATAGCTGTCATATAAACCGATTTCGCATCTTGACTTCTTGTGCGAATAGAGCGCGCAATTCTCATCCTATTTGGCTGAAATTTTGCAAGAGGTGTTTTATTATGACTTCCAAAAACTGTTCTAAGTATGGCGCAAAACGGTACATAACCTGATATAGCTGCCATATAAACCGATCTCGGATCTTGATTTCTTGAGCCTCTAGAAGGCGCAATTCTCATCCGATTTGGCAGAAATTTTCTACAACGACTTCTCTCATGACTTTCAACTTACGTGTCTAATATGGTCTGAATCCATCTATAGCTTGATACAGCTTCCATAGAAAACCTATCTCCCGATTTTGCTTCTTGAGCCCCTACAAGGCGCAGCCACAATTTTTATCCGATCTTCACCGAATTTTGCATGAAGTGTTTCGTTTGATCCCTTCGAGTGCAAAATTGAATGAAAATCCCATGTATATCTTTCATCCGATATGGTCTTTTAAGGTTGTAGAAGCCACAATTTTGATCCAAACTTCACCGAATTTTGCATGAGGTGTTTAGTTTGATCCGCTAATACGTGTGCAAAATTTCATCGGAATCGGTTCAGAGTTCATTGTAGCTCCCATATATCATCTGATGTGGCCTTTTAAGCCTTTAGTGTCTACAATTATGGGCCGATCTTTACAAAACCTTTTATGAGGTATTCTATTTGACGTACTATTATTATTTGTACAAAATTTCATAAAAATCGGTTCAAATTGAGATATAGCTCCCATATATATATATATATATTTCATCCAATATGGCATTTTGTGGCTGTAGAATCCACAATTTTAGTCCGATCTTTACAAAATTCAGCATGATGTGTTTTACGTCTCAATATTTGTGTTGCATCAAAATCGGTCATATCCATTTTTTGCTGATATTTGCTTTTAAAACTGCGTTAGCCAGAATTTGGATTCCATTGTAAAAACATATTGCTGATCTATTCTATAGTTCAGGAAGTATACAAAATAAAAGTTTTATAAGATTTAGACATAGGTTGCATTTAATAAAAGTAGTAGGTTGACCCGGTGGTATAGGGTATGATTTAGTTGGCTGCGCCCGACTTTAGCCTTTCCTTACTGGTTTATTATATGGTTGTACAACTTGGAGCTTGACACAAGCGACTACCCACAAAGTCCAAGTTTTCATAAATCGCTGCCTACCACAAATACTTTGAATTTTCTGGCCAAACCTTGTTTCAAATGGAGAATTGCAATTAAGAACAAGCACTTCCCCCGTTAATGTAGAAATCCGGAAGAGAAAATAAACTTGATTGGGTTATATCCTACGCCGACCGGATGATGATATAGCGATAAATGTCCTAGACTGGAATCTAGAAGGACAGCGAGGGTCGGGACGTCTGAAAAACACATGGATCCGCTGTACGAAGAGTGAGTTGGAATCAACCCACATATCGTGTATTCAAGCCAAGGCTTTGGCCAACAATAGAGCTCGACGTCCTATGTTTACATGTTATTGATGCCCTATGTTCACACTGAACAGTTTATTATTTGCCATTTTTTTTTTTGTAATATATTTAATATACTCCAATTGTAAATAAGGGACATCTATATAGAATATACTTCAAAATAGGCAATAGCCCCATTTGCGCTCATGTTTTTGCAAAAACCTATTTGTCACCAAGCAATATTTGTAGCCTCCACACCAAATTTACTAAATTTACTAAAAGATGCCGATTTTGAAATCATCTTTACCCGAAAATGTTATTTTAGAAATTTTTGTAAAAAAAATTTGGGAAGAATTTATTTTTGGGTTTTTAAGACAATCTTATCTGCAAAGTTACAAAAAAAAATTAAGATATCTCTATTCTTAAACATTTTCCAACTTTAATTTTCGTGCATATGATGCACATGATCGCGATAACACCTCAGCTTTAACCATTTCAAATTTCAAAGTTGCCTCTATCCATTATCAAATGGCATATTTTTACTAGTTTATTTTCAATTTTCTCCTAGTGTGCGACGTCCAAGCCATCAACACAAAATACTTCCCTGGTACATAACCCTTCGTGCTGCTTATAGCATCCTTAGAAGAATAGAACAAGTAAAAGCGTGTTAACTTCGGCATGCCCGAATCTTATATACCCTCCACCATGGATCGCATTTGTCGAGTTGTTTCCCGGTATCTCTTTTTTAGACAAACATAGGATAAAAGAATAGAATTGCTATGCTAATTGAATTGAATGTTGGAGAGCACAGTACAAGTCTATGTATAAAATTTCAGCCAAATCGAATAACCATTGTGCCTTTTAGGGGCTCAAGAAGTGCAATAGGGAGATCGGTTTATAGGGGAGCTGTATGAGGCTAAACACCGATTCAGATCATATTTGACACGTATGTTAAAGGTCATAGGAGAAGCCGTTGTACAAAATTTCAGCCAAATCGGACAGTAATTACGCCCTATTGAGGCTCAAGAAGTCAAGATCCCAGATGGGTTTATATGGCAGCTATATCTGGTTATGGACCGATTTGAAACATATATAGCACATTTATTGGAAGTCATAACAAAACACCTCATGCTAAATTTCAGCCAAGTCGGATAGGAATTGCGCCCTCTAGTGGTTCAAGAAGTCAATATTCAAGCCCGGATATGGCCGGATATGGCAGACCGCATTAAACCATACTCAACACAGTTATTGAAAGTAATAACGAAATACGTCATGCAAAATTTCAGCCAAATCGGATAGGAATTGCGCCCTCTAGAGGCTCAAGAAGTCAAGACCCCACGTCGATATATATGACAGCTATATCAGGTTATGGACCCATTTCAACCATACTTAGCACAGTTGTCGGAAAACATAACAAAACACGTCGTGCCAAATTTCAGCCAAATCGGATAAGAATTGCGCCCTCTAGTGGCTTAAGAAGTCAAGACCCGAGAGCGGTTTATATGACAGCTATATCAGGTTATAGACCGATTTAAACCATACTCAGCACTGTTGTTGAAAGTAATAATGAAATACGTCATGCAAAAATTCAGCCAAATCGGATAGGAATTGCGCCCTCTAGAGGCTTAAGAAGTCACTATCCCAGATCGGTTGATATGACGGCTATATCAGGTTATGGACCGATTTAAACCATAATTGGAAATCATAAAAAGACATCTCATGCAAAATTTCAGCCAAATCAGAATTGCGTCCTCTTGTGCCTTAAGAAGTCAAGACCGGTTTATATGACAGCTATATCAAAACATGTACCGATATTGTCCATTTGCAATCCCAACCGACCTACACTAATAAGAAGTGCTTGTGCAAAATTTCAAGCGGATAGCTTTACTCCTTCGAAAGTTAGCGTGCTTAAGACAGACAGACGGACGGATGGATGGATAGACGGACGGACATGGCTAGATCGACTTAAATGTCATGGCGATCAAGAATATATATACTTAATAGAGTCTTAGACGAATACTTCGAGGAGTTACAAACTGAATGACCCCATACCCCCATCCTATGGTGGAGGGTATAAAAATGGTCAAGGCCACAAGCCCAACATACAGATGCATAGAATTATTATCTATCACGACATTTAGCACTTCTTCCGGGCCATTTTTCCTTCCTCGGAAAATCTGCACCGCCGCGGTACCTTGTACCGTTTCAATCACCCTGAGGATAGCTCAGTTATGCTGAGCCCCATTGCACTCCAGACATCTATGCCACCAATTTCCTTCTAAAGAGTTGTAACAGGTGTCAAACCAATTCTTCGAAGTTCCTTTTCTACCTTAGTCTCTAGTCAAGAATCGTGTGCAGAAACTTAGCTCTGGAAAGAGAGGCATACGGGAAGGTCCTATTTAAACATCCAGGTTTCGCCACCAGGTGAAAAGTACCAGCATAGTACTTCTGGGTTTCAAGCCCTCACACTTTGTAAATATTTTTTGCGAAATTTTCTTTAAAAAAAGGTATCAATGAAGACAAATTTTTAAAAGTTTTGTAAGTTAATCATTTTACAGCGAGATTTTCTATAAACCGCAATACTCTAAGCAAAACCTTTTGGAAAGTCCAACATTTGTAATGCTTCGACTATAGGGTACCATTGTAATATATTCCCCGTTATAATAATCATTTTTCTTAAGAGCGTATTTAAGACAAACAATAATTTATATTCATATAACAGCAGCAAGAGCATTAGCAGTAGCAGTAACAGCAGCAGGTATAATTTAAGCTAATGGCCTACTCAGTAACCTAAATCCTTTTTGGATTTGTGTTTGTTTTGTTCGTTTTGTTTGTCTGAGGGTAACAAACAACGTCTTTTATGAAATTTCCTTGATTTCATAAATTTGAAATTACATTTACCCCCATCTGCTCCGACGGCAGAGAAGACCAAACAACAACAATCAAGATTGCAGCTATTATAATTTCAAATTGAAACAAATGAAATTGAATGTATAATGAAGGCCAAAAACAAAATTGCTACAAGAACAACAACCAACAACAACAAAAACCATACTCTTGCCCACCTATACTTATACACAATATATTTGTAATTTGTATATATCCTTCCGGCAAATTGAGGTGCGTGCTAATGTGCTTGTTTGGAATGTGATTTACTAAAAACATCTGAAGCCTATAACCATTAACATAGTAGTTGCCTTGGCAAGGAACCTTGCTTTAGTGTGTCCACCACAAAATTGCCATATATTCCCTAAGGCGGGAGGCAGAAAGGAAAAGGAAGAGCTGAAGAAAAGCGAGATAGGATTTTCCTTGGCCAGGCTTAACTAAAAAAGGGATTTTCCTGAGGAGGTGCTGGAGGAGTAGAATGAGGTAAACACTTCAGGTGTATGGTTTTAGCTGTTTTGGACTTTATTCTAGTTGTTGTTGCTGTTGCTGTTGGTATCTTTAACTGCGTCGTAATTATTGTTATTCAGTGCTTAGTTTGATTGTCCTTTTGTTGCCATCCTCTTGCCATCCCTGGAAGATGTTTAAACGACCGGAAATTACCCCAAAAATTAAGGGAAATATTTCGCCCAGCCCCACTGAACACGAAGATGAGTGTGTAGTACACACTGTGTACACCCACACAAGAAGGATAAACAAATAAATTGTGGAAATAAAGCTTATCCCAGAAGCAGGGAAGCAAAGACTGAAGTTTGAAGAAAACAATCATTGACTGTTTTGCCGAAGAATCGAATGTTTGTAGTCCTTCGGACCAAAGGAAACAACGACAAAGGAAGCGTAAAAAAGCCGGAAATAACCAGGAACACAACGACATAAACACAAATGAACGTTTTTCTCAGCCACACGAAAAGTATGCATATCCGGATATTCGTCAGTTTAAGGGAATTCTCTTTGAATAGAGCTTGGGGTTCGCGATACTTTTTAGCTCGGGAAGAAGACAGAAGCTTAATAAATCTCCAAAATTAATTGTTTTATTTTTTTTAACTCAAGATAACAAAAAACAAGGAAAAGCCTGCAAAGCTCGGCCGAATCTTTTTTTAGGCAAACAAAGGAATGGAAAGGATAAAAGAAAGTAATTGCTATGCTATTGGAGCTATATCAACTTATGGTCCGATTCGGACCGTAATGGAATGAATGTGGGAGACCATCGTAGAAGTCATCGTGTAAAATTTCAGCCAAATCGAATAAGAATTGCGCCCTTTAGGGTCACAAAAAGAAAAATAGTGAGATCGTTTTACAGGGGAACTGTATCAGGCTTTAGACCGATTCCGACCATATTTGACAGGTATGTTAAAAGCCGTTGTACAAAATTTCACCCAAATCAGATAATAATTTCGCCCTATAGAGGCTCAAGAAGTCAAGATCCCAGATCGGTCTATATGTCAGCTATATCAGTTTTTGGACCGATTTGAACCATACTTTCCATAGTTGTTGATTGTCATGACGAAACACGTCGTGCAAAATTTTAACAAATCGGATAGGAATTGCGCCCTCTAGTGGCTCAAGAAGTCAAGACCCCAGATCGGTTTATATGACAGCTATATAAGGTTATTAACCGATTTGAACCGTACTTGGCACAGTTAGTGGAAGTCATGACGAAACACGTCATGCAAAATTTCAACTAAATCGGATAGGAATTGCGCCCTTTAGTGGCTCAAGAAGTCAAGACCCCACATCGGTATATATGACAGCTCTATCAGGTTATGGACCCATTTCAACCATACTTAGCACAGTTGTTGGAAATCATAACAAAACACCTCGTGCAAAATTTCAGCCAAATCAGATAAAAATAGCGCCCTCTAGTAGCTCAAGAAGTCAAGATCCAAGATCGGTTTATATGACAGCTATATCAAAACATTGACCGTTATGGCCCATTTGCAATCCGAACCGAACTACACCTATAAGAAATGTTTGTGCAACATTTTAAGTGGCTAGGTTTACTCCTTCTAAAGTTAGCGTGCTTTCAAGAATGACGAAATTAGTAAACCCCCATACTATGGTGGAGGGTATAAAAATGAAACAAGTAAAAAGGTGTTAAGTTTGGCCGTGCCTTGTATTCCCTCTAGCATCGGACCTTAAATGCGGCTATTATGGGCCCAAGACCTTAAATTGAGAGATCAGTCTATAACGCTGTTAAAAAAAACGATTTTGACCATACTCGGTGCGAATGTTAAGGGGCTTAACGTTACTCATTGTGCTAAATTTCAATAAAATTGGTTTACAATTCACCTTTAATAGGCCTAAAAGTTTAATTCGGGAAATCGGTATATATGGCAGCTATATCCAAATCTGAACCGATCTAGGTCAAATTGAACAAGGACGTCGAGAGACCTAACACAACTCACGATCCCAAATTTCAGCGAAATGGTACTATAAATGCGCCTTTTATGGGTCCAAGACCTTAGATCGAGAGACCAGTCTATATGGTAGCTATATCCAAATCTAAACCGATCCGGGCCGTATTGAACATGGTTGTTGAGCTCAATCCTCAGCGTCGCCAAAATTACTAAAATTTGTTTTTTAGGGTAATAGTGGAGAGAGTGACATAGAAAAATCCGAGTGCAGCTGTAAATGAACGAGAACAACCAGCGCGCGCGAGCGGAACAAAGAAAATAAAACTAACCATCAACCACACACACCGAAGCTGTGCAACAAAGCATGCGCATGTGTGGCGTCGTTGGTGAAATGGTTTTTTATTTTAATAGTAATGTTGTTGTTGTTATATGTTGGATTGTAAGGAGAGTACCTTTCAGCAACAAATTTCTACTTGGGGTTGTTGAAATTCTAAATAAATTTTTGCAGGAAAATGAACAAATTTCGTCATCGGTCTTACCACAAAAGTTGTTGTTTTTCAAAATTATTTTTATCTGCGCATGGGGGTTATATCAAGATTTAGTTCGATTTAGCCCGTCTTCGAACTTAACCTGTTATGGACAAAAGAAAATAATATGTGTAAAGTTTCAGCTTAATATGTCTATTTTTAAAAATTGTAGCGTGATTTCAACAGACAGACATGGCTATATAGTCTTACGATCAAGAATATCTATATTATGTAGGGCCGGATATGGATATTTTGATGTGTTGCAAACGGAATGATAAGATGAATGTACCCAAATCCTTCGGTGGTGGGTATAAAATATAATAAAGCGAAATCAAATTCATAAAATAAGATTTATTTATTTTTTTAGTCCAATTGGTTAAGTTGAAAAAGAGATGACGAACACTGGTTGCTTGTTCATTAATCGATTAGTTTTCAGCTCTCCAAAGAACATTAATATTACTTTATTATTATAACCTCCACAATAGGATGGGGGTATACAAATTTCGTCATTCTGTTTGTAACTTCTCGAAATTTTCGTCTAAGACCCCATAATGTCTATATATTATTGATCGACATGACATTTTATGTCGATCTAGCCATGTCCGTTCGTCTGTCTGTTCGTCCGTCTGTCTGTTCGTCCGTCTGTCTATCGAAAGCACGAAACTTTCGAAGGAGTAAAGCTATCTGCTTGAAATTTTGCACAAATACTTCTAATTAGTGTAGGTCGGTTGGGATTGTAAATGGGACAAATCGTTCCTTGTTTTGATTTAGCTGCCATATAAACCGATCTTGGGTATTGACTTCTTGAGCCTCTAGAGGGCGCAATTCTCACCTGATGTGGCTGTAATTTTGCACGTGATCTTTTGGTATTACTTCCAACAACTGTGCTAAGTATGATTCAAATCTGTTTATAACCTGGTATAGCTGCCATATAAGCCGATCTTGGATCTTAACATCTTGAGCCGCTGGAGGGTGCAATTCTCATCCGATTTGGCTGAAATTGTGCATGAGGTATTTTGTTATTACTTCCAATGACTGTGCTTAGTATGGCGCAAATCGGTACATAACCTGATATAGCTGCCAAATAAACCAATCTGGGATCTTGACTTCTTGAGACGGCACAATTCTTATCCGATTTGGCAAAAATGTCTACAACGGCTTCTCTCATGAACTTCAACATACGTGTCCAATATGGTCTGAATCGATATATAGCTTGATACAGCTCCCATATAAACCGATCTCCCGATTTTGCTTCTTGAGCCCCTTCAAGGCATGATTCTTATCCCAAAGAACTGAAATATTACACATTGGCTTCTACAATGTTCAACATTGAATTCATTAATGGTCCGAATCGGACTATGATTTGATGTAGCTCCAATAGCATAACAGCTCTTATTCATTATTCTTTGTTTGCCTAAAAAGAGATACCGCGCAAAGAATTCGACAAATGTGATCGATGGTGGGGGGTATATAAGATTCGGCCCGGCCGAACTTAGCACGCTCTTACTTGTTGACATCTAGTCTTGTGCACAGGGTATAGTATTCTGAGACTGCCCATGGATTTCATGGGTTCTTCCAGGCAGATTCATTTTGAACCAGAGTGGCACCTTCGCTCTTAATCTACTCGGATGACAACTTGGTGTCTACTGCTGTTTTGGGATATCTTTGTTATATTTTCCCAACACCTTGGGTTGGAAAAAATTTTTATATATTCATATTTCCTGTACATTCAATGCTCCTGCAAACAGAACGCTTTTTTGATGTGGCCACATCAAAGTAAAACAATCTTACAACCAGCTTTTGCCGCGTTGGTTGCTTTTCTTCGCTATTTGACCATTCTCGCTTCAACAATTGAATAAGGACTCCCATCAGTTTAATCTTAAAATTTGGCACCAATTTCAGCCTGCGTCATAACCTTCTCACATTCAAGTTATGTTGAAGCCGAAGCGCAAAATCTCCTAAAGTTTTTCATATCGTACAATATATTGGCTTATATCTTAATGCAGTCTTCTTTAGAACGGTCTACATTTCCAACAACTTAAGCATAAAAACATCTTAGCTAAAATACCTAAGACCAAGTATAATCATTTCTGAACCACAACCCCTATTTCTCAGTCATTCACTGACTGACATCTTATTTGTATAGTATTAAAGGTAAAAACAAATTGAAAATGGGGAAAGTAAACGAAAACAAAAATTACAAGAAAGAGCAAAGTAAAAATTCATAATGAACCAATAATATTAAGTAAATAAAGTAATTGCAATTAACTAATGGAGAAAATATTTATGCTGAGTTATGGCTACGAAAATATTGAGGATATTGATGTTCATGATTAAAAAGTTAAAGCCAAGTCCTGTCGGAAAAAAGGCTTCATAAGGAAATAAGAAAGTTTTCTTTTCAAACCTTAAGTATCGTCAGTATTAACTAGTTACTTGAAAAGTTTTAAGAAGACATTAAGTAGTGAATGCAAACAATTTTCAAAATTAACAAACAAAGTATGGACTTAAGCTGGGCTAAGCTGAATTGTTGATAGCCTGTATTACAAAGGGTGCGCCCAGAAAAATTAGTTTTCTGATATCAGCAAACACCGTCCGCTGATATTAAATTAAAAATTTTTAACTTTCCAATAAACCCATTCAAATGTTTTGAACTCCTTAACAACAACTGAGGCTTCATTAAGTTTTGTGAATACGGTCGTCAAGCTTTGGAAAAAATTTCATTGAAATTTTCTTTTTTTTATTTTCTTAAAATTTTGTCTTTATGTAGATAAAAATCTGTACAAATTTTAGGTGTTATAAAGGGTGATTTTTTTGAGGTTAGGATTTTCATGCATTAGTATTTGACAGATCACGTGGGATTTCAGACATGGTGTCAAAGAGAAAGATGCTCAGTATGCTTTGACATTTCATCATGAATAGACTTACTAACGAGCAACGCTTGCAAATCATTGAATTTTATTACCAAAATCAGTGTTCGGTTCGAAATGTGTTCAAATGTTGACAAATTTTGTTCAGCGATGAGGCTCATTTCTGGTTGAATGGCTACGTAAATAAGCAAAATTGCCGCATTTGGAGTGAAGAGCAACCAGAAGCCGTTCAAGAACTGCCCATGCATCCCGAAAAATGCACTGTTTGGTGTGGTTTGTACGCTGGTGGAATCATTGGACCGTATTTTTTCAAAGATGCTGTTGGACGCAACGTTACGGTGAATGAACACATTTCGAACCGAACACTGATTTTGGTAATAAAATTCAATGATTTGCAAGAGTTGCTCGTTAGTAAGTCTATTCATGATGAAATGTCAAAGCATACTGAGCATCTTTCTCTTTGACACCATGTCTGAAATCCCACGTGATCTGTCAAATACTAATGCATGAAAATCCTAACCTCAAAAAAATCACCCTTTAGAAGAAATGTTATGCAAAATTTTGAGAACATTAGGCTCTAGAAATGAAAACCGAGTTACACGTATATACATGGCAGCTATGTCCAAATCTAAATCGATTTTTATGATATTTACTAATGATCATAAGAGTCATAAGAGAAGCCGTCGTGCCTAATTTCGTGAGGATCGAAAAGAACTTATATATATGGGAGCTATATCGAAATTTGAACCGATTTCTTACAATTTCAATTAGCTTTGTCTCCTGGCCAAAAAAAATACCTGTTAAAAACTTTTTCACAAATTAACATTGGCAGAAAGACAGACGAACAAACGGATGGATAGTCGGACGGACGGACAGACAGGCGGGCATAGCTACATCGAATCAGAAAATTATTCTGTGTCGATAGGTACGCTCATTAAGCGATCTTGTACGACAGTAGAGGTGTTGCAAATTTGCCCAAGAAATTTCCATTACACACAGGGGCAAACTTTTCACATATCATGAGTACTGTCCGATTCATTTTTAAGCCTTTTAGCCGAGTCCGAACGGCTTGCCACAGTGCGACACCTCTTTGTGTAGAAGTTTTCACATGGTTGACATACCAAATGGTACAATACCTCACAAATGTCGCCAGCATTAGAAGGGGATAGCCACCGCTGAAATTATCTATGAAAAACTTCATGCGGAAAGCATGATTCGTTCGAACGCTATCTGTTGAACGGATGGACGAATATGGGTAGATTTACTTAACCCATTAACTACCAATGGGTAGAAAAATACCTAAGAATAAAACTTTCATAGAAAAATTCTAGCTCAAATTAGGAAAGAGGTAATCTAATGAAACTTGGATATGCATAGAGTGGACAAATGAAACTAGTTAAAAGAAGCAAGAGCGTGCTAAGTTCGGCCGAGCCGAATCTTATATACCCTCCACCATGGATCGCATTTGTCGAGTTCTATGCGCGATATCTCTTTAGGCAAACAATGAATATTGAATAAGAACTGTTACGCTATCGGAGCTATATCAAGTTATAGTCCGATTCAGACCATAAATGAATACAAAATATTGTAGAATTCATTGTGCAATATTTCAGATCATTCGGATAAGAATTGTGTCTTGTAGGGGCTCAAGAAGCAAATCCGGGAGATAGGTTTATATGGGGGTTGTAACAAGCTGTTGATCGATTCAGACCATATTAGACACGTATGTTGAAAGTCATGAGAGAAGGTTATGCACCGATTTGCGCCATACTTAGCACAGTTATTGGAAGACATACCAAAACACTACGTGCAAAATTTCAGTCAAATCGGATGAGAATTGCGCTCTCTATCGGCTCAAGAAGTCAAGATCCAAGATCGGTTTATATGGCAGCTATATGAAAACATGGACCGATTTGTCCCATTTACAATACCAACAGACCTAATAAAAAATATTTGTGCAAAATTTCAAGCGGCTAGCTTTACTCCTTCGAAAGTTATCGTGCTTTCGACAGATCGACAGGCGGACGGACGGACAGACGGACATGGCTAGATCGACTTAAAATGACAGACGATCAAGAATGTATGTACTTTATGGGGTCTCATCCGCATATTTCGAGGTGTTACAAACAAAATGACGAATTTAGTATACCCCCATCCTATGGTGGAGGGTATAGAAATTGTTGAAAAATTAAAAAAAAAATTTGTTGTGCTCGGAGTCGACTCCGGAGTCAGAGTCGAGTAATCTTCGCGGAGTCGGATTCGAGTAAAAATTGCTCCACTCTGCAGCTCTGGTATAACAAGGATGCAGTCCAGCTAACTTTTCAAATACGTTCCTTTGAGCTGGATATAAAGCATCCGGTCCTGCCGAATTTAACGCACATTTTACTTTTATGTACCGAATATCGAAGGGCGGTCACAACACATCGAAATAACTATTTCCGATCCTGTAAAGTGTTTATATTCTTGAGAATTCTAAGGTGATTTTGAATCCCTAAATCCATATAGAAGCAGCTGTTAGAGACCAATCTCCTGATTTAAAGTTTTCGGCCATAATAGGCGTATTTATATCCAACAGCGCTGAAATTGGAAACAGTGAGTTGCATTAGAATCCTCGACATCCTTACTCAACATGATCCAGATAAAACTATAAAATCCGTCCATTTACAATCCAATTTTGGTGAAATTCGGAACAACAAGTTGCTTTAGAACCTCTGATAATAATCGTACACCGAATGTTGTCCAGATAGGACCATCGGAACGCATATACCTGCCATATAGACCTAACTCCCGATCTAAGGATTTGGGTCCATAAAAAATTAATTTTTTACACAAATTTTCTGAAATTTACAACTGTGAATTGCGTCGGACTTCCATGCTAAGAATAGTCCATATCGTGTCATAATGTGATATACGTGTCATATAAAATAGGACTTAGAGGCCATGGAATGCTTATTTATAAGCCAAATTCGCTGAAATTTTAAACAATGACTTACATACTGTACCGGCCATACTCGGATCAGACAATATTCGGATGTAGCAGTCTTGTAGACCCATATTCCGATAAAAAGTCTGTGGTCTCTAAAAAATGCTTTTACTACCCGATTTCGCCAAAGTTGGGAAGAGTGAGTAGTATAATACGTAGTGTGATAGCTGTAATTTAAATACCGTTCATTAATAAAAAAAACCCGTAAGGAAGGACAAAAGTTGAGCGGTGCTGACTGTATAATACCCTACACCAACCCTATAAGTGTACAATGTGGGAGCTACACCTAAATCTGAACTGATTTTGACCAAACTTCTTATATATTGTGGAAATCGTTGTACAAGACTTTGGCAAGATTGGTCAAAAAATGCGCTTGCAGTGGTTCTTGGAGTGAAAATTGGGCGATATACATATATGACAGCTATATTTAAATCTGAACCGATTTCTATGAAAGTCACCAGTAATGTCGAAAGTTAAAAGAAAATTCTTCCTACCAAATTTCGAGATAATCGGTTAACAAATGACTATTTTATTGCAATATTACTGCAAATCGGACGAACATATATATGGGAGTTATATCCAAATCTGAACCGATTTTTTCCAATTTTAATAGGCGTTATCTCTAAGCCAAGAAACATGCCTGTACCACATTTTAAGACGATCGGACGAAAACTGCGACCTGAACTTTGTACACAAATTAACATGGACAGACGGACAGACAGTCGGACATAGCTAAATCGAATCAGAAAGTGATTCCGATTCGATCAGTATACTTATCAATCGGTCTATTTCTCTTTCTTCTGGGTGTTACAAACAAATGCACTAAGTTATAATACCCTTTAACACACCTAGAGGTGTATGGTATACACCAAAGTTTCACCGTGTCAAACTTAACGCATTTTTACTTGTTTTAGCTTATTTTTTACTTTGTCTAATATGCTAAAATTTTTTCTTTTGTATATTAATTTGGAGGCCACCCAGCCCAAGGATTAGCATATCAGCATATGAATATAAGCGCCTGATTGATATCCTGATAAAAACATATTTATTCAGTAGTGGTTTATCCCTCACTAATGCTGGAAACATTTGTGAGACATTTGTCCATATTAAACTTCTCTACGAAGTTTGGTTAACCTGAAGCCATTTAGCTCAGAAAAAACTCATCTTATGTGAGCTATTAATTTAAGATGGGTAAGCTTTTTTAGCCTTTAATGATTCGGTTTAAGTGCTCCGGTGGCAATTAAAATGTAAATTATTGTGTTCGAATAAACTTTCTATCACTTAAGCTACTTAATGAAATCACTGTATAGTTGGTAGCCCATTCCAACGCCATATTCTTACCTTTATACAAATCCTCTTTCTAGGTTGATCAAAGCTGCATGTTGGTGATGCCCTATTTCATGTTTTACAATTTTTGTTGCTCTGACAACATACATCCTCCTCTGCATCGCTTTGTGAAATGTCAAAACAAACAAATCACTTCAACGAAATTGTCTTCATCGAATTGCTTGCTTGCTTGCCTTTCTGATACTTCCATTGGATATTTGCTCAAGAAGCTCTTTTATGTTTTTGACTCTTTTTTTTCATTAAAAACACTCTAGGGGAGTGTTTGAACTCAAGAATGGATAGATGGTTTGTTTTCATTCCTCTAATCATTGCTGTCTTCACAGTCAATTGCCTGTGTTTTGGCAGTAACCACAAATTAAGAGCTTTCTGCAGTTATAATTTAAGCTAAGTTAGCTTCTTGCCATGTTAGATTATTGAACGCAATGCGTTTATCCATAAATCACGACATAAAATCCTCATACCCCAATATAGAATCTCAAACCCCCATGCTGCCATACTGCACAACAACAGTGATTTCCTAGTGCGACACTGGGCTTGGGGGCTGTTCTTTCGACATTGTTGCGACAACATGCCTAAGGGTATTCACTTAGCCATGAGTCCCCTTAGCCAAACAGCCAGTGAGAAAAATCTCCTTGTGTGTGTGTGGTGAGGGAGGGAGGAAAATATCGCTGCCCTGTCTTATAGTATGAGTGTGACTATCTATCTTATGCTAGCACACATAAATATTTATGTTTATAGCTTTTTATTGCTGTTTAGTTGTTTTTCTATTGATACCTTCTCTAATAGCTTTATAGATACATTCATAATGAATGTGTTGTATATGTATCGGGTTATTATCTCGTTATTTATAGATACATTTGTAATACTCGCACTCATTTATCTCTTTATTTATTTGTCACCAAGGAATATAATATGATTATCTTTATTATCATTAAAAGAATAATGTCCTCAAAAAAAAAAAAAGACGACAAGCCAAAACCACCAAAGATGGCAACAGCAAAAGTCTTTATAGTTAGCAAGGAACCTCATAAACACACCCACCCATCAAAACCCACATCTCCTTAATATATTTGTAAAGTCTGCTATTGAGCTCTTAAAATCAAAGGCACATTTTTACGACTGCAAGAACCAAACACCAATATTTTTGTCACAGTGTTTGGGGAGTAATTTCATGGATGTCATTTCTGAATCGTTAGATAGTTAGTTGGACGCCTCAAGCAAAAGGGATACTTTATATCAATTTTTGTATTCAACCAACATTTGTCAATAAATAGCGACAATAACAACAACAGCAACAGCAGAATAATACAATATATCAAATCATGGACTAATACACATGAAAAACATGTGACTAAATTCCCACAAGAATATTATAATCATTATGATTTGATATTATGTATAAATTGCTTATTATTATCCCCAGGGTAGTGATTTATTTTAGAAAATTTTAACATTTTTTTCTAAAGGGCAAATATGGAATTTTTTCGCAACATCTGCCAACTCATTATATGGCGAAAAAAAAACTAAACATGTTCCCTTGACCTCAAAGAACTAAGCCATTGAAAAGAAATGTGAAATGCGCAAATTGACTAAATAAAACAACAACAACCCAATGTGGATATAATTTGCGTGCTCTACTCCCAAATACCCTTCATTTGAGCCCTATATTGCTGTGGTCGGTAAATATATCCGGAATTGGGGCGTTTTTTGAGTTTGAGGTGGACGCCCATGTAACCGATTCGTGCTCTAGTCTATGAAAGGTATTTTCATTTGAGCATCATATTGTCATTATTGGTTTCTTTTTCCATTTGGTTGGTTTTGGAGGTGGCGCGGCCCCCCTTAATACTCCACCTTTAATAAAGATACAAAATTTCTGTTTTTGAGTTATTACAAACAAACTAAATTTCACTTAAATCGCCCCATCCATAACCGATGGATGCGTTTTTGGAAATAGGGTAAGGGGAGAGTCCGTCCATTAAAGTTTGGATATTAGATCTACTTCATACTCTTGGTTTTGGTGGTGGATTTATTTGCCAAACCCTTTGCCCCGAAAATGGATATCAAACTCTACTACTAAAAACACATTTGAGCTACATATTGCTAAAGTCAATATATATGTGTGGTTTAGGGGGAGTTTATGAGGTGAGACATCCCTGAAACACTTGGCTATAAAACAGATATCAGAATTGAGCCCCTTTTTGGTATAATCCACAAATATGTCCAGTTTGAGGGGTATGTAGGGTGGGGCGGCCACCCACGCACTTAACCCTGATAAAATATCAGCATCGTGCTGTAGTCTGAAATTTCGTTTATTTGAGCTCCTATTGCCATGGGTTTAGTGAGAGTTTATGGGGTGAGACGACACCCAAACACTTGGCCTCAAAATTGGATGTCAAATTCGTTTTCTAATCTCAAATACCTAATATTTGAGATCCATATTGGAATTTAGGGGGCGGACTCTGTAATAGTATTAGCATCGTGCTAGAGCACGATTTTGTTTGACCCTAATAATGTCAAGCATTTTGAAGGTGGCGAACCAGATTCACACTGTTCATACCCACACTGACAATTGGTATGTATTGGTCAGCTCTACATTCAAAATCATATTTCAAAGCTACCACTTGGGCTACCACATTTTTAAAGATCTATATATCCTCCTGTATCTATCCCAATTTGAAGGTAAATAGTGTTCTCTATTACTAAAAACCTTTTATTGCTGTCCTATTTTATCCCGATCGGCCTTCATATATTATTTTAAATTAATTTTTTGGGTAGGATAGGGGAAGGGGGATTGCCCTCTGACACACCCTTTCATTTGAGTACAATATATTTTCGGTCGTCCTACATGATAGTTTGGTACTGAACGGCAAGAAGTGACCCAGATACTTGAATCCTTATATCAATATTAGATTCTAACTCTACTGACATAGACTTTTCTTTATATTCACTTCTTATCCCGCTCTAACTACACGTAACTAGAGGGCGCAATTCTCGTCCGATTAGACTGAAATTTTGCACGTGGTGTTTTGGTATCACTTTCAACAACTGTACTAAGTGTGGTTCAAATCGGTTCATAAAGCTGCCATATAAACCAATCTTAGATCTTGACTTTTTGAGCCGCTAGAGAAGGATATTCCAATCCGATTTGGCTGCAATTTTGCATGAGGTGTTTTGTTATGACTTCCAACAACTGTGCATAGTAAGGCGCTAATCGGTATATAACCTGATATAGCTGCCATATAAACCTATCTGGGATCTTGATTTCTTGATCCTCTAGAGGACGCAATTCTTATCCGATTTGACTGAAATTTTGTACGTGGTTTTTTGGTATCACTTCCAACAACTGCGCTAAGTACGGTTCAAATCGGTCCATGTTTTGATATAGCTGCCATATAAACCAATCTTGGGTCTTGACTTCTTGAGCCTCTAGAGGTCGCAATTCTCATCCGATTTTACTGAAATTTTGCACGTGGTGTTTTGGTATCACTTCCAACAACTGTGTTAAGTATGATTCAAATCGGTTCATAATCTGGTATAGCTGTCATATAAACATAAAACATAAACCGATCTTGTATCTTGACTTCTTGAGTCAATAGAGCGCGCAATTCTCATCCGATTTGGTTGAAATTAAGCTTGAGGTGTTTTGTTACGACTTCAAATAATGGTGCTTAATATGGCGCATATCGGTACATAACCTGATATAGCTGCCATATAAACCTATCTGGGATCTTGATATCTTGAGCCTATAGAGGGCGCAATTGTCATCCGATTTGGCAGAAGTTTTTTACGACGGCTTCTGTCATGACTCTCAACGTACGTGTCTAATATGGTCTGAATCGATCAATAGCTTGAAACAGCTCCCATATAAACCTATCTCCCGATTTTGCTTCTTGAGCCCCTACAAGGCGCAATTCCTATCGGAATGAACTAACATATTACACAATGACTTCAACAATGTTCAGCATTCATTTATGGTCCGAATCGGACTATAACCTGATATAGCTCCAATAGCATAACAATACTTATTCAATATTCTTTGTTTGCCAAAAAAGAGTTAACGCCCATAGAACTCGACAATCTTAGCAAGTAAATTTCAAATATGGCATTCAAAAGTTCAAGCCCTGGTTGCTTTTACCTCCTAAAAGTACGTCAAATAGGAGCCAAGTGTTTGGGCGTACTCTCTAAAGCATCCCCTAAACTGAACTTCATATCCGACTATGGTAAATGACGAATTTGAAATTTATTTTCAAAGCACCCGCGGCCGGCCCAGCTTCAACACACCCTCTATACGGTTCATACTTACCGATCGATCCATATTTGAGTCGAAATGTCTTAGGCGCCATCCCTCCCCTAAAAAGCACTTCTCATTTCCCTAATTTTTAAAAACATCAGATCTCGGAGATTGTTATGCGATTCGTTCGACATTTTTTACAATCTTACAGTCACCAAAAACAACACATGGTTTCCATTATTGTAGTCTGGTGCCTCGGGGGCCACCTAAGACCCGCAAATCACGACAATTTAGAGCTAAGAACGGACTCTTTGGGAATTTGGGAGTAGAGTTAATATTTGCCTAGGAACCGAGCAGCGGCAAACTTCTTACAATCAATGGTTGATTTTATGATTCAAGTTTACCCTTTTTTATAGCCGAGTTTAAAAGTCGTGCCGCAGAGCGACACCTTTTTGGGAAGAATTTTTTACATGACCATGCATGGCACGGTACCTCGCAAATGTCGCCAGCATTAAGAGGCGATAACCACTGCTTTAGTTTTTGTCCGATGTTCTCGCCAGGATTTAAACGCAGACATTTAGCGTCATAGGCAGACATAGGCTACAATGGTACGAGTTCGATATTCACATTCAAGGCTAAAGATATTAGAGAGTTAAAAAAGTCGCAGCGGGGCCGGCTCGGTTCGGCTAGTTTCCCATAAAAATGAAAGTTTGACAAAATGTCCTATAGAAATGAAATTGTGACAACATTTCCTATAGAAATGAAATTTTAACAATTTCCTTTAGAAATTTTTGAAAAAAATTTTTATAGAATTTCTTGACAACGTTTTCTGATCTGAATTTTAGGCAATATTTTCTATTAAATTGAACATGTTGAAAAAATTTTCAATAGACATGACATACTGACAAATTTCCTGTGGAAATTAAATTTTTATTTATTTATTTATTATAGTCAATGGAATTCATATCCTTACAGACTAAGATTAAATTCAAAAAATATAAATATATTTACAAAAACTATGTTAGGGGAAAAGCGCAATATAAACTTGACCTAAATACTTCTTTAGATGTGCTAAAATCAATACTTGGCTTCGATTCTTTTTGAAAATTTAAATTAATTCGATTTAAATTTAAAAATGAGCGTGTTAGTGGTCCATTGCGGGCATAATTGCAACGATGAAATTTAATACTAAATAAATCAGTAAATCGTAAACTCCTTACTGGAACAGAAAACGGAACTAAAGCCAACAAATCGGGAGAATCGACACGATTATTAATCAAATCAAAAATAAATAAAGCAGACTGAAATTTTCTACGGCAATCCAAACTCTGTAGTCCCAGTAACAAACATCGCGACCGATATGGTGGATGCTCCAAAGGAAACAAAGGCCTAAGGGCAAATTTAGAAAAAAGTTTTTGAATTCGTTCAATACGACCGATATGCGAAATACAATAAGGATCCCAAATGATGGCGGCATACTCCAACTTAGATCTAACAAAAGTTGTATATAATATCTTGAAAGTGTTAGGATCAGAAAAATCAAAGCAATTTCTCTTAATAAAAGCAAGGACCTTATAAGCATCAGGTATTATATAGTCAATATGTGGAACAAAGGACAAGGAGAAATCAAAAATCACACCCAGGTCGCGAACTGAAGTTGATTTTTTAAGTACACAATTACCAATTTTAAATGAAGTTTGGATTGGATGACGCAATCTGTAAAAAGAGACGTGAGCACATTTCGATAAATTTATATGAAGCTTGTTGCTAATACACCAACTCAGCAGATTGTCCAAGTCATTCTGTAAATCGAAGACATCAGACATAGACTCAATTTTATGAAATATTTTTAAATCATCAGCATAGAGCAGAAATCTAGATGTTGAAAAGCATGAGGAAATGCCATTTATGAATAAAATAAAAAGAAGTGGCCCCAAGATACTACCCTGAGGCACACCGGAAGTTTGAATATAAGGTGAAGATACAAAACTCTCCACCTTTACTGTACACACTCTGTTGTGAAGATATGAAGCGATCCAAGAAAGAAAATTGGAATGAAACCCTAATATTTGATATTTGATAAAATTACATTAGGAAATTAAATTTGTATCTTGATTTTATGTGCCGAATTGAATTTTAAATAAGACATCTCTACTGGAGTGTCTTATTTATTATGGCTCCGTATTTTATTTTAAGATTCATGTTCTTGGACTTCATAACATCACTTATGCCTTTACAAGTACAAGCCAAAATCCCCAATTATTTTTATAATTCCAAATATGAAACATCTCTTCCAAAGATAATGCACATAACAATGGATTACTTAAATATCGTTAACCAGACATTGTATTCCATCTTCGTTTATGAACGTGTCAGTGTTACACCCATGCAAAATGTATATGGATAGGAAGAAACCTGGGTGCTGTATAAACACATAGTCATACATTTGTGTTCGCTTACACATAAAATGTAAACACAATTGTGGTAACTTAATGGCCAAATAATGTGCATTGTTGTATACGAATATATATTCAGGATATGTAGTATTCATAATGGATATGTATGTGTGTGTATGTGTTTGGATGTATACAAATAAAATCTGTACGCACACAAATATTGGTTTATGCTTGCCCGCATGTATCAATATACCTATATTTTTGAGAAATATTGTAAAACATTTATTTTTCAGAGTTTTGGAAATATTTCATCAATAGCAGATATGAATATGCATATCGCTTATGTTCATAAATGGAAATTTATGAAAAAATTTTAAAAATTTGCCTTATATTTGAATTTCTTCAACAATGTAATTGAAAACTGCATCTAAATTTTAATTCACAGAAAATTATAATATTAGAATTTTTAAGTTTTGTTGGAGTTGGAGGAAAAATCTTTTCGCAATCTACAGAAAACCATTTTAATATTAGATTTTCTACTACATATTTACAATAAGTTAGGTTATGAAGGTCGCCTTTAAAAACTCACTTGGACAATGTTGGCCCACGGTAGCAACAATCCAAATCCTCTGGTGGTCCTCCTTTACTCCTAAACCAAGTTTTACTATGAGTAAGAAATATTTCATAAGATAACATTTTATGGAAAGCCCCATGTGTGCACTTGCATGAAATGAAACAAAACCTGAGATGTTGCTAACACAACATGCAATAAATGATAACTTAAAATTTATTTCTTAAGAAGATATGATGCTCTTTTTTGGTAGTAGGGAATCGAAGGGGGCTGTGGGAATATTTGCTTTGGAGTTTTTTTTTTTTTGTCGACATCACCATGGTGGTGGTCTTGGCCATGTTTGTACACCATAAAAAACATCGACTTCGTTTGGGGATCCTTTTGTTCTGATAAAACCGTTTTAATGTATTTCTAGAGAGAGAGAGATCATCTATTTTTCCAAAAGAAATATACGAAAAGCGTGTATGGTAAGAAAGAAACGAGCACCATGTATTTCATTTCATCATGCTATCCTCAACATATCCCTCGGTAACACCCATTAGGTATATGAGAGCAGAAAGGAAGAATGTAAACATGCAGCTCATGTTGAGCTTACATGCTTCGCTAGTCTTATTACATTGGCCAACAGGCAAAAGGCAATGTAATTGAGATAGAACAAATTTAAAATGAAACAAAATTTCCCTTAGAAATAAATGTTTGGCATTTTGAAAAACAAAGTTCTACAGCTATGAAATTTAAACAAATACTCCTATAGAAATATAAAGTTGACAAAATTTTTTATTGAAATTTAACGTTAATAAAATTTCCTGTAGAAATTGAATGTTGACAAGCGTAGGTAGGTAGGTAAGAGTGGCAGTCCTTTACAGACTCACTTAGACAATTTTAAGTCCATTGTGATACCACAGTAGAGACAGACCAAGGCTTCTGGTGGGAATCGAACCCACGACCCCTGCGCTGGTAGTCCAAGCACGCTACCTACTCGGCTACCAGGGCGTCCTTGTTGACAAAATTTTCAAAAAATCAATTTGTGTTTGTTTGTCTGTAGACTCAGAAACGGCTGAACCGATTTTCTTGAAATTTTCTCAGATGGTGCATAATGATCCCGTGGTAAAAATAGGGTACAAAATTTTTTGGTTAATGAAGGGGGGGGGGGGGGGACCTCCCCCTTCAAATAATTTTCAGAAATGCCAGATCTCGGATATGGGTGGTGCGATGTAAGTGAAATTTTGTGTGATCTCTTACAGTGACCTAAAAACAAAAGTTTGGTATTCAAATTCCGGATGGGATACCTAGGGGGGACACCCCACCCCAAATCCTACCAAATGTATATATAGACCAATCGCAACACTATGGGACTCAAATGAAAGGTATTTAAGATAAGAAAACATATATGATATCTAATTTTCGGAACAAGTGTTTGGGAGACCACCCCAACCCCCAAAACACCCCTAAATCGGACATATTTACCGACCATGGCAATATGGGACTCAAATGCAAGGTATTTGCGAGTAGAATACGAATTTGACATCTAAATCTGGGACCAAGTTTCTACAGTCCACCCCTTCCCCAGCAATGTTTGGGGGACGCTTCATCCCATAAACTTACGAATTTGACATCTAAATCTGGGTAGTATGGTATTTTACTAAAAGCTCTTCAATTGTCGAAAATAAATTTGCATTGTAGTTTTGTTCCAAATAAAGTAAAAGAAGGAGCGGGCCCTGTCCGGCTAGTTTCCTATTAAAATAAAATTTTGATAAAATTTCCTATAAATTTTCAAAAAATAATCTTCAGATATAAAATTTCGACAAAATATTCTTTCAATATATTTTTCCTTGTGTTAACCTTCTACACAGTTTCACTTGAGAACCATTTGTACTTGTCTCAATTCATCAATCCTTATCTGTAGTTTTAGCAAACATCTTTCACTATACCCGTTCCTTACAAGTTTGAGATAAGAATTCATTTTAAGCTGCGGGTGTATTTGTACTTGTTGTGCTTTACTTACACACATATGTACATACGATATATGTGTTTACTTTCCCAAGAATGTTCATCTCAAAGGAATCTATGTCAGTTTAGTCCAACATGAAGCTTTCAAAACATACAAAATTGATTGTATGTTTTTTTTTTTTGAATTCATTTTAAATTTGATGTAATCTAATAGCACGCACACACAACAAATCTGCCTTACCGCTCTCTGTCTTAGTCCCTCCTGCTGCTCTGCTTTAGCAATCATTCATATTCACATCCACTCTAACCTAAGCGGTATGAGTTTATTTCAATATCCTGTGAGTGTCTGTGTTGGTATGAGTTGAGGCATCCCCTTTCTTAATTTTACCATAAGCAGATTATGTTCATATGATGATAATGATTTTTACATTCCTAATAACCATGGTAAATGTTCTTAGGGATTCCTTCCCTTTAAGGTATTTATGTTCAAATAGAAATGATTAAAAGTTAGGCCATGCCATGTAATGGCTGTCAGAATACTACAAATATTCCGAAAGGTATATTTGAAGCAACATTTTTAATTCTTTCCATACAACATTGTAAACGAAGGCCCTATTAATGGAAATATGGTATTACATTGTGCATAATTGTAACTTTCAGGATTATTATTTAGGATTATTCAAGAAATGCAATTTTCAGTGATTACCGAAAAGAGGTAAGAGCATAACTGTGTGGGTCAATGGGGTCGTAAGTGTGATATCTGCTGCAGTTGTATGACCATATTTAGGTGGGCGGTTGAAGGTAACATCTTCCTTCCTTTACTGGTTAGTGTAATGTTGAATGGTAGTTTAAATAGACAGATTTTATTGTGACGGTTGTCAGGCTGAAGGATGGATTATATTTTAACTAGGGTGATGACTTCTTGAATTCTATTCTCAAAAATGTTTTCTTGTTGCACAATTGAATGACATTTTGCCTATTTGTGACTAAAATTAAATTAATTCTATGTATTTAAATATTGAAAAAGGTCACACACAAACCGCTTTGAAAAGATTTTTTTTTTAATTTTTTAAATCGTTTTGTATGTGCATGTACCACCGTGCTTGGCTTCAAAAGACTTCTTTGCTGGAGCTTCTTCATCCGTTCTGACAAAATGATCTAGCTAACGCAGCCGTTGTATTTTGATGCGTGTCGTCGTCATACAGCTCATACAGCTCGTGGTTCATACGTCGCCTATATTCTCCATTCACGCAAACTGGTCCACATATTTTACAAAGAATCTGTTTGTAGCACCTCGAAATATATGTCTAAGACCCAATAATGTATATATATTCTTGATCGTCATGTCATTTTAAGCCGATCTAGTCATGTCCGCCCGTCTGTCTATCGAAAGCACGCTAACATTCGTAGTAAAAAAAAAACTAAGCGCTTGAAATTTTGCACAAATACTCTTTATAAGTGTAGGTCAGTTGGGCCAAACCGGTCCATGATCCTGTTCCACTAAGGAACAGAGGCAAACTTCTCACATATCAATGAGTGCAGTCCGATTCAAGTTATTAGCTCAATGATAAGGCGCCCCCTTTTTATAGCCAAGTCCGAACGGCGTGCCGCAGTGCGACACCTCTTTGGAGAGAAGTTTTACAAATGTTGCCATACATTAGGAGGGGAAAACCACCTGTGAATATTTTTTCTGATGGTCTCGCCAGGATTCAAACCCAGGCTTTTAGCGTCATAGGCGGACATGCTAACCTTTGCGTTACTGTGGCCTCCAAATTCAGATTTTATGTGCCTAAAACCTTAAATCGGGAGATCGGACTATATGACAGCTGTCTCTATATCTGGACCGATCTGGGCCGTATTGAACAGGTATGCCGAGGAGCCTAATACAACTCGCTGTCTAAAATTTCTGCGAAATCGGACAATAAAAGCTCCTGTTATGGGCCAAGACCTTTAACCGAGAGATAGGTCTATGCGGCAGCTATATCCAAAACTGAACCGATCAAATGAAACAAGGATGACGAGAGGCAGAACATTATTTACTGTACCAAATTTCAGCGAAATCGAACAATAAATGCGCCTATTATGGGCCCAAGATCCCAAATGGAGAGATCGGTCAGTATGGCAACTATATCTAAATCTGGACCGATCAGGCCGTATTAAACAAGGATGTCGGGAGAACTAACACAGCTGGATGTGCCAAATTTTAGCGAAATCGTATAAAAAAATGTCTCTTTAATGGACCTATATAGGGCTATATAAAGATATATGCTAAAAGGGCCCACCGTCGATGGACAAACAAAGAATCTGAATCGCCTAGATATTCTGGGTCGATCTAGCTACGTCCATCCGTCTGGCGAAATCACCATAGCGTTCGATCGCGTAAAACAACCTGTGAAATTTTGCACAGATATTTACTATGTAGGTAGTTAGGGATTGCACATGGGCCATATCGGTTCAGATTTAGATATAGCTTCCATATAAACCGATCTCCCGATTTGACTTCTTGAGCCCCTGGAAGCCACAATTTTTGTCCGATTTTGCAAACATTTTCACAAAATTTTCTATTATGACTTCCTGCAACTGTGCCGCGTACGATTCAAATCGGTCTATAACCTGATATAGCTCCCATAGAAACCGATCTCCCGATTTGGCTTATTGAGCTCCTAGAAGTCACAATTTTTATCCGATTTGTGCAAACTAGGCATATCGGTTCAGATTTGTATAGAGCTCCCATATAAACCAATGTCCCGATTTGACTTCTTGAGCCACTGAAAGCCGCAATTTTTGTTCGATTTGGCTAAAATTTTGCAGATAGTCTTTTGCTATAACTTTCAACAACTTCGCCAAGTATGGTTCAAATCGGTCTATAACCTAATATAGCTCCCATATAAACCGATCTCTCGATTTGACTTCGTGAGCCCCTGGAAGCTTAAATTTTGCATGCGGTGTTCTGCTACTACTTCCAACAACTGTACCAAGTACGTTCTAAGTCGGTCTAAAACTCCCGTATAAACCAGTCTGTCGATCATCCTTGTTCGGTTCCTAGAAGCTTTTATTTTTGCTGGTTTGACAGAAGTTTCGTATGAAGAATAAAATTATGCACTTCAACTAAGTTCATTTTGTATACAATTTTGGCAGAATCCATGTGGGTGAAATCCCAATATTCAGCCGGCCGAACTTAGCACGCTTTTATTTGTTTCAAAACCATTTCACCATTCAAATCTCATACAAAACATCTTAAGCATTCTACGAAATTATAAAGTTGTTTTGTCTACAAATATGTTGTATTAAAGATAATAATACGTCCTATTTTCATTCCTTGAATTTATTGACACTTAATTGCAAATAATTGTCTTCCCACCACTTGCTAGTAGGCAAACTCCCTTAAAATTGTCTGACATAAGTCAAGCCTGAAAATTTTACGCTTAAGTTGCTGCAAAAGCACTACCTAGTAAGTTACTAGTAAAGCTTCCAGCTGATATCTTTCAGTTTTTAAAAGATAAACATGTTTTCTAAGAACCTCTTAAGCATTTAAGTACATATTTGAATACAATAAAAATGCAAAATCATTTTGTATCAATTTGCCACCTTTATTTTCCAAGAATACCTAGTATTATCCCCACAACTTATTTACAAGGGACTTTTTCTGGGAATAATTTACTCGTATTTTTCCCAAGTTCATTTTCTTCTTTGGCAAGGGACGATGAAGGGAAAACGAGTGTAGAACTCAATTTAGCAATAAAAAAGGCATTTAATTACACTGTACTACAGCTAACAGAAAATTTATGAAACAGAAATTCATTTAAAAAAATATTTTTAATAATATTTTAATAAAAGAAATTAAATCTTTTTTATTTCTATTTTTCACTATTTAAATAATTGTTTTATATTTAATCCTATATTTGTTACAATACAACTAGGGTGTATATTTATTTGTATTTTTGGATTACTCGATAAATCGTGATTGGAAAATTTCATTTAGAACAAAACCAAAAGGGGAGGTCGATTAACCGAATTATCGAAAATATCTTATATATAAAATTGAATTTGTGTTTGTTTGTTTGTTCCGTACTACTAAAAGTATTACCCAAAAATAAAAGTGTACCGATCGGAACAATACGGGACTCAAATGAAAGGTATTCAGGAGTAGAGTACGAATTTCATATTAAAAATTGAGTCCAAGTAATAGGGGGGCCGCCCCAACCCAAAAACCCTCTAAAATTGGTTTTTTGGACGATCATGACAATATGTAACTCAAATGAAAGGCATTCGGGAGTTGATTGCGTATTATATGGTCAGGAAGAGGAAATAGGCTTTATAACTTGTTGATTTCGGAAGGGGGAGGACCTTCCCCCGTTACCCAAAAACACCACCTAAAATCAAAAGAGGACCGATCGGGACAATATGGATATCAAATGAAATGTCTTGGAAAATAGAATACGAATATGGTATTAAAGTTTGGGTCTAAGTACCCATCCGGCTGCCACAACCCCAAAATTGCCCCAAACAGACATATTGGACGTTCATGTCAATATGGGCCTCAAATGAAAGGTATTCGGGAGTAGACTACGAATCTGGCATACAAACTCAGATCGAAGTTTAGGGGGTCACCCTACCAACCAAAAATGCCTTAAATGGACATATGACCCATCATGACTATATGGAACTCGGTTTTTTGTTTGTTCCGTAGAATCAAAAAACGGCTAAACCGACTTTCTTAAAATTTTCACAGATTGTGTAAGTTTGTCTGGAAGGAAACATAGGCTATATAATTGTAAGATATCGGATGGGGGCGGTCCCTCCCCTTTACCCCAACTACGCCATCCAAACCCTAAAGTTGTTCGATAGACACAATATGGGTAGCAAATGAAAGGTACTGGAGACTGGAAATGAATATCGTATTAAAATTTGTGTCCAAGTACCCAGCGGGCCTCCCCAACCCAAAAACTCCTCTAAACTGATATATTCGATGTTCATATCAATATGGGCCTCAAATGAAAAGTATTCGATATGGTCTAGGTGGCACTTTTCCTTCCAAAAATAAGACAAATATGTTGATTGACCCATTATGAGTCCCATCTCAAATTAAAGGTATTTGAGAGTAGAAAACGAATTTGATATCCAATTTTGAAGCCAAGTGTTTGAGAGTACGCCCTAAAGCATCTCCTAAACTGAACTTAATTTCCGATTATGGCAGTATGGAGCACAAATCAATGGTATTTGGGAGTAAAAAACGAATTTTGTATCTATTTTCAGTGCCGGTGGCCGCCCTGGCCCCAAATACCCTCCAAACAGTTCATATTTACCGACTATAGCAATATGGGACTAACATTAAATGGATTTGGGAGTGCAGCACGAATTTTTATCCATATTTGAGTCGAATGTGTCTGGAGCTCAAATCAACAGTATTTGAGAGTAAAGAACGAATTTGATGTCTACTTTCAGTGCAAAGTGCCGGTGCCCGCCCTAGCCCCAAAACACTTTCCTAACAGTTCATATATACCGACCATAGCAATTTGGGGCTCACATTAAATGGATTTGGGAGTGCAGCACGAATTTGATATCCATATTTGAGTCGAAATGTCTGGAGCTCAAATTAACGGTATTTGGAGGTAAAGAACGAATTTGATATCTATTTTCAGTGCAAAGTACCGGTGGCCGCCCTAGCCCCAAAACACTTTCCAAATAGTTCATATTTACCGACCATAGCAATTTGGGGCTCACATTAAATGGATTTGGGAGTGCAGCACGAATTTGATACCCATATTTGAGTCGAAATGTCTGGAGCTTAAATTAACGGTATTTGGAGGTAAAGAACGAATTTGATATCTATTTTCTGTGCAAAGTACCGGTGGCCGCCCTAGCCCCAAAACACTTTCCAAATAGTTCATATTTACCGACCATAGCAATTTGGGGCTAACATTAAATGGATTTGGGAGTGCAGCACGAATTTGATATCCATATTTGAGTCGAAATGTCTGGAGCTCAAATTAACGGTATTTGGAGGTAAAGAACGAATTTGATATCTATTTTCAGTGCAAAGTACCGGTGGCCGCTCTAGCCCCAAAAGACTTTCCAAATAGTTCATATTTACCGACCATAGCAATTTGGGGCTCACATTAAATGGATTTGGGAGTGCAGCACGAATTTGATATCCATATTTGAGTCGAAATGTCTGGAGCTCAAATTATCGGTATTTGGAGGTAAAGAACGAATTTGATATCTATTTTCAGTGCAAAGTGCCGGTGGCCGCCCTAGTTCCAATACACCCTCCAAACAGTTCATATTTATAGACCATAGCAATATGGGGCTCACATTAAATTGATTTGATAGTGCAGCACGAATTTGATATCCATTTTTGAGTCGAAACGTCTGAGTGCCATCCTTACCCTCGGGGATTGGTTATGCGATACGTTGGAAATCTTTTTGCACTCTCACAGTCGAAACAAAACATGGTTTCTATTGGTGGGGTTCGGGTGCCTCGGGGGCCGTCCAAATCCCTCCAAATGGGTATATAGACCAATCACGACAATATAGAGCTCAAATGAAAGGTGCTTGATAGAAAAAAAAAAAGAATTTGATATCCAATTGAAGAGCCATGTGTTTGGGGAACTGCCCCACCCGAAAACACCTTCCTGTTCTATAAAAGCTATATGATGTTTAAATTGATTGATATTTAACAATACGATAATATAGGACTCAAAAGAAAGGTATTTGGGAGTAGGCCCAGTTGGGCCCATAACACCAGTACGAAGTATGTCCCAAATGATCGAGCAAGTGCAGACAAATGATACAATTCATATGTTTTTTTAGGCATTTTAACATCCAATCGATTATTCTATTTACCGTTCCCAATTATTCGATCAATTGTTTATTTGAATGTATAGCATTTTCAATTGCTCGATTATTTGAAAAGCCACAAATAATAGATTAATCAAATAACGATTAATATATACAACCATTATTCGCCTTAATGAACATGTAAAAACTAAGAATGTCATGTCAAATGTGTTGCAACTATTGGTCACATGTTGGCCTTAGAAGTCCTTCAACATACTGATTTCCAAGTTGGATTTCTTAGAATGCTAGAAAACCCAATTCTTTAACTGATCATGATGTAGCTCTCACATGTAAATACTGATTTACTTGTAATCTTTGCCAGTAGATACAACTAACCTTTCAGTTTTATTTCTTACTCATATATGGTTATGTCGCTTGCCTTGTACTTGAAGCGTGTGCCATGTTAATAAATTACATTTCAAGCTTTAGTTAATTTATTATTTTTAATTTAAATTATCTAAGTTTACTAAATGCTTTTACAACTATAAATCTTAACGTTTGATGTTTTGTTTTTGCTGGATGGTTGGGGGCTGACTGGCTGGTGCTGCTGCGTCAACCCAATATTCTTGATTAATTACCTACAAAATACCATAATTATGATTAATGAAGTTTTGTACACTAGATATGTGTTTGTACGCGTGCCTGAGTGTGTATGAATGGTTTCCATATTCCTGCGGAAATGGGAATGTGTGTATGTGGCTGTTGCTTGGTTGGGTGTGTGCGACCGTATTTAGACTTTGTTATAGGAAAATCTCAAATTTACATACAACAAATGTATAAAACCATAATACCACAGAGTTATTATTAACAAATATCATACAAGATTAAGACATTTACTTGAGTTCTAGTATAGAGGGTATGTCTAGGACGACATACAGTGGCTCAGTTTCGATAAAATAATAAAACTACATGAAAATGCTGAAGAGGCCAACAGTCGTCCAGGGTTTACCGTTAAGGACCCACAAACCTTAAATAATAACACACTTACAAATCTCTTTCGAGGTACGCAGAACAGTTATTATCGTTAGTATACCATAGTAGTTACAATTCAGGATGGTGTTCTAAACTCTTTTGTGCAAGGTGTTGGATGGTTTATGTCAGTCAGTGAGGCGCTTTTAGCCGGTAAGTGTCTTTTCTTGAGCCACTCGAACGGGTAGATTCGGTAGATTACTTAGGCACTATTGGTTTCACCGCTGTAAGCTGGAAAGATACGAGAAGACTTAGGGGACCGCGTTAGGATGCGAACAAGTCAGTTTTAGGATGCAGAAAATTCGCGTTTGGACACTAACAAGTCAGAGTCAGGATGCGGGCGAGTCGCGTTAGAATGCGAACGTATCAGACTTAGGATGCGAACAAGTCAGCGTTAGGGTGCGGACGAGTCGCATTAGAATGCGAACTGATCAAACTTAAGATGCGAACGAGTCAGCCTCAGGATGCGGACGAGTCGCGTTAAAATGCGAAAAAATCAGCGTTAGGATGCGAGAAAATCAGTGTTAAAGTGTGGACGAGTCGCGTTAGGGTGCGAGCGAATCAGCTTTAAGATGCGAACGAGTCAACCTCAGGACGCAGACGAGTCGCGTAAGGATGCGAACGAATCGCATTAGGTTGCAATCAAGTTAGCGTTAAGGTGCGGATGAATCGCGTTATGGTGCGAACGTATCAGCGTTGGGATGCGAACAAGTCAGCGTCAGCATGCGGACGAGTCGCGTTAAGATGCGTACGAAACAACGTAAGGATGCGAGAAAGTCAGCGTTAAGGAGTGGACGAGTCGCGTTAGGGTGCGAACAAATCAGCTTTAAAATGCAAACAAGTCAACCTCAGGACGCAGACGAGTCGCGTTAAGCTGCGAACGAGTCGCGTTTGGTTACAAACAAGTCAGCTTTGAGGTGCGGATGAATCGCATGAGGGAATGTGTGTACGAGTCAGCGTTAAGATGCGAACGAATCAGCATAAGGATGCAAACAAGTCAGCGTCAAGATGCGGACTAGTCGCGTGAGGGTTCGAACAAGTCGCGATGCCAAGGATAGCTTTAGTTGGTGCTGAAATCCTTAGGGCTTCGAGGCTTTCTGACTGCGGACTATGTCAATGACTCATGATCATCCTTAGAAAGCTGTGACATTAAGTAGCAATTGCTACATCAACCAACTGAGAATTATATCCAACTTGTCTTGTTAAATATACGTCGAGTAACGATAATCAATGCGAACACCTGTGCCAATAAGCAAAATGTCAATTTCTATGCCCTTCACATTGGTGTGTCTGAATGTCAATCACTTGTAGTGAAATCAATATAAGTAGGGATGCCTATGTGGACAGGCCATGCGTATTTATGTAAGCAAATATGTCCAGCATGCTGGCTCGACATGAATAACATGCATATGAATGCTTGTATGGATTAATGTAAACATTAGCGGACGGTTATCACGTTACAGTGGACAAAAACATAACGATAGCACTGGGGACAGGATCGTCGTAGAATGAAATTTGTTTCCTAATATATGAAATAAATACAGGGTTACTTATGAGCACAGTGGCCAAGATGACATATCATGTGAGAGTCCAAATTGACTCGTTTCAAGATACGAAATAAACCGATAATAAAGGTCTATGTTCAAAGACCCAAATACTGGTTATTCGGAGACAAAAACACACCTACTCTCCATATTTACTTCGGTGGATGAGAGCCTAGCCAAAATCCGCATAAAAGACATGTTTTCCTATATCAATCTTATCTGTGCCCATGCCTCCACTGAAGGCAAGGACGAACATACCAAGGGTATATTTTATGAGCACCAGGAGAGAACATATGAACGCCGCTGAAAACATGATAGTAAATAGCACAAGATTTCAAGGATACCAACTTGAAATAAAAGGAAAAGCTGTCATCCAGTGTTAAATGCACGATCGATACAAAAAGCGAGATAAGGTTCGGATCATTATCGTGATGAAGCAATGGTTCGCAGCCGTCTAAGCGTGGCGAGAAACTTACAATCTGCCACTGTACAAAACATCGATGTCGAAAAGCTGCAAACACAACAGATGACAAAGGTATACTCCACGCGATTGACCGAATTGCTTGATGAAAACACTTCTTATGTCGATGATATAATAGGAAAGTGTCGTGAAATCCGTACTTCGATGCCAGAAGCCTCCCCCAAGAAACCCATGGTACGACCAATGGTGTGGAAAGCAAAATATCTTATTTCTATGTATGTATGGGGGCCACCGTAACAATAACAGCTTAATAACAAGAAATCCCCATGAAATTTTTAGTTTAGAGACTCAAGAAGAGATCGGTTTATATGGAAGCAAGATCAGGGTTTGGACTGATTACAACCACATTCGGTACATCTTTTGGAGGTCATAGGATAGGATATCGTACAATATTTCAGGCAAATCGGATTAGAATTGAGTGCTCTATAGGCTCAAGAAGTATATTCGGGAGATCGGTTTATATAGGAGGTATAACAGCTTTTGAATCGATTAGAACCATACTTCGTACATCTATTGGAGGTCATAGGCAAAGTAATCGTGCAAAATTTCAGCAAAATCGGAAAAGAATTGCGCCCTCTAGCGACTCAAGAAATATATTTGGGGCATCGGCTTATACAGGAGCTATATCAGGTTTTCGACCGATTGGAAACATTTTCGGTACATCTGTTGGAAATTATAGGAAAATTTCTCTTAAAATTTTTAGCCAAGTAGGATTAGAATTGAGTCCTCTATAGGCTCAAGAAGTATATTCGGGAGATTGGTTTATATGGGAGCTATATCAGCTTTTAAATCGATTAGAACCATACTTGGTACATCAATTGGAAGTCATAGGAAAACTCATCGTGCAAACTTTTAGCCAAATCAGATAAGAATAGCGCACTCTAGTGACTCAAGAACTATGATCGGAAGATCGGTTTATATGGGAGCTATATCTTAACGTTGACCGATTTTGCCCATTTACAATCCCAACTGACCTGCATTAATAAGAAGTAATCATGCAAAATTTGGAGCACCTAGCTCTACCCCTTCGAAAGTTAGCGTGCTTTCGACAGACGGACGGACAAAGCTACATCGACTTAAAATGTCATAACGATCAAGAATAAATATTCTTTATGGATCTTAGGCGAATATTTCGAGCTGTTTCAAACGAAATGACGAGATTGGTATACCCCCATCCTATGGTGGGGGGTATAAAAAGTGAATGAACTGTCAAGAGCATTATACTCATCTAACGAACTCCAGAAGGTGCCAGCAGTCGCAACCAGGGTTGCGGGGTCGGAGTAGAGCAATTTTCCCTGGAGTAGAAGTCGGAGTTGATCGGAGTGATTCTGAGTCGATCGGTATACTTATTTATGGGTCTACCTCTTTTCCTTTAAGGTGTTATAATCAAATGCACTAAGTTATAATACCACAGTAGTGGTGAAGGAGTGACAGCGTTTTCGACCTTGAAAATTACCTTGAATATTTACGCCCAAAAAAATTTACTTTTGCGAATTATTCCAAAAAAAAAAACTTTGAAGTATTGCTTCAACCGGCAACATAATGGGAAGAGTATTTCCCACATAATCTTGCAATGTTTATTAGAAATACGAAATTACGAAGGATTTCAAGCATTTTGAACTCGTTTTTTATTAAATTTGACAAAACATCACATTTATAATTACTATTTTTTTTAACGGTTAGTGCTGAAATTTTTAAAACTGGTGTTAAAAAACCTTTAAAGGCTTTCTTACTATCTGTCCATATTTGCTTAAATTAATACACAAAAAGTTTTCTATGCTATTTTATGTGTTTTTCGCTCTTCTGTAAAATTGGTATTTTCGAGATATGGTGTTTTGTCAAATTTCGTAGCGAAAAAATGCGGCAAGTTCGAAAATAATTTTTAACGGCCATTAACTAAATGCCAAAGTTAAGTTTAAATAATATTTTAAATTCAATATATTGTGGTGCTTAAAAAAGGATCCCGGTTTCTGAGCGGCATTTATCCTGTTTGAATTAAACTACATGGTGTGGTAACATACATGTACATTATGTGGTAATCTGTGTAATCATAAGTTTTAAATCCCACTCAGAGCGATTTCAAGCGTTATTATTTTAGTGAAATTAAATGTTTTATTGCTTTATAACTTCGAGCCAATGTAAATAAACTAAATACATGAGTATGAGTTTTTATATCGTATATTGTTGTGTGTGTGCATGTGAGTTTCGGTTATATGTGTTTACACATATAACAAATAGTTAGGGATTAAAAACGTATAATTCATCACCATCAGCGTGGCAACACAAAGTTTACCACAAAAGGAAAGAGTAAATATCATTAAAACAGAAGTCATTCGAAATATACCATCACCACACTCCGGCCATATTCGTTCATTCATTTTCGGTCTCATCGTCAAACATCAGACCCAAAATAATGACATCAACAACATTGGCAACGGAGGCGGTAGCAGTGACAGCAGCAACAGCAAACGTGGAATAACATATGCCACATTAAATCTTAATGGTTTTAGTTTTTATTTCCCACTCCAGTTATTTTTAGTATGTATGGATACTCACCATACATACTAACACTGTCAGCCAACAAATTATTAAAGGATAATTTTCCCAGAGAAATCCTTTTCATTGAAAGCAACCGAAAAAAAGGGAACTGTTGATACCAGAAAATCTGGCACAAGCCAATCCTTAAGCACACCAATACATACAATCACATATAAAAAGATTGTTGAGCTACAAGCGTAAAACTATGCCAGAATGGTTGAAGCAATGTTGCCAAAAATAAATATTGTTCAGCACAAAGAGGCTCTTTTTGCTTCAAATTTAAAGCATGACTCTTTTTAAAATTTGTTCTTTTATTTCTTTTATTTTACATGATTTTTTTTTATTTCTTTATTCTCTTATAGAATTTTGATTAGTTTGTTTTTTAATTGTTTTTTTTATAACCACCGCCATATAGGGTATATTCAGTATGTCATTCCGTTTGCAACACATCGAAATATCCATTTCCGACCTTAGAAAGTATAAATATTCTTGTCGTAAAAATCTAAGACGATCTTGCCATATCCTGCCATCCGTCTGTCTGTAGAAATCACGCTACAGTCTTCAAAAATAGAAATATTGAGCTGAAACTTTGTACAGATCCTTTTTTTCCATAGACAGGTTAAGTTCGAAGATGGGCTATATCGCAATATATCTTGATATATTGGGTTGCCCAAAAAGTAATTGCGGATTTTTTAAAAGAAAGTAAATGCATTTTTAATAAAACTTAGAATGAACTTAAATCAAATATACTTTTTTTACACTTTTTTTCTAAAGCAAGCTAAAAGTAACAGCTGATATCTGACAGAAGAAAGAATGCAATTACAGAGTCACAAGCTGTGAAAAAATTTGTCAACGCCGACTATATGAAAAATCCGCAATTACTTTTTGGGCAACCCAATATCTCTTTTATATACCGATCTGCCGATTTATTTTCTTAGGCCCATAAAAGCCACATTTATTATCCAATTTTGATAAAATTTTCGACAGTAGGTTGTGTTAGCCCGCTCGACATCCTTCTGCAGTTTGGCCCAGATCGGTCCAGATTTGGATATCGGTCCATATGCCATAGGAACCGATGTCTCGTTTTAAGGTCTTGGGCCCATAAAAGGCTCAATTTTTTGTCTGATTACGCTCAAACTTAGGACAGTGAGTTGTGTTAGGCCCCTCGATATTCTTATTGAAAATGGACCATATCGGTTAGGATTTGGATATCGCCCTCATATAGACCGATCGCCAGTTTTGTTTCCTTGAGCCCCTAGAAGCATCAATTTTCATCTGATTTGGCTGAAATTAAGCACAAAGACTTCTGTTATTACTTTCAAAATATGTGCCAAGGATGATCCGAATCGGTCTATAAACTGATATAGCCACAATACAAACCGATCTCCAGATTGGACATCTTGAGCTCCTAGAAACTTCAATTTTAATTTGCACACAGACATCCGTCTTAATTTCAAAGATATGCGCAAAGTATGATCCAAATAGGTTTATAAACTCATATAGCATCCATATAAACCCGTCCCAGGATTTGACTTTTTTAATCTCTAGAAGCCACAATTTTCACCTAATTTACCATAAAACCCGCCATTATTACCGGATTTCGCTGAAATTTTTAATGGTTCTTAGCCTTTCAATATTCGACTTAAATATGGTTCAGATCGGATTATATTAAGATATAGCTGTCATATAGACCGATCTGCCGATTAAGGGCCTTAAGCCCATAAAAGCCGCAATTGATACCCGATTTCGCTGAAATTTGAAGTAGTGAGTGGATTAATGTCTCCCGACATCCGACTCAAATATGGTTCCGATCGGACTATATTTGGATATAGCTGCCATATAGACCGATCTCACGATAAAGGGACTGAAGCCCATAAAAGCTTTATTTTGTATCCGATTTCGCTGAAATTTGAAACAGAGTGTTATCTTAAGCCTCCTGATATCTGACTTAAGTATGAATCAAATCGAACTACAGTTAGATATAGCTGCCATACAGACCGATCTCCCGATAAAGTGTCTAAAGTCCATAAAAGCTTTATTTATTACCCGATTTCATTGAAATTTAAAACAGTGAGATGTTTTAAGCCCCCCAACATCCGTCCAAATGTGAGTCAGATCGGACTATATAGTTATACACCTGTACCTGTCATATAGACCGATGTTCCAATTTAGGGTCTTAATCCCATAAAAAGCAGATTTATTGTCTGCAAATGTTACTTGTATATGAGTTCTCGGGACCTGGATAAAATATGATCGAGACCAGCTCCTATTACGATATAACTACGGATATGGTAGTGGAGTTATAATAAAATAAGATGATTTTTAAAACCTTGTTTAATTTGGTCCAGATTGGTCCAGATTTGGTTATAGATACCATATAGAACAAACTCTCAGTTTAAAGTCTTGGCCCTATAAAAAGCGCATTTATTATCCGATTTCGTTGAAATTTGACGCAGTAACTTATATTACTCTTTTCGACTTTCGTGTCTTTTATGGTTCAGATCGGTTTGTATGTGAGGTGGTGGGTATTCAAAGTTCGGCCCGGTCAAACTTAAAGCCATTTTACTTTTTTTCCCTTTTTTAATTTTTTTTAAATATTTTTATTTCATTCAATATAATTATTTAATTTCATTTTGTAATATTTTATTTTAATATACTTACTTTTACTTTTTACTTCAATTGGCTATGACAAAATATTTCTTCCACTAGCCGAACGTAGAATAGCGTTCCAAGCGCCTCGATCTTCTGCGCTCATTCTAAAATCTCTTCGAGGTGTCTCCCACAGCTTGATCTTTCCATCGGGCTTTTGGTCTTCCCGGTTTGCGTGTACCACCGTGTTTGCCTTCAAAAGACTTCTTTGCTGGAGCTTTTTCATCCATTCAGACAACATGACCTAGCCAACGCAGCCGTTGTATTTTGATGCGTGTAACTATGCTAACGTCGTCATACAGCTCGTGGTTCATACGTCGCCTATATTCCCCGTTAACGCAAACTGGTCCATATATTTTACGAAGAATCTTTCTCTCAAATACTCCAAGCGCTGCCTCATCTGCTTTCACAAGTACCCATGCTTCAGAACCATATAACAGCACGGGTAGTATCAGTGTCTTGTAAAGTATAGTCTTTGTCTGTCGAGAGGTGGCCTTGTTTCTAAACTGCTTACTTAGTCAAAAGTATAATAGCATCTGTTTGCCAGTATTATTCTTCGCTTTATCTCAAAACTGGTGTCATGTTCTTTATCTGCTTGGTTGTGCAAGGCTTTTTGGGAGTGGAAACCATCCATTTCGTCTTAAATCGATATCGTCGGCATAGTCGAGTAGCATGTGCTCTCTTGTGATTAGTGTGCCAGTTGGCTAAAATGTTCTTTCCATATCCTCAGCATGTTGTCTGTGTCAGTTACCAGATTTCCTTCTTTGTCTCTGCAGGAGGATGTGCCTGCACCAAAGCCATCGGTTTGGTGTTTAATTCTTTGAACGATCGCTACTTTCGTGTAAAACTAGATAAAGAATATATCAACCTAAAACCAATATATGCAGGTGATCCACACGGTAGTGTCCTTGGCCCCTTATGAAACTTGCTACATGCAAGAGACATGCCAAATCCAACCAATGCAACGATTGTCAAGTTTGACGATGACGCAGCTGTTCTAGCGCTTGTGACGGACCTTCCCCCTTCTGCCAAAAACACAATCCAAAATCAAAAGTGAACCGATCGGGACAATATAGGCATCAGATGAAAGGTATTGGAGTGAAGAATACGAATGTGGTATTAAAATTCGAAGTACCCATCGGGCCACCCCAACCCCAAAACTCCCCCAAACAGACATATTGGACGTTCTTTTTAATATGGGACACAAATGAAAGGTATTCGGGCCGATTTTTTTTTTAATGTTCATAGATTGTGTACGTATGCCTGGAAGAAAACATAGGCTTTATAATTATTTTTAGATATCAGGTGGAGGCGGACACTCCCCCTTACACCAAAAACGCCACCAATTTCCTAAAGTGGTTCGATGGGCACGATAAGGGTATCAAATGAAAGGCATTGTAGACCAGGAAACGTATATGGTATTAAAATTTGGGTCCATGTACCCAGCGGGAACACGTTCAGCGTTATAGGCTACAATGGCACGAATTCGATATCCGCTTTCAGGGCAAAGTGTCCCCACCCTAAAAAGATATTAGAGAGATAAAAAAGGCGCAGCGGAGCATGTCCGGTTTGGCTAGTAGATTATAAAACCAATATGGACTTACGGTATCCAGCTTTCAGGCTGTGTAGCTGAAACGAAAATAGAAACAAGTAAAAAGGCATTAAGTTCGGTCTGGCCGAACATTTGTATACCCACCACCTCGGGTATATATGTAAACCCCTTTTCGTCACAATCCGGTGAAAATTGGATAACTTATGCAACCAAATTCGGCACAAGCATTGAGTAGTCTAATAAATATAAGTCAGTGTTGAAATTTTTATTCCAAAATTTCAACAAAATCGGGCAATAAATAAAGCTTTTATGAGCTTCAGACGCTATATGACAACTATATCTAAATACAATCCGATCTTTACCACATTTGGGTCAGAAGGTGTGTGGCCTAAAACTACTCACTGTTTGAAATTTCAGCGAAAAAGGTTGAAAAATAAAGCTTTTATGGGCTTCAGACCCATTATCGGAGATCGGTCTATATGGCAACTATATCTAGATATGGTCCGATCATTACCACATTTAGTTCAGATGTTAGGAAGCTTAAATTAACCCACTATTTCATCGAAATCGGCTAATAAATAAAGGGCTTCAGACCCTTTGTCGGCAGATCGGTATATATGACAGCTATATTCAACTATAATCCGATCTGAACCTTATTTGGGTCAGATGTCGGGAAGCCTTAAGCTACTCACTCATTCAACTTTCAGCGAATTCGGATAAAAAATAAAGCATTTTTGGTCATTAGACCCTTTATCGGCAGATCGGTCTATATAGCAGCTATATCCAAATATGGTGTGATTTGGCCCGTTCAAGATCTTAGCTAGCGTGCATAAAAAAGACATATCTGTGTCAAATTTCAGCTCAATATTTAAATTTTTGAAGGCTGTAAAGTGAATTTACCCCCTAACCCACGGTGGTGGGTATAAAAACCCAAAATATGATTTTGGGTACTATAGTCAATGCTCCTTGGTACATTAGAAATACTGACCTTCATAGAGATCTAGGAGTAAATACAATTGAGACCGAAATATCACTCAACGCTCGGATAGATGTCAATAAACTTCAGGACCATGCAAATCGAGACTTGAGAAATATCGTAAACAACTTTGATACCTCAGAAGAAGATTGCAGAGGACTACACCGATGGATTTAGCTACTCCGATAGATTTCGGAATCTAGAGAAAATATTTACTTAAAATAGATTATTGTTAATGAATTATGCATCACTAAATTTGCTTGCCAATAATAATTAATTTGTGTTAAGCGCAGAAAAATAAAAAAAAAAATAAAAATTTAAAAAAAAAAAAATATTCTATATTTATTGTAATTAGCTAGGTCCAAGTATATTTTTTTATTTATCCATCATATGATCTAGTTCCAATTTTATCTGCCTGATTATATCTGAAAAACATCATAATGGCAACACTGATTCTCTCAAACAAACACCTCGCCCACCCAACCCTCATCAACTAAAACTTAATCCCATTTAATAGCAACAAATACCACTCCCAGAGTAGAGTACACCCACACGTACACACACAGACGAAAGCTTTCACAATTGAACACATGCCATGGCAAAAACTCCCAAGGAATTGAAAACAAAATCTGTTTTTGAATGTCCTTTTTTTGTCATAACTGAATAAAAATTTTTTCGGTGATTTAACTTTTTTCTTTCGGTCTCTTTGGGTTGACTGGAATAAAAATTTTGTATGGATTGCAGGGAAAATATTATTAGAGAAGTGCTTTAAGTATGTGTTTAGCATAGAAAATGTTATTTTGATTTTTAAATTTCATTTTAATTTGCCGTTGTCGTCCTTTTGTTCACTCACTCATTCATTCGTGGTTTTCTATCTTTGGTGTACATTTCAGATGGACGTATGGGTTTGTCAATCCTTCCCATTGCTGCTCTTTTGACTGGAACACTTTTCACTGTGGGCATAGCTGTGCTATTTGTTGTTGTTGTGGCCGTCCGCAAGAGACGTTGTCAGGGTGGCCGAAATATGTGCGATGACAAGGATAAACATTTAGGTATGTATGTGAGATAACAAAATTTTCCAGGATTTTAATGGTTATATATGGGTACCTATGAATTTTTTGCCTATGTGTGAGTGTATTTATTTTCATTTTGGGGGGCTTATATGTATCACACAATGGCGCCTACTACGAAAAGTGCTATAGTAGGTGCATTCACAGATGGTGCTAAAACATTTTGCAATGCGATGTTTCAAAAGGATAGTTAAGGATTTGTAACGGCGATGAGGAACCTAATACTAAGTGGAATATGCCTACGATGGGCTACTGAGGTTATTTAATTCTAAAGAATTTCATCACTTTAAATCATAAGTAATAATTTGTTGTAGGCTTTTTAATATTTCTCATATCGTCGGCCTAATACTATCTTGTTCCATACTCCATTATGTGCAATCTAGCCAAACACACTTTAAGTTGGACCATCAATTACTCAAAACTGGTCCGAAAGGGATGCCTTTTTTTATACCCATCACTGAAGGATGGGGGCATATTAATTTTGTCATTCCGTTTGCAACACATCGAAATATCCATTTCCAACCCCATAAAGTATATACTCTCGATCAGCGTAAAAACCCAAGACGATCTAGCCATGCCCGTCCGTCTGTCCGTCCATCTGTCAGTCCGTCTGTCCGTCCGTCCGTCTGTCTGTTGAAATCATGCTACAGTCTTCACAAATAGAGATATTGAGCTAAAACTTTGCACATACTTTGTCCATAAGCAGGTTAAGTTCGAATATGGGCTATATCTTGATATAGCCCCCATATAGACCGATTCGCCGATTTTGGGTTTTAGGCCCATAAAAGCCACATTTATTATCCGATTTTGCTGAAATTTCGGACAGTGAATTGTATTAGCCCACTCGACATCCTTCTTCAATTTGGCCCAGATCGGTTCAGATTTGGTTATAGCTGCCATATAGACCGATCTCTCGATTTAAGGTCTTGGGCCCATAAAAGGCGCATTTATTGTCCGATTTTTCCAAAATTTGGGACAGTGAGTTGTGCTGGGCCCTTCGATATTGGCCCAGATCGGTCCAGATTTGGGCATAGCTGCCATACAGAGCGATCTTTCGATTTAAGGTTTTGGGCCCGTAAATGGCGCATTTATTGTTCGACCTCGCCAAAATTTGAGATAATGAGTTATGTTAGGCCCTTCGGCATTTTTCTTCAATTTCGCCCTATTGGTCCAGATTTGGATACAGCTGCCATATAGACCGATCTCTCGATTCAAGGTTTTGGGCCCAAAAAAGGCGCACTTATTGTTCAATCTCGACAAAATTTGAGATCGTGAGTTATGTTAGGCCCTTCGATATCCTTCTTCAAATTGGCCCAGATCGGTCCAGATTTGGATATAGCTGCCATATAGACCGATCTCTCGATTTAAGGTTTTGGGCCCATAAAAGGAGCATTCATTGTCCGATTTCCCCGAAATTTAAGACGGTGGGTTATATTAGGCCCATTTGACATTCTTCTTCAATTTGGCCCAGATCGGTTCAGATTTGAATATAGCTGTCATATAGACCGATTTCTCCATTTAAGGTCTTAGGCCCATAAAAACCACATTTATTAACCGATTTTGCTGAATTTTGAGACATTGAGTTGTTTTAGACCAGTCGACATACTTCTTCAATTTGGCCCTGATCGGTCAAGATTTGTATATATCTGCCATATAGACCGATCTTTCGATTTAAGGTCTTGGGTCCATAAAAGGCGCATTTATTGTTCGATTTTGCCAATATATGGGACAGTGAAGTGTACTAGGCCCTTCGGTATCCATCTTCAAATTGGGCCAGATCGGTCCAGATTTGGATATAGCTGCCATATAGACCGATCTCTCGATTTAAGGTTTTGGGCCCATAAAATGCGCATTTATTGTTCAATCTCGCCAAAATTTGATATCGTGAGTTATGTCAGGCCCTTCGGCATTCTTCTTCAGTTTGGCCCAAATTGGTTCAGATTTGGATATAGCTGTCATATAGACCAACCTCTCTCTTTAGGGTTTGAGGCCCATAAAAGTCGCATTTATTGTCCGATTTTTCCAAAATTTGTGACAGTGAGTTGTGCTAGGCCCTTCGATATCCTTCTTCATATTGGCCCAGATCGGTCCAAATTTGGATATAGCTGCCATATAGACTGATCTCTCAATTTAATGTTTTGGGCCCATAAAAGGCGCATTTATGGTTTGATTTCGCCGAAATTTGGGACAGAGTTGTGTAAGGCCCTTCGACTTTCTTCTTCAATTTAGCTCATATCAGTGCAGATTTGGATATAGCTGCCATATAGACCGCTCTGTCGATTTAAAGTCTTGGCCCCATAAAATGCACATTTATAATCCGATTTCGCTCAAATTTGGTCCAAATCGGACCATATTCCAATAAAGCTGCCATGGGGGCATAAATTATGCATTTTTCACCGGATTACTACAAAAGGTGGTTTACATATACTCCGCAGGTGGTATTTACATATACTCCGCAGGTGGTATTTAAAGTTCGGCCCGGCCGAACTTAATGCCTTTTTATTTGTTAATGTTATCATGTTCACACATTTCAATTAAATTTTTGAGCTTTTCCATATTTAGAAATGAATGATTTATATCTTATTTTCTTAAAAATAATTAATTGGTGTTTTGTTCCACTCCAATTTTTTTTTACCATTTTTGGAGCTTTATATTACGTGGTACAATATGTGTACCAATATTGCATTGAATTACCATAGTTTTCTACATTGGATATGTGTTCTACCCCCATTTTAGAAAATTATTATTTAAATAAAAATAATTTAAATATTTTAATTTTAATGAGTTTTTATTATGAACAAATTAGATTTTTCTTACTAAATATATAACATGAGAAAACTAATTAAATTCGGGAAAAGAATCTTTAATTGATAGACCGGTCTATAATCCGACTATATCTCAATATGATCTAAGATGGACAATGTTGACACGGCTATTGAGGGGTCTAATACAACTCACTGTTCCAAATTGCAGGAAAAAGGCGTGATAATTAAGCTTTTTCTGGACCCAGGAATTTAAATTGGGACTTCACCGTATTTTACTTACTTACATCTCAATATCTCCAAAAATAAGAGAGACACGTCAAAATTTCTTAAAAATTCTTAAACCTTAAAAAGTGTTAAAAAAAAGTAAAAAATAGCGTTTGGAACAAGATACCATTCGGTCGACGATACGCCCCGAATAATCCATAAATAACACAAAGATGCTTTAAACCAGTAATGAGTGCTGCCAGATTGCTTTTGGACAGTTTTATTTTTGTGATGGTTTACACCGCTCTATTGCTTGTAAAATTTATCTACGAAGATGTACTGTTTTCCTTAAAAAACATGCTCCAAACCGCATAATTCATATCCAAATATACAATAAAATCTATGTTAATTTGAAATTGCTCTACCTTCCACAGATTTTTAAACTTCCTATGTAACACTATAAAATGTTACATGTATGGTTTAAGAAGACGGGACATATATGATATCGTTATGTACTAATTTTCTATATGGTCTCTGCTTAGGTTCCATTCTCAATGTAAATGCTCAGCAGTTTTTGTACAAGAGTATTATTAAACAGGCCCCATAGACATCGCAAGATACAGTAGAGGTAGAAAAATATTACCCTAAGGCGGAGGAGCATAGTTTCAGAAAGGCAATTTTTCACCGGAACTATTCGTTTACGCATTACCACACAACAAGATTTATGGGTTACGTGCACCTTAACTACAATAAAATAATAAAGCCTACTAATTACAAAATTTTTACAAAAATTTTAATTTATATGTTTAAATAATTTTAGAATGTCTAAATGTTTTTTAATTAAATTTGTTTAATTTTTATTGATCATTTTTATATCATTATATATTTTGTTTATTTATACCAGCATATAATTTATACCCAAATGTATTTTTTCCCTAAATGTAATTAAAACCAAAATGTATTGGGTTGCCCAAGGAGTAATTGCGGATTTTTCATATAGTCGGCGTTTGCAATTTTTTTTCACAGCCTGTGACTCTGTAATTGCATTCTTTCTTCTGTCAGTTATCAGCTTGTACTTTTAGCTTGCTTTAGAAAAAAAGTATAAAAAAAGTATATTTGATTAAAGTTCATTCTTTTTTTTAATGCATTTATAAAAAATGCATTTATAAAAAATTTACTTAATTTACTTTCTTTTAAAAAAATCCGCAATTACTTTTTTGGCAACCCAATATTTCTTTAATACTAGATTTTTATTCCTTTTAATTTATAAACCCCAATGTTTATTCTTTTTTATTTATAAACCTCAATGTAACTTATGTTCTATCTTAAATAAATGAATGCAAACAAAAAAATTTTAAGGAATTTTTCAATGTCTAAAACGCCGTAACTCTTTCGAGTGTTTTCCACAAAAAACAAGCTCAAAATCGCATAATTAAAATAAAAAAATGCAATAAAATCGATTTATGTGAATTGGATATTGTTGAAGCTTCTATAGATTTCGTGACTTGAATTTCGAAAAGAATCATAAAACAAATAGCTTTTCTTAAAATTTTCACTTTCATTTTTTTTGCATTTTTTTTGGAAAGGGGTTAGCCTTATGAAAATTCTCAATTTTTGATGCCCCAAAAATTTTTGAGTTGAGTATACAGTAGTGAAGTTTATGGCGAAAAAATGCGATTTATTGCAATCCCCGAGTGTTTTCCTCAAAAAACCAGCTTACAAATTTAATAATAGTCAAAATAATATTTTTTTAGTGACATACCGAGTTCGAAAATTTTCGAAATCATTTGTAGTTTCGAATTTCTAATAAACCGAAAGCTTGCAAGATTAGAGAGGAAATATTCTTCCTATTATGTTGCCAGTTGAAGCAATACTTCGCAGTTCTCTTTGGAAAAATTCGCAAAAATCGATTATTTTTTTGGGCGTAAATATTCAAGGTTATTTTCAAGGTCGAAAACGCTGTAACTCCTTCATTTTTTCGAATTTCGAAAATCCAAAAGCATTTCGTGACTTGAATTTCGAAGAAGAATCATAAAACAAATAGTTTTTCTTAAAATTTTCACTTTCATTTTTTTTGCATTTTTTTTGGAAAGGGGTTAGCCTTATGAAAATTCTCAATTTTTGATGCCCCAAAAATTTTTGAGTTGAGTATACAGTAGTGAAGTTTATGGCGAAAAAATGCGATTTATTGCAATCCCCGAGTGTTTTCCTCAAAAAACAAGCTTACAAATTTAATAATAGTCAAAATAATATTTTTTTAGTGACATACCGAGTTCGAAAATTTTCGAAATCATTTGTAGTTTCGAATTTCTAATAAACCGAAAGCTTGCAAGATTAGAGAGGAAATATTCTTCCTATTATGTTGCCAGTTGAAGCAATACTTCGCAGTTCTCTTTGGAAAAATTCGCAAAAATCGATTATTTTTTTGGGCGTAAATATTCAAGGTTATTTTCAAGGTCGAAAACGCTGTAACTCCTTCATTTTTTCGAATTTCGAAAATCCAAAAGCATTTCGTGACTTGAATTTCGAAGAAGAATCATAAAACAAATAGTTTTTCTTAAAATTTTCACTTTCATTTTTTTTGCATTTTTTTTGGAAAGGGGTTAGCCTTATGAAAATTCTCAATTTTTGATGCCCCAAAAATTTTTGAGTTGAGTATACAGTAGTGAAGTTTATGGCGAAAAAATGCGATTTATTGCAATCCCCGAGTGTTTTCCTCAAAAAACAAGCTTACAAATTTAATAATAGTCAAAATAATATTTTTTTAGTGACATACCGAGTTCGAAAATTTTCGAAATCATTTGTAGTTTCGAATTTCTAATAAACCGAAAGCTTGCAAGATTAGAGAGGAAATATTCTTCCTATTATGTTGCCGGTTGAAGCAATACTTCGCAGTTCTCTTTGGAAAAATTCGCAAAAATCGATTATTTTTTTGGGCGTAAATATTCAAGGTTATTTTCAAGGTCGAAAACGCTGTAACTCCTTCATTTTTTCGAATTTCGAAAATCCAAAAGCATTTCGTGACTTGAATTTCGAAGAAGAATCATAAAACAAATAGTTTTTCTTAAAATTTTCACTTTCATTTTTTTTGCATTTTTTTTGGAAAGGGGTTAGCCTTATGAAAATTCTCAATTTTTGATGCCCCAAACATTTTTGAGTTGAGTATACAGTAGTGAAGTTTATGGCGAAAAAATGCGATTTATTGCAATCCCCGAGTGTTTTCCTCAAAAAACAAGCTTACAAATTTAATAATAGTCAAAATAATATTTTTTTAGTGACATACCGAGTTCGAAAATTTTCGAAATCATTTGTAGTTTCGAATTTCTAATAAACCGAAAGCTTGCAAGATTAGAGAGGAAATATTCTTCCTATTATGTTGCCAGTTGAAGCAATACTTCGCATTTCTCTTTGGAAAAATTCGCAAAAATCGATTATTTTTTTGGGCGTAAATATTCAAGGTTATTTTCAAGGTCGAAAACGCTGTAACTCCTTCATTTTTTCGAATTTCGAAAATCCAAAAGCATTTCGTGACTTGAATTTCGAAGAAGAATCATAAAACAAATAGTTTTTCTTAAAATTTTCACTTTCATTTTTTTTGCATTTTTTTTGGAAAGGGGTTAGCCTTATGAAAATTCTCAATTTTTGATGCCCCAAAAATTTTTGAGTTGAGTATACAGTAGTGAAGTTTATGGCGAAAAAATGCGATTTATTGCAATCCCCGAGTGTTTTCCTCAAAAAACAAGCTTACAAATTTAATAATAGTCAAAATAATATTTTTTTAGTGACATACCGAGTTCGAAAATTTTCGAAATCATTTGTAGTTTCGAATTTCTAATAAACCGAAAGCTTGCAAGATTAGAGAGGAAATATTCTTCCTATTATGTTGCCGGTTGAAGCAATACTTCGCAGTTCTCTTTGGAAAAATTCGCAAAAATCGATTATTTTTTTGGGCGTAAATATTCGAGGTTATTTTCAAGGTCGAAAACGCTGTAACTCCTTCATTTTTTCGAATTTCGAAAATCCAAAAGCATTTCGTGACTTGAATTTCGAAGAAGAATCATAAAACAAATAGTTTTTCTTAAAATTTTCACTTTCATTTTTTTTGCATTTTTTTTGGAAAGGGGTTAGCCTTATGAAAATTCTCAATTTTTGATGCCCCAAAAATTTTTGAGTTGAGTATACAGTAGTGAAGTTTATGGCGAAAAAATGCGATTTATTGCAATCCCCGAGTGTTTTCCTCAAAAAACAAGCCTACAAATTTAATAATAGTCAAAATAATATTTTTTTAGTGACATACCGAGTTCGAAAATTTTCGAAATCATTTGTAGTTTCGAATTTCTAATAAACCGAAAGCTTGCAAGATTAGAGAGGAAATATTCTTCCTATTATGTTGCCAGTTGAAGCAATACTTCGCAGTTCTCTTTGGAAAAATTTGCAAAAATCGATTATTTTTTTGGGCGTAAATATTCAAGGTTATTTTCAAGGTCGAAAACGCTGTAACTCCTTCATTTTTTCGAATTTCGAAAATCCAAAAGCATTTCGTGACTTGAATTTCGAAGAAGAATCATAAAACAAATAGTTTTTCTTAAAATTTTCACTTTCATTTTTTTTGCATTTTTTTTGGAAAGGGGTTAGCCTTATGAAAATTCTCAATTTTTGATGCCCCAAAAATTTTTGAGTTGAGTATACAGTAGTGAAGTTTATGGCGAAAAAATGCGATTTATTGCAATCCCCGAGTGTTTTCCTCAAAAAACCAGCTTACAAATTTAATAATAGTCAAAATAATATTTTTTTAGTGACATACCGAGTTCGAAAATTTTCGAAATCATTTGTAGTTTCGAATTTCTAATAAACCGAAAGCTTGCAAGATTAGAGAGGAAATATTCTTCCTATTATGTTGCCAGTTGAAGCAATACTTCGCAGTTCTCTTTGGAAAAATTCGCAAAAATCGATTATTTTTTTGGGCGTAAATATTCAAGGTTATTTTCAAGGTCGAAAACGCTGTAACTCCTTCATTTTTTCGAATTTCGAAAATCCAAAAGCATTTCGTGACTTGAATTTCGAAGAAGAATCATAAAACAAATAGTTTTTCTTAAAATTTTCACTTTCATTTTTTTTTGCATTTTTTTTGGAAAGGGGTTAGCCTTATGAAAATTCTCAATTTTTGATGCCCCAAAAATTTTTGAGTTGAGTATACAGTAGTGAAGTTTATGGCGAAAAAATGCGATTTATTGCAATCCCCGAGTGTTTTCCTCAAAAAACCAGCTTACAAATTTAATAATAGTCAAAATAATATTTTTTTAGTGACATACCGAGTTCGAAAATTTTCGAAATCATTTGTAGTTTCGAATTTCTAATAAACCGAAAGCTTGCAAGATTAGAGAGGAAATATTCTTCCTATTATGTTGCCAGTTGAAGCAATACTTCGCAGTTCTCTTTGGAAAAATTCGCAAAAATCGATTATTTTTTTGGGCGTAAATATTCAAGGTTATTTTCAAGGTCGAAAACGCTGTAACTCCTTCATTTCTTCGAATTTCGAAAATCCAAAAGCATTTCGTGACTTGAATTTCGAAGAAGAATCATAAAACAAATAGTTTTTCTTAAAATTTTCACTTTCATTTTTTTTGCATTTTTTTTGGAAAGGGGTTAGCCTTATGAAAATTCTCAATTTTTGATGCCCCAAAAATTTTTGAGTTTAGTATACAGTAGTGAAGTTTATGGCGAAAAAATGCGATTTATTGCAATCCCCGAGTGTTTTCCTCAAAAAACCAGCTTACAAATTTAATAATAGTCAAAATAATATTTTTTTAGTGACATACCGAGTTCGAAAATTTTCGAAATCATTTGTAGTTTCGAATTTCTAATAAACCGAAAGCTTGCAAGATTAGAGAGGAAATATTCTTCCTATTATGTTGCCAGTTGAAGCAATACTTCGCAGTTCTCTTTGGAAAAATTCGCAAAAATCGATTATTTTTTTGGGCGTAAATATTCAAGATTATTTTCAAGGTCGAAAACGCTGTAACTCCTTCATTTTTTCGAATTTCGAAAATCCAAAAGCATTTCGTGACTTGAATTTCGAAGAAGAATCATAAAACAAATAGTTTTTCTTAAAATTTTCACTTTCATTTTTTTTGCATTTTTTTTGGAAAGGGGTTAGCCTTATGAAAATTCTCAATTTTTGATGCCCCAAAAATTTTTGAGTTGAGTATACAGTAGTGAAGTTTATGGCGAAAAAATGCGATTTATTGCAATCCCCGAGTGTTTTCCTCAAAAAACCAGCTTACAAATTTAATAATAGTCAAAATAATATTTTTTTAGTGACATACCGAGTTCGAAAATTTTCGAAATCATTTGTAGTTTCGAATTTCTAATAAACCGAAAGCTTGCAAGATTAGAGAGGAAATATTCTTCCTATTATGTTGCCAGTTGAAGCAATACTTCGCAGTTCTCTTTGGAAAAATTCGCAAAAATCGATTATTTTTTTGGGCGTAAATATTCAAGGTTATTTTCAAGGTCGAAAACGCTGTAACTCCTTCATTTTTTCGAATTTCGAAAATCCAAAAGCATTTCGTGACTTGAATTTCGAAGAAGAATCATAAAACAAATAGTTTTTCTTAAAATTTTCACTTTCATTTTTTTTGCATTTTTTTTGGAAAGGGGTTAGCCTTATGAAAATTCTCAATTTTTGATGCCCCAAAAATTTTTGAGTTGAGTATACAGTAGTGAAGTTTATGGCGAAAAAATGCGATTTATTGCAATCCCCGAGTGTTTTCCTCAAAAAACCAGCTTACAAATTTAATAATAGTCAAAATAATATTTTTTTAGTGACATACCGAGTTCGAAAATTTTCGAAATCATTTGTAGTTTCGAATTTCTAATAAACCGAAAGCTTGCAAGATTAGAGAGGAAATATTCTTCCTATTATGTTGCCAGTTGAAGCAATACTTCGCAGTTCTCTTTGGAAAAATTCGCAAAAATCGATTATTTTTTTGGGCGTAAATATTCAAGGTTATTTTCAAGGTCGAAAACGCTGTAACTCCTTCATTTCTTCGAATTTCGAAAATCCAAAAGCATTTCGTGACTTGAATTTCGAAGAAGAATCATAAAACAAATAGTTTTTCTTAAAATTTTCACTTTCATTTTTTTTGCATTTTTTTTGGAAAGGGGTTAGCCTTATGAAAATTCTCAATTTTTGATGCCCCAAAAATTTTTGAGTTTAGTATACAGTAGTGAAGTTTATGGCGAAAAAATGCGATTTATTGCAATCCCCGAGTGTTTTCCTCAAAAAACCAGCTTACAAATTTAATAATAGTCAAAATAATATTTTTTTAGTGACATACCGAGTTCGAAAATTTTCGAAATCATTTGTAGTTTCGAATTTCTAATAAACCGAAAGCTTGCAAGATTAGAGAGGAAATATTCTTCCTATTATGTTGCCAGTTGAAGCAATACTTCGCAGTTCTCTTTGGAAAAATTCGCAAAAATCGATTATTTTTTTGGGCGTAAATATTCAAGATTATTTTCAAGGTCGAAAACGCTGTAACTCCTTCATTTTTTCGAATTTCGAAAATCCAAAAGCATTTCGTGACTTGAATTTCGAAGAAGAATCATAAAACAAATAGTTTTTCTTAAAATTTTCACTTTCATTTTTTTTGCATTTTTTTTGGAAAGGGGTTAGCCTTATGAAAATTCTCAATTTTTGATGCCCCAAAAATTTTTGAGTTGAGTATACAGTAGTGAAGTTTATGGCGAAAAAATGCGATTTATTGCAATCCCCGAGTGTTTTCCTCAAAAAACCAGCTTACAAATTTAATAATAGTCAAAATAATATTTTTTTAGTGACATACCGAGTTCGAAAATTTTCGAAATCATTTGTAGTTTCGAATTTCTAATAAACCGAAAGCTTGCAAGATTAGAGAGGAAATATTCTTCCCATTATGTTGCCAGTTGAATCAATACTTCGCAGTTCTCTTTGGAAAAATTCGCAAAAATCGATTATTTTTTTGGGCGTAAATATTCAAGGTTATTTTCAAGGTCGAAAACGCTGTAACTCCTTCATTTTTTCGAATTTCGAAAATCCAAAAGCATTTCGTGACTTGAATTTCGAAGAAGAATCATAAAACAAATAGTTTTTCTTAAAATTTTCACTTTCATTTTTTTTGCATTTTTTTTGGAAAGGGGTTAGCCTTATGAATATTCTCAATTTTTGATGCCCCAAAAATTTTTGAGTTGAGTATACAGTAGTGAAGTTTATGGCGAAAAATGCGATTTATTGCAATCCCCGAGTGTTTTCCTCAAAAAACCAGCTTACAAATTTAATAATAGTCAAAATAATATTTTTTTAGTGACATACCGAGTTCGAAAATTTTCGAAATCATTTGTAGTTTCGAATTTCTAATAAACCGAAAGCTTGCAAGATTAGAGAGGAAATATTCTTCCTATTATGTTGCCAGTTGAAGCAATACTTCGCAGTTCTCTTTAGAAAAATTCGCAAAAATCGATTATTTTTTTGGGCGTAAATATTCAAGGTTATTTTCAAGGTCGAAAACGCTGTAACTCCTTCATTTTTTCGAATTTCGAAAATCCAAAAGCATTTCGTGACTTGAATTTCGAAGAAGAATCATAAAACAAATAGTTTTTCTTAAAATTTTCACTTTCATTTTTTTTGCATTTTTTTTGGAAAGGGGTTAGCCTTATGAAAATTCTCAATTTTTGATGCCCCAAAAATTTTTGAGTTGAGTATACAGTAGTGAAGTTTATGGCGAAAAAATGCGATTTATTGCAATCCCCGAGTGTTTTCCTCAAAAAACCAGCTTACAAATTTAATAATAGTCAAAATAATATTTTTTTAGTGACATACCGAGTTCGAAAATTTTCGAAATCATTTGTAGTTTCGAATTTCTAATAAACCGAAAGCTTGCAAGATTAGAGAGGAAATATTCTTCCTATTATGTTGCCAGTTGAAGCAATACTTCGCAGTTCTCTTTGGAAAAATTCGCAAAAATCGATTATTTTTTTGGGCGTAAATATTCAAGGTTATTTTCAAGGTCGAAAACGCTGTAACTCCTTCATTTTTTCGAATTTCGAAAATCCAAAAGCATTTCGTGACTTGAATTTCGAAGAAGAATCATAAAACAAATAGTTTTTCTTAAAATTTTCACTTTCATTTTTTTTGCATTTTTTTTGGAAAGGGGTTAGCCTTATGAAAATTCTCAATTTTTGATGCCCCAAAAATTTTTGAGTTGAGTATACAGTAGTGAAGTTTATGGCGAAAAAATGCGATTTATTGCAATCCCCGAGTGTTTTCCTCAAAAAACCAGCTTACAAATTTAATAATAGTCAAAATAATATTTTTTTAGTGACATACCGAGTTCGAAAATTTTCGAAATCATTTGTAGTTTCGAATTTCTAATAAACCGAAAGCTTGCAAGATTAGAGAGGAAATATTCTTCCTATTATGTTGCCAGTTGAAGCAATACTTCGCAGTTCTCTTTGGAAAAATTCGCAAAAATCGATTATTTTTTTGGGCGTAAATATTCAAGGTTATTTTCAAGGTCGAAAACGCTGTAACTCCTTCATTTTTCCGAATTTCGAAAATCCAAAAGCATTTCGTGACTTGAATTTCGAAGAAGAATCATAAAACAAATAGTTTTTCTTAAAATTTTCACTTTCATTTTTTTTGCATTTTTTTTGGAAAGGGGTTAGCCTTATGAAAATTCTCAATTTTTGATGCCCCAAAAATTTTTGAGTTGAGTATACAGTAGTGAAGTTTATGGCGAAAAAATGCGATTTATTGCAATCCCCGAGTGTTTTCCTCAAAAAACCAGCTTACAAATTTAATAATAGTCAAAATAATATTTTTTTAGTGACATACCGAGTTCGAAAATTTTCGAAATCATTTGTAGTTTCGAATTTCTAATAAACCGAAAGCTTGCAAGATTAGAGAGGAAATATTCTTCCTATTATGTTGCCAGTTGAAGCAATACTTCGCAGTTCTCTTTGGAAAAATTCGCAAAAATCGATTATTTTTTTGGGCGTAAATATTCAAGGTTATTTTCAAGGTCGAAAACGCTGTAACTCCTTCATTTTTTCGAATTTCGAAAATCCAAAAGCATTTCGTGACTTGAATTTCGAAGAAGAATCATAAAACAAATAGTTTTTCTTAAAATTTTCACTTTCATTTTTTTTGCATTTTTTTGGAAAGGGGTTAGCCTTATGAAAATTCTCAATTTTTGATGCCCCAAAAATTTTTGAGTTGAGTATACAGTAGTGAAGTTTATGGCGAAAAAATGCGATTTATTGCAATCCCCGAGTGTTTTCCTCAAAAAACCAGCTTACAAATTTAATAATAGTCAAAATAATATTTTTTTAGTGACATACCGAGTTCGAAAATTTTCGAAATCATTTGTAGTTTCGAATTTCTAATAAACCGAAAGCTTGCAAGATTAGAGAGGAAATATTCTTCCTATTATGTTGCCAGTTGAAGCAATACTTCGCAGTTCTCTTTGGAAAAATTCGCAAAAATCGATTATTTTTTTGGGCGTAAATATTCAAGGTTATTTTCAAGGTCGAAAACGCTGTAACTCCTTCATTTTTTCGAATTTCGAAAATCCAAAAGCATTTCGTGACTTGAATTTCGAAGAAGAATCATAAAACAAATAGTTTTTCTTAAAATTTTCACTTTCATTTTTTTTGCATTTTTTTTGGAAAGGGGTTAGCCTTATGAAAATTCTCAATTTTTGATGCCCCAAAAATTTTTGAGTTGAGTATACAGTAGTGAAGTTTATGGCGAAAAAATGCGATTTATTGCAATCCCCGAGTGTTTTCCTCAAAAAACCAGCTTACAAATTTAATAATAGTCAAAATAATATTTTTTTAGTGACATACCGAGTTCGAAAATTTTCGAAATCATTTGTAGTTTCGAATTTCTAATAAACCGAAAGCTTGCAAGATTAGAGAGGAAATATTCTTCCTATTATGTTGCCAGTTGAAGCAATACTTCGCAGTTCTCTTTGGAAAAATTCGCAAAAATCGATTATTTTTTTGGGCGTAAATATTCAAGGTTATTTTCAAGGTCGAAAACGCTGTAACTCCTTCATTTTTTCGAATTTCGAAAATCCAAAAGCATTTCGTGACTTGAATTTCGAAGAAGAATCATAAAACAAATAGTTTTTCTTAAAATTTTCACTTTCATTTTTTTTGCATTTTTTTTGGAAAGGGGTTAGCCTTATGAAAATTCTCAATTTTTGATGCCCCAAAAATTTTTGAGTTGAGTATACAGTAGTGAAGTTTATGGCGAAAAAATGCGATTTATTGCAATCCCCGAGTGTTTTCCTCAAAAAACCAGCTTACAAATTTAATAATAGTCAAAATAATATTTTTTTAGTGACATACCGAGTTCGAAAATTTTCGAAATCATTTGTAGTTTCGAATTTCTAATAAACCGAAAGCTTGCAAGATTAGAGAGGAAATATTCTTCCTATTATGTTGCCAGTTGAAGCAATACTTCGCAGTTCTCTTTGGAAAAATTCGCAAAAATCGATTATTTTTTTGGGCGTAAATATTCAAGGTTATTTTCAAGGTCGAAAACGCTGTAACTCCTTCATTTTTTCGAATTTCGAAAATCCAAAAGCATTTCGTGACTTGAATTTCGAAGAAGAATCATAAAACAAATAGTTTTTCTTAAAATTTTCACTTTCATTTTTTTTGCATTTTTTTTGGAAAGGGGTTAGCCTTATGAAAATTCTCAATTTTTGATGCCCCAAAAATTTTTGAGTTGAGTATACAGTAGTGAAGTTTATGGCGAAAAAATGCGATTTATTGCAATCCCCGAGTGTTTTCCTCAAAAAACCAGCTTACAAATTTAATAATAGTCAAAATAATATTTTTTTAGTGACATACCGAGTTCGAAAATTTTCGAAATCATTTGTAGTTTCGAATTTCTAATAAACCGAAAGCTTGCAAGATTAGAGAGGAAATATTCTTCCTATTATGTTGCCAGTTGAAGCAATACTTCGCAGTTCTCTTTGGAAAAATTCGCAAAAATCGATTATTTTTTTGGGCGTAAATATTCAAGGTTATTTTCAAGGTCGAAAACGCTGTAACTCCTTCATTTTTTCGAATTTCGAAAATCCAAAAGCATTTCGTGACTTGAATTTCGAAGAAGAATCATAAAACAAATAGTTTTTCTTAAAATTTTCACTTTCATTTTTTTTGCATTTTTTTTGGAAAGGGGTTAGCCTTATGAAAATTCTCAATTTTTGATGCCCCAAAAATTTTTGAGTTGAGTATACAGTAGTGAAGTTTATGGCGAAAAAATGCGATTTATTGCAATCCCCGAGTGTTTTCCTCAAAAAACCAGCTTACAAATTTAATAATAGTCAAAATAATATTTTTTTAGTGACATACCGAGTTCGAAAATTTTCGAAATCATTTGTAGTTTCGAATTTCTAATAAACCGAAAGCTTGCAAGATTAGAGAGGAAATATTCTTCCTATTATGTTGCCAGTTGAAGCAATACTTCGCAGTTCTCTTTGGAAAAATTCGCAAAAATCGATTATTTTTTTGGGCGTAAATATTCAAGGTTATTTTCAAGGTCGAAAACGCTGTAACTCCTTCATTTTTTCGAATTTCGAAAATCCAAAAGCATTTCGTGACTTGAATTTCGAAGAAGAATCATAAAACAAATAGTTTTTCTTAAAATTTTCACTTTCATTTTTTTTGCATTTTTTTTGGAAAGGGGTTAGCCTTATGAAAATTCTCAATTTTTGATGCCCCAAAAATTTTTGAGTTGAGTATACAGTAGTGAAGTTTATGGCGAAAAAATGCGATTTATTGCAATCCCCGAGTGTTTTCCTCAAAAAACCAGCTTACAAATTTAATAATAGTCAAAATAATATTTTTTTAGTGACATACCGAGTTCGAAAATTTTCGAAATCATTTGTAGTTTCGAATTTCTAATAAACCGAAAGCTTGCAAGATTAGAGAGGAAATATTCTTCCTATTATGTTGCCAGTTGAAGCAATACTTCGCAGTTCTCTTTGGAAAAATTCGCAAAAATCGATTATTTTTTTGGGCGTAAATATTCAAGGTTATTTTCAAGGTCGAAAACGCTGTAACTCCTTCATTTTTTCGAATTTCGAAAATCCAAAAGCATTTCGTGACTTGAATTTCGAAGAAGAATCATAAAACAAATAGTTTTTCTTAAAATTTTCACTTTCATTTTTTTTGCATTTTTTTTGGAAAGGGGTTAGCCTTATGAAAATTCTCAATTTTTGATGCCCCAAAAATTTTTGAGTTGAGTATACAGTAGTGAAGTTTATGGCGAAAAAATGCGATTTATTGCAATCCCCGAGTGTTTTCCTCAAAAAACCAGCTTACAAATTTAATAATAGTCAAAATAATATTTTTTTAGTGACATACCGAGTTCGAAAATTTTCGAAATCATTTGTAGTTTCGAATTTCTAATAAACCGAAAGCTTGCAAGATTAGAGAGGAAATATTCTTCCTATTATGTTGCCAGTTGAAGCAATACTTCGCAGTTCTCTTTGGAAAAATTCGCAAAAATCGATTATTTTTTTGGGCGTAAATATTCAAGGTTATTTTCAAGGTCGAAAACGCTGTAACTCCTTCATTTTTTCGAATTTCGAAAATCCAAAAGCATTTCGTGACTTGAATTTCGAAGAAGAATCATAAAACAAATAGTTTTTCTTAAAATTTTCACTTTAATTTTTTTTGCATTTTTTTTTGGAAAGGGGTTAGCCTTATGAAAATTCTCAATTTTTGATGCCCCAAAAATTTTTGAGTTGAGTATACAGTAGTGAAGTTTATGGCGAAAAAATGCGATTTATTGCAATCCCCGAGTGTTTTCCTCAAAAAACAAGCTTACAAATTTAATAATAGTCAAAATAATATTTTTTTAGTGACATACCGAGTTCGAAAATTTTCGAAATCATTTGTAGTTTCGAATTTCTAATAAACCGAAAGCTTGCAAGATTAGAGAGGAAATATTCTTCCTATTATGTTGCCAGTTGAAGCAATACTTCGCAGTTCTCTTTGGAAAAATTCGCAAAAATCGATTATTTTTTTGGGCGTAAATATTCAAGGTTATTTTCAAGGTCGAAAACGCTGTAACTCCTTCATTTTTTCGAATTTCGAAAATCCAAAAGCATTTCGTGACTTGAATTTCGAAGAAGAATCATAAAACAAATAGTTTTTCTTAAAATTTTCACTTTCATTTTTTTTGGAAAGGGGTTAGCCTTATGAAAATTCTCAATTTTTGATGCCCCAAAAATTTTTGAGTTGAGTATACAGTAGTGAAGTTTATGGCGAAAAAATGCGATTTATTGCAATCCCCGAGTGTTTTCCTCAAAAAACAAGCTTACAAATTTAATAATAGTCAAAATAATATTTTTTTAGTGACATACCGAGTTGGAAAATTTTCGAAATCATTTGTAGTTTCGAATTTCTAATAAACCGAAAGCTTGCAAGATTAGAGAGGAAATATTCTTCCTATTATGTTGCCAGTTGAAGCAATACTTCGCAGTTCTCTTTGGAAAAATTCGCAAAAATCGATTATTTTTTTGGGCGTAAATATTCAAGGTTATTTTCAAGGTCGAAAACGCTGTAACTCCTTCATTTTTTCGAATTTCGAAAATCCAAAAGCATTTCGTGACTTGAATTTCGAAGAAGAATCATAAAACAAATAGTTTTTCTTAAAATTTTCACTTTCATTTTTTTTGCATTTTTTTTGGAAAGGGGTTAGCCTTATGAAAATTCTCAATTTTTGATGCCCCAAAAATTTTTGAGTTGAGTATACAGTAGTGAAGTTTATGGCGAAAAAATGCGATTTATTGCAATCCCCGAGTGTTTTCCTCAAAAAACAAGCTTACAAATTTAATAATAGTCAAAATAATATTTTTTTAGTGACATACCGAGTTCGAAAATTTTCGAAATCATTTGTAGTTTCGAATTTCTAATAAACCGAAAGCTTGCAAGATTAGAGAGGAAATATTCTTCCTATTATGTTGCCAGTTGAAGCAATACTTCGCAGTTCTCTTTGGAAAAATTCGCAAAAATCGATTATTTTTTTGGGCGTAAATATTCAAGGTTATTTTCAAGGTCGAAAACGCTGTAACTCCTTCATTTTTTCGAATTTCGAAAATCCAAAAGCATTTCGTGACTTGAATTTCGAAGAAGAATCATAAAACAAATAGTTTTTCTTAAAATTTTCACTTTCATTTTTTTTGCATTTTTTTTGGAAAGGGGTTAGCCTTATGAAAATTCTCAATTTTTGATGCCCCAAAAATTTTTGAGTTGAGTATACAGTAGTGAAGTTTATGGCGAAAAAATGCGATTTATTGCAATCCCCGAGTGTTTTCCTCAAAAAACAAGCTTACAAATTTAATAATAGTCAAAATAATATTTTTTTAGTGACATACCGAGTTCGAAAATTTTCGAAATCATTTGTAGTTTCGAATTTCTAATAAACCGAAAGCTTGCAAGATTAGAGAGGAAATATTCTTCCTATTATGTTGCCAGTTGAAGCAATACTTCGCAGTTCTCTTTGGAAAAATTCGCAAAAATCGATTATTTTTTTGGGCGTAAATATTCAAGGTTATTTTCAAGGTCGAAAACGCTGTAACTCCTTCATTTTTTCGAATTTCGAAAATCCAAAAACATTTCGTGACTTGAATTTCGAAGAAGAATCATAAAACAAATAGTTTTTCTTAAAATTTTCACTTTCATTTTTTTTGCATTTTTTTTGGAAAGGGGTTAGACTTATGAAAATTCTCAATTTTTGATGCCCCAAAAATTTTTGAGTTGAGTATACAGTAGTGAAGTTTATGGCGAAAAAATGCGATTTATTGCAATCCCCGAGTGTTTTCCTCAAAAAACAAGCTTACAAATTTAATAATAGTCAAAATAATATTTTTTTAGTGACATACCGAGTTGGAAAATTTTCGAAATCATTTGTAGTTTCGAATTTCTAATAAACCGAAAGCTTGCAAGATTAGAGAGGAAATATTCTTCCTATTATGTTGCCAGTTGAAGCAATACTTCGCAGTTCTCTTTGGAAAAATTCGCAAAAATCGATTATTTTTTTGGGCGTAAATATTCAAGGTTATTTTCAAGGTCGAAAACGCTGTAACTCCTTCATTTTTTCGAATTTCGAAAATCCAAAAGCATTTCGTGACTTGAATTTCGAAGAAGAATCATAAAACAAATAGTTTTTCTTAAAATTTTCACTTTCATTTTTTTTGCATTTTTTTTGGAAAGGGGTTAGCCTTATGAAAATTCTCAATTTTTGATGCCCCAAAAATTTTTGAGTTGAGTATACAGTAGTGAAGTTTATGGCGAAAAAATGCGATTTATTGCAATCCCCGAGTGTTTTCCTCAAAAAACCAGCTTACAAATTTAATAATAGTCAAAATAATATTTTTTTAGTGACATACCGAGTTCGAAAATTTTCGAAATCATTTGTAGTTTCGAATTTCTAATAAACCGAAAGCTTGCAAGATTAGAGAGGAAATATTCTTCCTATTATGTTGCCAGTTGAAGCAATACTTCGCAGTTCTCTTTGGAAAAATTCGCAAAAATCGATTATTTTTTTGGGCGTAAATATTCCAGGTTATTTTCAAGGTCGAAAACGCTGTAACTCCTTCATTTTTTCGAATTTCGAAAATCCAAAAGCATTTCGTGACTTGAATTTCGAAGAAGAATCATAAAACAAATAGTTTTTCTTAAAATTTTCACTTTCATTTTTTTTGCATTTTTTTTTGGAAAGGGGTTAGCCTTATGAAAATTCTCAATTTTTGATGCCCCAAAAATTTTTGAGTTGAGTATACAGTAGTGAAGTTTATGGCGAAAAAATGCGATTTATTGCAATCCCCGAGTGTTTTCCTCAAAAAACCAGCTTACAAATTTAATAATAGTCAAAATAATATTTTTTTAGTGACATACCGAGTTCGAAAATTTTCGAAATCATTTGTAGTTTCGAATTTCTAATAAACCGAAAGCTTGCAAGATTAGAGAGGAAATATTCTTCCTATTATGTTGCCAGTTGAAGCAATACTTCGCAGTTCTCTTTGGAAAAATTCGCAAAAATCGATTATTTTTTTGGGCGTAAATATTCAAGGTTATTTTCAAGGTCGAAAACGCTGTAACTCCTTCATTTTTTCGAATTTCGAAAATCCAAAAGCATTTCGTGACTTGAATTTCGAAGAAGAATCATAAAACAAATAGTTTTTCTTAAAATTTTCACTTTCATTTTTTTTGCATTTTTTTTGGAAAGGGGTTAGCCTTATGAAAATTCTCAATTTTTGATGCCCCAAAAATTTTTGAGTTGAGTATACAGTAGTGAAGTTTATGGCGAAAAAATGCGATTTATTGCAATCCCCGAGTGTTTTCCTCAAAAAACAAGCTTACAAATTTAATAATAGTCAAAATAATATTTTTTTAGTGACATACCGAGTTCGAAAATTTTCGAAATCATTTGTAGTTTCGAATTTCTAATAAACCGAAAGCTTGCAAGATTAGAGAGGAAATATTCTTCCTATTATGTTGCCAGTTGAAGCAATACTTCGCAGTTCTCTTTGGAAAAATTCGCAAAAATCGATTATTTTTTTGGGCGTAAATATTCAAGGTTATTTTCAAGGTCGAAAACGCTGTAACTCCTTCATTTTTTCGAATTTCGAAAATCCAAAAACATTTCGTGACTTGAATTTCGAAGAAGAATCATAAAACAAATAGTTTTTCTTAAAATTTTCACTTTCATTTTTTTTGCATTTTTTTTGGAAAGGGGTTAGCCTTATGAAAATTCTCAATTTTTGATGCCCCAAAAATTTTTGAGTTGAGTATACAGTAGTGAAGTTTATGGCGAAAAAATGCGATTTATTGCAATCCCCGAGTGTTTTCCTCAAAAAACAAGCTTACAAATTTAATAATAGTCAAAATAATATTTTTTTAGTGTCATACCGAGTTGGAAAATTTTCGAAATCATTTGTAGTTTCGAATTTCTAATAAACCGAAAGCTTGCAAGATTAGAGAGGAAATATTCTTCCTATTATGTTGCCAGTTGAAGCAATACTTCGCAGTTCTCTTTGGAAAAATTCGCAAAAATCGATTATTTTTTTGGGCGTAAATATTCAAGGTTATTTTCAAGGTCGAAAACGCTGTAACTCCTTCATTTTTTCGAATTTCGAAAATCCAAAAGCATTTCGTGACTTGAATTTCGAAGAAGAATCATAAAACAAATAGTTTTTCTTAAAATTTTCAC